>NC_064617.1:882949206-883312331 GCF_023898315.1 Schistocerca nitens
TCTCCTGGCTACACCAAGTGAAGGAGATATAATGGCTGCGTGGTCTGAAAATTCACATTAAAGATGATATTCCTTCTTTACCAAGTAGACGGTAGGTTGAACCACAATAAAGTCTGGAGTGGCGACATGTAGAAACTCTATCACCAGTAACCTTTCTTATACTAGTTATTTATTTCAAGTGACGACACAAACGCTATGTATGGTCACAGGACACTTATTCCATCTTTTATTTGAGCTTCTGTATGTCGATAAAATTGGTTCTAAACTGGGAATGCAACTCAGACCGCCCTTAACGCGGAATTTGATCCCTTCGTGGCAATACAGCTCGGCTACAATTTGTTGTTTGTTCAAAACTGCAGATTCCTCAACACCTTCACATATTACGCGTGAATGGGATCGAATCCTGGCCCGGCACTAAAGATTTAATTATGTATTATCAAGCTCTATCATGAGAACACCTATCTGCTGGTGGATAATAATTTTGATTTTTAATGTATTTTCATTCGTTGTCAACACTAACGATATCTGACGTTTTTAACTCCCAGTGAGACACTGAACTATTTGCGAGATGACTGTAAGTTCAAGATGCTATTCTGAGCAGCTAGTGGATAAAAATTCGGTATCTGACGTGTCTTTGTGTGTAGTCAACAACGATATGTGTGGGGCTCTATTCCCAGTGAGCGCTGAACTCTTCGTCATATTATTTCAGTTCGTCGTGTCATTTAATGTTCATACATATTCTCAACTAGCTGCTCGTGAATAACTTTAATTTTTAATGTCATTTTGTGTTAAATAGTTCAAATGGTTCAAATGGCTCTGAGCACTATGGGACTTATCTTCTAAGGTCATCAGTCCCCTAGAACTTAGAACTACTTAAACCTAACTATGAACATCACTCACATCCATGCCCGAGGCAGGATTCGAACCTGCAACCGTAGCGGTCACGCGGTTCCAGACTGAAGCGCCTAGAACCGCACGGCCACACCGGCCGGCCCCCGCCATCTGGTATCAATGCATTACCCTATCATCCATTATATATAATCATTTTCATAGTACACTTGATATTATAGATGAGTAGGACGCAAGACAGGACATAGATAATGTCCGTTTGACGTCAACAGTGTGTAACATTTTACTTTTTTTGAATAGGACAATGTTCCTCTCCAATAATTTTTAGATTAGTTACAATAACCTTACGCTGCAAGAGAATTCGCTTGTATTTTTCAATATGTGGTCTGTTGTCGGTTTGAAGGCCTTCCATAACATCGGCAACGTAGTGCAACTCCACCGAGGGCTGTCTGGAGTAGGGTGGAGATAGCAATGTGAAAGTTGCGAGCTGTCGAAGACTATCTTCATATTCCTAATGCGATTAGGACATCGTATACTCTTGACGACGTTTAGCACCTGTGCAGTCAGTCACCCAATTTCAGAGTTCATTTTGAGTAATCCTGCTAAATTCCCAAAATATTGTCTTTTTATATTGATGAGTAATATGGATAGTCGTCACGTTCATGTGCCGTCTACAACGCAAATTTAATGTTACTATCCTAGGAACTAACCTGCAATACGTTTTGTATTTCATAATCGGAACTATCTGCATTAACCGTCATCAGAGCAATGTCAGGGAACAGAATGCAGCAGTGCCTTGCTACCTACTTGAGGACCTGCTTGAGTCGTGTTCTAAGGAAAGGGTAGTTGCTGGTTCACATTATATTACACTAGCGAGAAGTACCGACTTTTCCTTTTCTCTGCAAACATCCAGAACTAAATTCAGTAACTAAATGCTAAGAATATATTTGCATTGTGCCAACTCAAAGATCAATAGATATGGATATAGATATAGATACAGATTTTTATATTTAAAGCCATTCTCGTTCTGCGTTGGAATAAACATCATTCATTATTTGCTTGTTCTTGTTACGATTGTTATTGTCATTCTCTCACTCGCAAGAGTTTTCGCATTCCTATTTGGTATCGATGCACATGAAGAGTGGCTATGAAAGAAGGGAATACTGAATGTTACGTCATGCAGAATACACTCATTTACTTCGGCTCCTCGTGATCTACGCTACAGGAGAAGTGAGATACATAAAGTTGACAGTGTGAGGACAGACCTGGTAGCACAACTGTGCAACTACACAGTGTTACCAGATAAAATGGTGCTGCGGAATCGAAAGTGTAGCACGGACTTTGCCACAGTAGCAGACAGCTGGTAATTTAGGACCATGACCGTGGATTACACTTTGGTCAGTGCTGGTTAGAGTGCTGCAACTGTAAATGGAAGGCTTTGTTTGATAGTCTTATGCTGATGCTGTCTGAATAAATTATGCCATTGGATACAAAGCGGTTTAGTTTTGAGACCAACCCACGAGGGGGGAAGGCACAGTGGTCTGCTTCAGGAATTCCAAGCAATAAAACACAAAAAACAACCCAGGAAGGGAGACATGCATTTGGAATCTGTTCATCGTTACGGGGTCAAACAAGAGGGTAACATTACTGAAACAATGATCGGGCTACTTAGTATATAATAGAGCATACAGATTTCAAGGAGGAAACGTATGAAGACGCAGACTTCCTCGTTATCAATATGTGCGGCATATCTTTCGTGTTAACGAAAGTAAATTCCCGCTTTACCTCTTCTTACGTGTCAAATGAAATGAATGCCATGAGGAATAGAATATTTGTTGACTGCGTCTCTTCTTGCTTCCATCCTTACCAACATATTTCTTCATTCTCGTGGTAATCATGACATTCTATGTGTATGCTGCAAAAGATTGCAAGTGGACAAATTCGACATCGAGGTGCAAAGCGTTATATTCAATTCGAATAAGCTTCCGGTGTATTTTTACTTCGTTTGTATTTTTAGATGATTATGAACGTTACGGAAAATTATCTCACATGCTTTATGTTGAATGAGAAATATTGAATGATCCGTTTTGCTTTCCCTACGTTGAAATGATATAATGTCGGCGTCAACAGCCTTCTTCCACGCCGGAAGCTGAAACTTGTATGATTCTGGATTAATGATAATTGAATGTCTCATATGTATACATAGCCCACAAGGCGACGTCAGAAACCATCAGGGGAGAACGCCGCATACAAACCAAACGTGCGCGCGCGTCTCCACTCTGAAGAACCGTATCGGAGAATCACGGCAAGCATTTCGCTGAAGAGCTGCCTCGTCAGAGAGCCTAGAAATGGCAGCGTCGTAGCAAGTATTTGTCAACACTCTGATAGTGCATTTACTTCCGGGTGTAGGTCAGCGTTACCTCGCTAAATTCACTTGACATTCGTTTTCCACATCGAAGACTCGTACGATATAATCCACTGCAAGATGACACAATTAGAAAGTATATTTAATTTCTGGACTCCAAGAACGGCGTTCTTCACATAAGTAACACCTGTTTGTGTGTGCATTTGGGAGGACGACGGTGCAATCCCGCGCCCGGCCATCCTGATTTAGGTTTTCAATGATTTCCCTAAATCGCTTCAGGCAAATGCCGGGATGGTTCCTTACGAAGGGCACGGCCGATTTCCTTCCCCATCCTTCCCTAATCCGAGCTTGTGCTCCGTCTCTAATGACATCGTTGTCGACGGGACGTTAAAACAGTAATCTCCACCTCCTCTGTTCGTGTGTTTAAGGTTGCGTTTTGAGGCTCAGGCAACATCGCAGTGACTATATTCCGCCTCTGGCCGCCGGTGTGTCGTTAGCTCAGAGGTTCCCTTGTGCGTTGCAGTGCTTGTACTATAAGACATAGCAGTTCGAATCACGGTAGAAGACGCTGACTACAACCTTTTATTTTCCATTTTAATTAATGGAGTTGCAAACTGCTAGTAAAAATTTCTTATGCGAAATCTGAAGAATGCCTTTAAACATCAATCTTCATCCGATTTCGACTTAGTAAATTAAGTTAATATCATGGATTTCTGCTTTGCAAATTCCAAGGTGCTTCACTGTAAAATAGACCCTGAAAAGATTCAAACCGACTGTCAACGATATAAATTTGAGCTTTGTTCGTCATATAGGTCTAACATGTCAGAAGGTCGTTTATGAAGTGCACATGTTCATTAATATTGTTCCCTTCTTCTAAATTTTTGGAATAGCATTTAACTGTAGACGTTTTCTAACACCGGCGTTAGCAATTCCTTTCCGTTCTCTGAAACCTTCAAAACGACAAATTTTTCTGGTTTAAATCTGATGACCTTAACTATCACTTCCGATCAACAATAAATACTTCATGAACCCATACATGGAACTCCAAATGTGCAGTGTTCCTGCACTGCTACGGAGCATGCATTGCAAGGTATTCACACAGTTTATCGCATAGACTTACCATAAGGAATGAAACAAGAACTGTAATACATTTTACACTACAGACGCTCACTCTGGCTTGACGAAAACATCCAGTCCGGAACCGTGGGACTGCTACGGTCGCAGGTTCGAATCCTGCCTCGGGCATGGATGTGTGTGATGTCCTTAGGTTAGTTAGGTTTAAGTAGTTCTAAGTTCTAGGGGACTTATGACCACAGCAGTTGAGTCCCATAGTGCTCAGAGCCATTTGAACCATTTTTGAAAACATCCAAACATTGACCAAAAGTTGCACAAATAATTGAGTTTGAAAGGAAAAGAAACGAGGTATGAAGCATTTATAAATTAATCGAATGTAGTGAGGTGGTTTAATTTCGTCCCAGTCTATAAAATTAATTTCGGGCCATACTCAGCTCTTGCCGATTAATGTAATATAATACCCGCCTACTAATCAGGGCGTCTGTCTCCGTTGCTTTTGAGCGTGAATGGAAATTGTAGAAATTTTCTGTGGAGCAACATTTAATAATAAAGCGTTTTAAATAATCAAAAGTGATGAGCGGTAGCAGGCGCTTTCGATAAAGAACGGGGGAGTGCAGCGCCGCTGCTGTCGCCACGGCCGCTGCCAGTAGCCAGCAAATGGATCCCGGAGCTTTGCCGCATACGGCGTCCAGAGGAGGACAGTCTGCAGGAAATCTGCCGCAAAATCGTTACTGGATAAAATTTTGATATCGGTGTGTCACAAAGCGAAATAGATTGAATCTGCGCTACCATTACATTCACGTCTTCAGCATTCAGACAGAAGAGGCAATAAAAATGTTTTATGCCAGCTGTTCTCGATCCACTGACATTATGAACAGAAAGAACGCACGCTACCGCTAGACCACAGGCGTAATCAGCCTAGAGTTTCTCTATCATGGGACAAGTTTTCCTCCAGGAAGTGCCGCAGTCTACAGTGTTGCCAGATTGTGCAGATAACCGGACTTAGAGAATTAGCGAGTTGGCCAGTTTTTTTGTCCCATGTCGCGATCGGCGCGGACTTAGCCTCTGAAGCGGCCGGCCGCCGGTCAAGTTTTATGTCAAAGAGTGTACCTAATTACAATACTAGAGGAAAAAATGGCATTTATTATGCCACATTAAGGTTGTCTTTAGCACAATAGAGGTACACAATGTTACAACCAAAATTTTTTATCGCTTATGCACTGATATATAAGGTGTCCTTCTGAGCCAAGAGCATGAATGACCTACCTCTTCTTTCTGGCCTCCTCCAGCAAATCCCTCTCTTTGTCGCTGCAGAGGAACATTCAAATACCAATAGCTAAAGTTAATGTTTTCTGATTAAAGTGTTTCGTCTGGCTGTACTGGAATTTTACCTCATGAAGATGAATTCTGGTCAACCATTCTGTTCCCTTGTAAGTTAAAAACTGTTCTATTGAATTTTCCCTTTGTCACATATAACAGCTTATTCCAAGTTTATTAATACAGTTCTCATCAGTTAATGTTTAATTTTCACTGCCCCCATGGTACTCACTGTGCTGTATGTGGTTCGTGAGCTGTGCCAGAGACCTCAATTAGCAGTGCCTGACCTCACATTTAATCCAGCTGTTGTTCATGAGCTACCAGCTCATGTGCACCATGTTGCCAATCCTCTGCTTAGTACTGTGCAGAGGTAACTCTGTTTAGCATAATGGCCAAATGTATTTCATAGAGAATTGGGAGATTTGCCTAAATGACGAGATGGTAAGAATAGTATGAACTTCTGTAAAACAAGATGAGCTCAAAGCATGCTACCTGTTGAGAGATGGACTGTTAGTGAAGTGAAACAATAAGTGGACAACTTGTGGGTACTTGGCACAGTCCTGTGTTAGGCATAAGGCATACTCAACCTAGCAGCAGGGCTCTGAATGGACATTTGTTTCCTCAGTTTCAACTGGGCTTCAGCACTTACCACTGTAACCTACAGAAGCATTGCCAGTAATCTGGGTAAGTTGTTGGATGTTGGTAATCAATGCTGGGTTTCTGGGTGTACGCTCGGTGGTGCCATCCCCTTTAACTTTTTGAATCCTCAGAGCGGGGAAAAAAGGCTACCTTTTATTTATACTAAAGTGCAGAAAAATCATATGTCACTGATATCAGTAGCAAAAACAGATGGTGATACTAGATTTTGTATGTATCTGGGGAATTTGCAAATGGTATGTTGGTATTTTTTAGGTGTCATGGTAACTAATCTTTCAGCCTTTTAATCTCACAGCCTTTTTGAAATGTGACTAGAATATCAACCTGTACAATATCACTGAAATCTCTCAACTTCTGAATTTTAAGAGCCATGTAAGTAAATAGCAGTCTTATGTGGACAGATTCTAAAATACATTTCGAGAAGGTACTGCTTTCATTGTTATGCAGTGATGCTGTAATGTCATTAGTTCATTTCTGTATTCAGTGCTGAGGAGGTTAAGATGTAGTGTGGAATTTTATTAGAGATTCAGAGTTGAAATGTGTCATAGGATTATTTAGTATTTCTCATTGCCAGTGAATAAAATGATTAACTTATTTGAGGGTGATGACGAAAGTGGCAGAGGTTGTGACGATGCTCGCCTGCTTTGTCTCTTCGTTTGTTGTCCTCGGTGTTGAAGTACTGCGTTGCTACACTGGCTGATGGTGCACAGTTGCGTTTCACAGTCTTTTACTTTCACTGTTCACAACACCCTAATATTACACAGTTATATGGCCAATGCACTATTGTTTAACTTTCAATAAGCCTCATTAATAGTCTGCAGGCAAACATCCACATACTGCTACAATAGTTTCCTGTGGAACATCTACGAGCAGTAAAAACCTAACAACAGGGTTCACAGTTCTTGAAGAATTGGAAGGTACATATGGAGCAGACACTGTCACTGTTTTAACACATGTCCTAATTGCGTTACACTTATTTCACTGTTAAGTTGATGCATTGTTGTCATTCTAACCAACACAGGTTCCTCGTCTGAAACTTGGCCATGGACTGACTGTCTCGTGATCAAAAATCGGGCCCTTATCTACCCTCACAATAATAGGTACTGAAACTAAACATTGTTCAAAGTTTAATTTACAGAAATTACAATTAAAACTTAACTCATTAAATTAACTGAATACATGGAAAAATTCGTTCCTTTTAACAGTTTCTTCTACTACAAGGTTTAGGCTGAATTATTTGTTTAAATAATGAAATTAACAAATACAAGTATGCAAACAATACTTTTGACAAAACTGAAAATTACTTTGGAATTAATTAAGAGATGGTTTTGCTAACATGTTTTTGAATAGAACCAAATAAATACTTAAAGAATGTCAGTGTTTCATCTTCCTAGTGTTTATAATTATTATAGAATTTATATTTGTTTATATGTCAACAATAGAATTTAAGTTACAAAACAATTACTGATATCACCCTATAATGAAAGGTACTAACTAGGAAAAGTCAACATAAATCAGAAAATCAATTACATACATAAAACTAAGCACAAAATTGGATCTGGTGTTATATTCTTTAAAACTGAGGGTCAGCCTTTCTCTTTTATGAAAATGCAGATTATTTTCATGTATGTTAATGGCAATTAGTTAAAACAGAAAAAACGAATTTAAAGAGGCAGATGTCAAAACAAGAGGGGAAGTAAAAATTTCCCAGCTTGCTTCATCACAAGGTGATGAAAGTAAGAAAACAAGTGGGAATGAAATCACAAGTGCTGAAAATATGCCACTCATGTGTGGACCTACTTCTGTAAATAATGTCAATTGTGATCTTCCTGACTTTTGGACATTTGAAGAGAAAGATAATTTGTGTAAGAATAATGAGTGGTCGGTAATTAAAAGAGAGAGAGAGTGTAGCAGAAGAAGAAGAAGAAGAAAACACTGTGATCCAAAAGTTGTAAGGAAGTTGGGACACTGGGGCCAGAAAGAACTAAACAAGGAATGAGTATTTTGCAGCAGTGGTCAACAGTTTGTCTCATGCTCTGGAGAAGGCAAAACAGACCTGATGACATCTCTCCTAAAGAAAATAATTACACACAAAGAAAGTTAAGCCCATAAAGTCACTTTGAAAGTATCTGTGACAAATGAAAAATCTTTGGAATCTGTCTGTGTTAAAGCACTTGAGAATAACAAGTTGGTAACTGATGTTTTCAAAACTGCCTACAAAGTTACCAAAAGGAATCAACTGTTAAATGATTTTGAGTGGGAAATTGATTTTAAGAAATTAAATGGAGTGGACATGGGTGTTCTTCATTCCAGGTTTGCATGTATCAACATATTAAATCATATTGCTGCAGAAATGAGAGCTGGAAGCATCAAAAATATAACTGAATCCTGCAGCAAAAGTTCCTTGATACTTGATAAAAGTTGAACAATCAGCCAGTTGTCTTCATCTATTATTTATGTTCGAACAGTGTTACCTGATATGATGGAACTAACTAATGTTTTCCTAGATTTACAATTACGGAAAGGATTGATTGCTATCCACCATAAATATGACACATTGGGTTGCAGACAGGTGCAACGAAGAGGCTTTTAAATACTGAGCTTCTGGCCAAAGTGCACTTCAGAAAAAAAAAGAAAACACACATGGATTCACAAAAGCGAGCATACCTCACACATATGCAACCACTCTTTCCAGCCACTGTGACCAGAATGCAATGGTGCCATATCAAGTGAAAGCAGCAATCTGGAGTGGGTAATGGGGAGGGATAGCAGGGTATGGGTGGGGGAAGGGGAAACAGTGCTGCCTGGTGGAGTGTGCAGGGACTAGAGGTGGCAGACGAGGCTATCTGGTGCAGTGTCGGGAGGCTGTGAGGAAAAAAGTTGGTGGAAAGGAGAGAGCAAAGAAGCAAAAAAGCAATGCACAAAGTGGATGAGGAGACATGAGCTGGGAGGAGGTGATGTGACAGGAGGATTGGAAACTGCTGGACGATGGGTGCGGAGATAGTGGGTTATCATACGTAATGCACCGAACGGGACCAACAACCTGTAATGTAGCAGTAACCTACTGTCTCCACGCCCTTCACCTGACAGTTTCCGCCACCTCTGTCCTACCACCACTTCCCAGATCAGGTCCCCTCACCCTTTTTGTGCACTGCTCTCTGCCATTGCACCCATCAATCTTTTCCCTTTCTCTGCTCCCTTCCTTTTCACTCACTCTTTTTCCTTCCCTCCCTCTCCCACAGCCTCCCAACGCTGCACCAGATAGCCTTGTCTGCCACCTCTAGCCCTGCACACTCCAACAGGCAGCACTGTTTCCTCTTCTCTCAACCATACCCTGCTATCATTCCCCCTTCCTCACACCATTACAAATTGTTGCTTCCATTTGACACATTTCAGTCTGGCCTGAGCAGCCAGAGATAGCAGTTGTGTGCACGTAAAGTGTGCTCACTTGTGTGAATGTGCGTGTGTTTTTCTTTTCCGATGAAGGCTTGGCCAAAATCTTATTTTGTAAAAGTCTTTTCATTGTGCCTGCCTGCAAAGCAATGTGTTATCTTTATGGTGAGTAGCAATCTTGCCTTTCCGTAATTGTTGATATTCCAACCTGGACTTTTCATTGTTTGATTTTTCCTAGATTTGATTGAAATAGAATGGATGGCAGCTGAAGGTATATCCAATGCTGTAATGAATAATTTAAAGACTTTGGGTTTTCACCAAAGTTATTTTTAATGAAAAATTAGTTTCTGTTGTCACTGATGCAGTGGTAGATATGTTGGGGAAAAGTACAGTTGCAGTCGCATTGGTGAAACAAGCTTTTCCACAAATTTTAAGTTGCCACTTTGCCATATATAACCTAGAGCTATCTGGTGGTGATGTTATAAGAAAAGATTTTCCTTCATAAATCAGCCATTCTAAATTTTTCTTGGATAATCTGTACACCGTCTTCCATCAGTCGCCAAAACATATCAGGGAACTAAGAAGACATGTAGAACAACTTGAAATCCAATTTCTTAAAATTGGCAGAGTCTTCGGTACTTGGTGGGTTGCCTCTAGCAGGTTTGTATGTGATGTTCTTGAATTTACACCACAAATAATTCTTATTACATGCTTTTGTATGCAAAAAAACTTTTGCTTGGTTTAATAAGTTACCCCAGAATATGATCCCGTATGACATGATAGAATGGAAATAAGCGAAGTATGTAAGTTTTTTTTGTATGTATGTCTCCTACATCTGACATCATTCTCAGTGCAAATACAAACTTTTTTAGGTGCTTAAGCAATTCTATGGTATGCCCTTCCCAACTGAATTTATTATCAAGTTGTAATTCCAGAAATTAAACACTGTCAACCTCTTCGATCTGCATGTCTTCATAAGTTATACACATGCTGGAAGGAAATCTCTTACAGGTTCTTAACTGCATATAGAGGGTCTTTTCAAAGCTTAATGGCAGTGAATTAGCTTTAAACATTTTATTAATGTCAGTGAAAATTTGATTAGCAGCTATTTCTAAATCCTTACTTGACTTGCTACTTATTGCAATGTTTTCATCATCTGCAAACAAAACAAACTTAGCATTTGGCAGTGTAACAGATGTTGTTCTGTTGTTGATTTGAAACCTGCTTTAAACAACCAGGTTCATCTGCAAGATACCTCTTTTATTCTTGATTCTAGATATCATATGTAAATCTAAGTTATTTACGTACTTTAAGCTATGTTTTAAAAAGTATTCTAGAATTCCTTACAATAATAATATGTAAATGTTAGGTACCAAGGACAGGTCACTCAAAGTGCCACTTAACTTTTTTCCGTAGAATCAGCACTGGTAGTAACACAAGTGAAGTCACAAGTTTGTAAGAACTAATCACTATTCTTGGTGAATATAATGACATGCGACCACTTTATGTAACTAAATGTATTTATCGTGATACACTGACACACAGTCATAGTCCACTAACAATCACAATGTCAAGAGAAAACAAACCGACACAAGGATCACTGAGCTTTGCAGCAGTTTAGACAGACTCTCAACAGTCGATCTACTATTGGTAGTGACCACAGAGTCCCCCACACCCCGGCAGTGTGAAGCATGGGGAAGGACACGAAGGGACAGTGCTGTGGTTGATAGGGTGGAACGATGGCCAGTTGGCATCAGTCAAACAGAGCAATTGGCTGTTCCCATATCATAGAGAGAGTGTGTACAATGAGCAGGATAGTGATAAAGAGGTGACAATTGTCTATGGAAGCCATGATGTTATCCTCATCAATGTCATGCAGAAGCTGGAAAGAGAGAAGAGGAGGGATGTGGGAGTTGCTGAATCATCAAACATAGTTGGAGGAGTGTGGAGAATAAAGAGAGTGCCAACTGAGAATTAGGCATGGGGTGGGGTGGGGGGTGGGGGGAAGGGAGGTGGGGGGGGGGGGGGAGAGAGAGAGAGAGGTCCTCAATTAAAAATGCAGAATGTCAAAACTGTGAAGAAGGCAACACTTGAAAAAGCGTGAGGCGACAATGGTATAGTGGTCACACAGAGAGAGGGCACATCATCCGACATGGAACCATCACATGGAGAACTGGCATTTGCGGATACAAAGGGAGAGGTGAACTCTGAAGACAATTAATCTGTGTACACAGAGGAAGGCATATCCGTGGATGACATCTCAGAATCGGATATCACTGGAAAGTTGTCTTCGAAGGTCTAAGTGGGTTTAACTCGGTTAAGCAACACAGTCTTTTGCTTCTTGTTGAGGCAAATGTCTCAAGTGTTATTCATGCATTGAAGCACCCTGTGTGGGCCAGAATAGGGAGCTTATAATGCTGTATGGACTGTGTCATCTTGAAGCATAATGAACCCACAGTGTTCTAGATCTTTTTGTATGAACACTTGCAATACAGAGTGAGCACACAGAGGCAGTGTGTGGATGTAGGCAATGTGTGGGCAGATGTGCTCAACTAAGGCAGAGAGCCCAGCAGGGGAGGGGAGCTCAGAGTCTCCGAGAAACTCAACAGGGAGTGTCAATGACTCGCCACATAATATTTTGGTGAAGGAAGAGTTTAGGTCACCCTTAAAGGCAGTGAGGATGCCACATAAGATTTTGGCGAATGAAGAGTTGAACTCGTCTTTAAATGTTGTGTGAATGCTGAGTAATACCCATGGAAAGGCCTCTGACCAGGAGCCTGAGTGACACACGAGGGCCATTTTAAGTTTGTGGTGTCAACGCTCAACCAGTCCATTGCTCTGGCAGTGTATGCGGTCATATGGCATTTGTTGACACTGCACAGGATGCGTCACCTGGTAAAGAGGAGTGACTCAAATTGTCTCCCTTGGTCGGTCATGATAGAAGAGGGACAATCAAAGTGAGAGAGCCAAGTAGTGCAGAGGCTCGTGTGTTCGAATTGGCAGATATGTCTGAGAGGGGAACAACCTCAACCCATCTGATGGCATAATCAGTGACTGATAGTACGTACCTAAATTCCCAGGTATGCTAGGTCATGAATGGCTGAAAAAACCATACATTGGAGGGAGACTGGCACCAAGGGATGGAGAGTACCCATACAGTTATCGCACAGCACTGTACATGAAGAGCCAGGAAGACAGCACAGAGGACCCACAAGGTCGAGGTGTATGTGACAGAACCTTCCTGTCAGTATTTCAAATAGTCATTGTTAAGCGTGATGACCAATCTGGCTATGCTGGCGAGGTAAGCATGCACATATCCAAGAGCAATAGTCGTTTTTTACTCCAGGGCAGACAAAACATTTTGTCACGAGGAGTGTAGTAGCCTTAATTCCCAGGTGTGCTAGGTCCTGAATGGCTGAAAAAACCATACATTGGAGGGAGACTGGCACCGGATGGAGAGTACCCATACAGTTATCGCACAGCACTGTACATGAAGAGCCAGGAAGACAGCACAATTTCACTGTCACTGCAGAGGTAGTGTCTTGTTGCACATTTTGAATGTTTGGGTCATCTGTCTTCTGGTGCGCTAGTTCATCTTAGTCCAAGGAAGAAGAAATGGCACCCACATGCGACATGTACTCTGTGACAATGTTGTCAGCCCTTGTGATGTAGGGGACATCTGTGGTGTATTGACTAATGAGGTTCAAATGGCGGAAATGCTGGAGGGGGGGGGGGGGAGGAGATGGTTGGCAGGGTGCAGAGCACATCTGCAAGCAGCTTGTGATCAGTGAAGATGGTGACTTCACGTCCTTCACTGTCCGTGCGAAAATATTGCATGGCCTCATAGAATGTGAGGAGTTCCCAGTCAAATGCTGACCACTTGCAATGAAAAGGGGAGAGTTTCTTTGAGAAAAAACAGAGAGGTTGAATCTTAAAAATGTCAGTGAGCAGGTGTGCAAGTGTGACGGTGGTCATGAGTGCAGTCTTGAGAGCATCGAACACATTGATCGTGTCGTCAGACTACTGCACTTTCTGCACCCCAGAAATAATCTTGCTCACCAAGGTGTCTGTCAGTGGGGCCTGGAGAGAAGCATCATGATTTATATAGCACCGAAAAAACGTACAATTCTGGGGAATTGTTGCAGGTCATGGGAGGTCTCTGGTAATGACAGGTCACTGATAAATGTGACATGGTCCAGAGTTGGATGGATACCCCCGGCAGTGAAAGTGTGACCGAGGAAGGTAACACAAATGCAGTGCAATTTTGATTTGTCATGGTTAATCTTCACGTTGTGGTTGGAGAGTGCTTTAAGGATCTGGATTAAGTGTTGCTCATGCTCCTCGGCAGAGGTGGAGTAGATGAGAAAGTTATCAAAATAGGCATAGCAAAAAAGCAGGGGAAAAAGTACATAGTCAATAAACATTTGTCGTGTCTCAGTCGCATTCTTGAGACTGTATGGCATAAAGCAGAATTCAAAACAGCTTAGTGAGCTAATGATGTCTTTTTTTGGTATGTTGTCATTGTACTTAGGGATCTGATGATATGCTTTGCGGTATCAGTCACACTAAAAATCATGCACCCTGAGTTGTCGAGCAAAGTTTTGCATGTGAGGAATAGGGTAGTTGTCCATAATGGTATTAGCGTTGAGCATGTGATAATCCCCACACAGCTGGAATGAACCACCCTTCTTAAGGTGGTGGTGGTTGTTGGGATGTTTAAGGGGGACTAAACAGCTAAGGTCATCAGTCCCCCACTTCTTAAGGACTATGTGACTGGGTGACAACCAATCACTATCCGATGGACGTATTTTTCTGGCATTTAAGAGTTAGAGAATGATTGATTTTGTGTGACAAAATTTCTTAGAGGTTAGGCATCGGGCCCTACAAATTGATGGGAGGGACTTCTGTACAGAATGACCTATGGCAGGTAATGTTTGTGATCATGCCAGTGAGAGCAGTTTCAATGTGTGGGGAACACATGTGTATCAACATGAGAGGAAAGTGACTGATCACATGAAACATTGATAGTTTGAATGTCACTGAGCTGAGTTGTATAAAGCATGGTCGATGTTGAAGGAGCAGCAGGCATGGAGCAGAACTCATGATGTGAAGTGCTTGCAAAGTGGTGAGGTCATTGACCATGCGAATAGCACACACCAGGTTGGCATTGGCAATCAGCTGATGAAGGATGTTGTTTTTGTTGTTGGAGTGGAGGGCATTGATCTCACAGTACTGAGTCACAAGGTCAGCTAATGAGTTGATGAGGTTAGCTGTCTAATGGGAGCATTTGGAGGTGGTGCAAGAAAAGGGGATCACACTGCACCAGAGGTGATGGTGAGGAAAGGGCAAAGAAGCTGGGAATGCATGCAACTGGTGTGTGATGGAGTGAGGTGACCAAATGAATATCATGAGAGAGACTGAAATGCTTAAGAAATTGATCCCGAGAACTGGGAGATTCATATTGGCAACACAGAAAGTCCAGGGGAATTGTAGCTCTAACATAAGCTGGAGGCAGAGGTCAGCATTGCAGCGGACAGTGATGTCGGAGTTGTTGGCTATGCGAAGAACTAGTGCCATAGGGAGAAGACTCGATGGAGCTCAGGAGGGGGTAATGAAGCTGGCATCATCCCAGTATTGACCAGAAGTGTGAGGTTGCTGGTGGAGTCTGAGACATAGAGTCTGCCACTGGGAGGAGCTGCCATGTTGAATGACTGATGTGAGTAATGGCTCCCTGTAGCATCCATGGTACCTTAATAAAACACCATGTTGAGTTCAGGGAGGCACAGGGGGGACGATAGATCCTTGCCGTGCCACCAAGTGTCACATGGTACCAGCACAGTGGGTATGTGGGATGAGGAATGGGCTGTAATGTGGTTGAACTATTCGAAGATTTGCATTTCAGGTCAGCCAGGAGGCAGGAGGAGAAGTGGTAGAGGACAGGGTAGGACATGCCAGTGGTGGTCCACCAGATGGAATGGAGGTAGCACATGAACTCTACCAACTGGAGCACTGTTACCAACCGTAGAGGCACATGATACAATATGCCTGATCTGCCAGCTGAAGTACAGATTCCAATGTGTCAGCAGAGTGGGAAAGTAACTGAAGTTGCATTTCAGTGGGAAGTTTGAAGAGCCAGTGTCCACAAGGGAAATCAGCATGTCCTCCGAACCAACCAGTGCTTGTAGGTGCCTCCACAGCTGCAAAGGTGTTCTGTATTGAAGTTGTACTTCATAGAAGTAGTGATGTATCACCTTCAGCAGAGGGCATGACAGGCAGTAAACGATGAGAGGCTTTGCGGTGGTGTACTTATAATGAGTAGGCGGGTTGAGAAGCAAGTCATTAATAAGATATGTATGACCATGTAGATTACTAATAAGATGGATAAAATGCATATCATTAATTATTTCATGAACATCCAAAATGTTGTGATTCTTCAGTTTCTCCTGGCGTATTTATGCCCGAACAGTCCATGGGTATACTGACGGTTCATAGTGTCCAACGGGCACAATATTTCGGCGATCAGACATGTCGCCATCGTCAGGTGCACTGAGGAACTGAGCTCCTGAGGCTGAGCGGTCGATTTAAATCCCCCCCCCTGTGGGCCACTCTCTTCGCCGTCCGCACCCGCGCGCCGGCGTCGTGAAGACATGGGCGTCAGAACCTGTCATAGCATCGATGTGCTTGCTACGTCCGCCCTGGATGATGGCGACATGTCTGATTGCTGAAATATTGTGCCCGTTGGACACTATGAACCAGCAGTATACCCATGGACTGTTCGAGAATCCAAATTGTTGTCCACTAAGGCAAACCATGTTTTTGGTTTCTCTTTCTGCAGCTGTGAAAGTTTGGGGAATCTGCCTGCACAAACGTGCCAAAGGGAAACAGGGTAGGGCATGGGATGGTGAACGGATGGAAAAAAGGTAGGTAGTTGAGGAGGGTAAAACATTAGTGCTGGAATTATGATGTAGAGCAGCATGTGGTGTGTCAGCCGAGACCTGCATGAGGCAGGCAGGCAGGCAGGCAGGCATTGCTCTCATGTCACACATGGTGTGGCTGGCATGGAGGTAACCCGACTGGTGCAGATGGGGTGACTGTGGTTGTTGGAGAATAGTTGAGAAACTTCATAGGAAACAGTTTGGACAAGTGAGGGAACATTGCACTGCTTGTGGATAAATGATGTGGCTTCATGCTCCAAATCGCATGCCCCACAGTGTGAATAGGCTGAATGAGTCTGGAACCACTAATGTGGTCCAGGACATAGTGGAATGAGTACATGCGGTTCCTGCCATGATGGTATTAGCCAGGTGAATGTACATGTGCACACAAATATGGGAAATGCAACGAAGGCAGAGTTCGTGCATCACAGTCAAAGTTTACTGTAGGAGTCAGGAATATAGAGCGCAAGTCCAAACACGGTAAGTGATCCATTGTTCACAGGTCTTGGTATGAAACCAGTAACAAACAACACATATTTTGTGGACAAAAGAAACAAATCGGGATCATCAATGTGGGAACAAAGCACTATACTTGATGAATATAATGACACACACACACTTTATGTAACGAAACATATTTATTATGATAGACTGATACAAAGTTGTAATTTACAAATGATCACATTGGTGCGAGCAAACAGACTGAGTCAATGATGATATCACTGAGCTTCATAGCAGTTTAGGCAGACTTTTGATAGTTGATCTGCTATCAATATTTGCTACAAGTTTAGTACCCCTGTATACACATAATAAATACAATGTCAGTAACAGTGCACACACAAATTCTCAGATTTTATGTGTAACTGTAAAGAGAGAAGAAGGTATAACAGGAAAGCTATCACCTTAGTATATAAAGTAAGCGTTTTATGAGAGACCTGTAACTCTGAAGTTACTGATGACTTATGAATAAAAATTTACATAATGTGTCAAGCTACATTATTGCAGAATGTGAAACATAACAAGTGTGAGAACTACACTGCAGAAACTATGGACTGTGAAGTCTGCCTGATGGTACCATTGAGCCCTTCACTCAGGCCCCAATTTGTCATGATTTCTCAGTTTGCCAGAGTGATAAAAGGAGGAACAAATAAAACTTTGATTGCTACAATAGCTCCTATTCTATTCTAACATTAATGTGTCCAGAACACCAAGATCCACCAGAAGGAGAAACCCTGTGTATCTGCAGTAAACACATTTTGAACGTACTGGCACCCTGCACTGAGAGGTCATACTATCCACAGGCAAGAGAAGGTGAATGGTGTGCTTGTTAATTGCACACACCAATCCTCTACCATTCTTTGGCTACAGACTTTTCAAGCATTTGGAGCTATACTTCACATGCCACATACATTCCATCTAGTGCTGTTACAAGAGACTTTAAAATACCAGATATGACATCCCATGGCCCAGATTAGACAGACTATAAATTCTTAAGAAATTTTACACAATATTGAGCTATTATATTTGTCATATGTAAAAGGAACTCTACTTAAAGTCAAGGAAAAATGTGATTACAAAGAAAAACTATTATCTGTAACATACATATTATTATTACTTTTTTCTTTTTGGTATCGGTGTGAAACAAAAAGCACCAGACACTCTCTTGCTTGTTCTTGTTCAGATAGGATGTCATTATGCGCAATCTACATAGTAAGGTGTGTACATAGTTTATTATTTGTGCAGTGAGCTCCAGTATGTATCTAAAGTATTTCTGTTGTGAATTTTAACGGTAACCTGCACCATATATTCTGATTGCTTGTTCCATCATTTTTAAAAGAATTTCAGATGCCATGCCGCAGCAAGTTGAACATCACTGGATGGCAACAACTGGCCACCATTAAGCGGCAATTTCAAATTATCGTAATTATTATCCCCTTCGTTTCACAGGCGACACTGGAGATTGGCGATATTTCTTTCATACATGATCTGTAGGAAACTGTCATTTTCAAAGTACTTAATGATTTATTCAGACGATGTATGTTACGTGAGATAGGACACACCTTGGCCTTCACTAAGACATAATTAATTCACACATAGGTCCGTACATATTGAAAATGGTGAAATAGATTTTTGTATGTGTATACAGCCCATAATGATTAACTGTTATTGAGCATGGATTTGTCTAATTAATTTCAATAATTATTCAGGATCCCATGCTACATTTTTGTGCCAGTAAAGTCTAAAAATCTTCGCAGTGGACCCAAAATCAAAATAAAAATAAAATATAAATTAAATTAAGTAATAAAACACACACATTAATAGATTATAGATAGATAAACTACCCAGACTCTCAAAGACCCCACAATATACTGTGGGTTTTGTCTGTGACTTGGGAATTTTCCTCTGCTTGGCCGTGAGACACCAAGATCAAGGAGCTTACCCATGTGAGACATATGAGGGATACTCTGGTAAGCTGCTGAGACATGCTCCTTCTGGTCATCCCACTTGAGCAGTAAAGAAAACCTATAGTACTGGAATTTCATTTACCATTTATTTTTCTCTGATTGAGCTCTTGTGTGTCACATAACCTGAAATCTTTACTCACATAAATAAAATACCACAGTTGGTACTAACATTTCCCAGTGTCAAAGTCTGACAGTTTCCTAACTTGCTGTAGGCTGTATAATAAACGCATTGCTCACCAGTTGCAATAGGAGCAATTATTTTGCAATGTACACATGAGTTACATTGAACTGCAGAGTGACAGCAGATGTGTTTTGACTTGACAAAACTGCAAGATGTTAGAATTCAAAAACGTCCACAGAAAGTGCACTACTGAGCAAGGCAGTGTCAGTGACTCATCATTTTCTCTCAGGATTGACGATGGGAGAATAAATGTCAGCAGTATGATCAGATATTTGTGTCAAATACGTACAATACTGTGACAATCAACCAGATTGATTTTTGTGTCAAATAGGTACAATACTGTGACAGTCAACCATATTGCTATCGTAGAAGATGACAGCAGCATGGACAGTTGTTTAAATCTTTAGTCCTCTGGACTCTGAAATCTGCCCTTATGCATGAGAATTATTCAACCAAGGCAGTGTTTGTCTGTGGGGTGTAACACCTTTAGGTGGATATGCAGAAACAATGCCTCTACAAATGAAAGTCTCATGGTGCAGAATTATTCAGATGATATGTTTGAAACTAATGTGTGTCATTTTGCTAGGCAGCCATTTCATCCCAAAATGTGAGAATGCTAGGTCTCTCTGTGTCTGTCTTGCAGACATCATGTTCCACACCAACCACAAACTCTACACTGGGTTGCTCTCAGGAGATGTGCCTGTGCTCAGAGTTCTCCTCTTCCTCCTGCTTCCCTTCCTCCCTATCCTCACCACTCTGAATGTAATTCTACAAGAAGATGGGCGTTCACTTCACATGGAGCTTGTGTTAGTTATCTTAGCAGTGTTGCACATCATTTTATGAGCTGCAGTGTTGGGTAGGAACCACATTATCATACATATATGCTACTTGTTCCGTACAAAACTGATACATCCATTATGTAGAATTCAGATGTATTTAAGTTTGAATATGCATTCTATGTCTGGTACTTTTCCATGTTTTTGTGTGTGCAATGTTAGGTGCTTGCACTAATCTGTTATTGTTGCCACACAAAGAAATGTGTGAATTCATTTGAAACCATTATTATCTATTTAGATGTAATTTTTATTGCAATATTTCTTGTTTGCACATGAAATAAGTGCGCTGCAAGAAGTGACCTCTGTTGACAAAACATGGAAGCTGCCAGAGCTGTAGGCAGATCATTGCATCTAGTGGTAACCAATCAAAATAGTTAAGATGCACAGAACTCAGGAGGAATTATGTCCAACACATTGAGTATTAAAAATGGAGTGCAACAAGGGGATGCATTGGCATGCCTTCTCTTTAATGCCGCCCTGGATTAGGTGATGAGAAACGCAAACCTTCTGAACAGAGGAACGATATTCTATAAATCGGTGCAGATACTGGCCTATGCAGATGACATAGATATAATAGCAAGAACCCAGAAAGCAATGGAAGAGACATTTACAGCTCTTGAACACGCCAGTAGGAACATGGGGTTAATTATTAATGAACAAAAAACAAAATGTATAGCAGCTGGAAAAGCACATAGAGAAAATATTCAAAATGTAATAACAATGGGCAATTATACATTTGAGAGAGTTGAACATTTCAAGTATCTGGGCTCGACAGTTACACATCTAAATGATACCTCCTTTGAAATTAAGCAGAGATTAATACTGGCTAACAGAGCCTATTTTGCCCTAACAAGACTTCTATCCTCCTATTCTCCTGTCTCGTACCATGAAATTAACTATGTATAAATCACTTATATGACCAGTGCTTTCATATGCCGCTGAAGCCTGGACATTAACGGTTAAAGATATTGAAACACTGGATGTATTTGAAAGAAAGGTACTTAGACGAATTATTGGCCCAATCTGTGAAAGAGGAAGATGGAGGAGGAGATACAACCATGAGTTGTATACAATATACAAAGACCAACCCATCAGAAGGATAGTGAAATCATCCAGCCTGAGGTGGGCGGGACATGTGGCTTGCATGAATGATACAGAAGTACCAAAAAGAATATCACAAGGAAAGCCAGGAGGGCAGAGAGGACATGGTCGACCAAGAGCCAGATGGGAAGATGGAATAATCGAAGATCTTAGGAAGATGGGCTATAGAAACTGGAGAGTATTGGCAAAAGACCGAGAGAGATGGAAGGAAATTGTAGAAGAGGCCAAGGCTCATCATGAGCCATAGAGCCGAGAAAGAAGAAGAAGAACACTGCAGAATAATTGAGAAAGTTAGGGAAAAAAAGAAAACTGAAAATTGTAGCAGAGCATACAATGAAAGTGAGGCATGGGTAGTGATTAAGTAATTCATTGTGAGATCTAAATAACAACTGTCAATTAGGAAAATCTGTTGGAATACATTTCCATTGCACAAAATAGGACTAGCTTTTGTTTGATAGAAATACTTTTTTTTATTTTGCTAAACAGATTAAGAATTTGAATGTTTCATTAGGAATTTACTGATATGACAAGGCTCATTGTAGATTAGGTCTTAGCTTTCATCCTCACGTATGTAGTTAGTGAAAAGGAACTTTGCCTTTAATTTTTCACATGTTGAGCAAGTAAAGGATTTGCTCTTATAGTGATCACATTGAATTCAATGCACAGACTCATGTAAGATACTTTTAAAATTAGAAGAAAGTATTCTGTATACATAATAAAAGCAGTAGGAAAGCAAACAATGAGAGGTTACAAATGGATTTAGATAAAACCTTTGGCATTTTTGTGAGTGAATTAAGAGTGTACGCAATCACTAATACATGGCTTTCAGAAGCACAATGTAATGAATAAGTTTGTCTGACCCATGTGTATAGTAAATGTTCCATCAAACTTTTGACCTTCATTTATCTAAACTTAAATTTCAGTCAGTACAAGAAAGCACTGAACAGTTATTAGTCCCTTTTATTTGAGACTATGCTGTAAATATAATATGACATGTAAAAAGAAGGTTCTTTAAAGAGTGCACGCTATAAGGATATCATCATCGTCATTTATTGCACATACACAGGCCATTTAGGCCCACGGAGAAGACAATACTATACAAAAACGAGAGATACTTAGAACATGACAAAATAGTTGTGACATCACAGAAATTTATTACATGTGTTTGCCCATTTCCTTCTGTCTCAGGCATCTTTAGTTCTGGCTGTTGAATCTGCTTCTTACAGGGTTACTAAGGTTCTCTCTCTCTCCAGCTCATTCAGGGACCACCTCTTGGATGTCTACCAGTTTGCTGGTGTAGGAATGCTCTGTTAGGGAGAGGGCCCTCTGCTTGTAGAACATGTCCTGCACACTGTAGCCTTCTTCTTCCAATCACTCTCACAATATCAGCTTTTTCAAACTGCCGATACAATCTGCATTGTGCTTTCTTTCCCACATTGTAATTTCTGCATTGTATGCCGGGCCATAAATTTTCCTTAAAAACTTCCTCTCAAATGCACCAATGCCCTCTTCCATTGTCTGTATTCTTGCCCATGTCTCACAACCACACAATACAACAGTCACATTAGTGACTTGCAGCTGTATATTGCTTTCCTAGGATATGAAGTGTGACATGTATAGGTGATTTAAACTGTAGTACACCTGGTTCAGGCTTATTATTCTTTGTCCAATATCCTTCTCTGTCTCACTTTTATTAAGTAACATTGACCCCAGGTCTTGAATATTTCAAATCTTTCAAAATTGTGACTGTCTATACTATGGCATCCATATCATGTTGTCAAGGAGTTGACCAGTAACCCTAGTATGCTCACTTCCAGCATAAATCAAGTGATATCTGCTGTCAGCTCATTCAGAGTTTCGCCCACAATCACCACATCATCTGCCAATGCAAGGATCGTATCACTTCTGACCATCTCTATCACCCTCTTACTGCCAACTGCACATCTCACCTTTTCCAGCACTATGTTGAACAGAACAGGTGAGAGAGGATCGCCCTGTCTTAAGCCATTCTTAACTGTGAAGGGTGCCAACAATTGATTTGCAATGTGTACTTGGCATCTTGATCCATTGTAACAAGCTACAATCAGCCTAATGTACTTCACTGGTATGCTGAACTCCTGCATTATCTTCCAGAGGGCAGTCCGATAAATGCTGTCATATGCCTGCCAGAAGTCAATGAATATAAGGTGTAGGTCTTTATCAAATTCATAAAACTTCTCCACCATTTGTCTCAATGTTAAGGTGTGGTTTATGATTGAAAGTTCAAAGGTAAATCCACACTGGTATGTGCCTACAATCCCACCAAGTAATGGGTTTAGTCGACTTAGTATTGGAGTGGTGTATACTTTACATCCTATCTCCAGCAGTGAGATCCCTTGATAATTATGCACTTTCATGACATTGCCTTTTTTTAAAAATCGGGCATACGATTGCAATTTTTCAATCTGTGGGTATCTCCTGTGCTGACCATATTTTGGCCATAAGCTGTCTGAGACTTTCTTTTACTGCTTTACCCCCACCCCCACACCATACTGAAACAAGTCCACATTGATGCCACTACTGACTGGAGCCTTATTGTTTTTAAGGGCCTCCAGGATGCTTTTTATCATGTGGGCTCGGAAAATTCTACTTCTGTCTCTTCCAATCTCTCCAGTTCTTTTGTCTCTACCTGATCCTTATGATTTAATACTTTGTCAAAATGTCTTCCAAAGGCATCTGCTTGCTCCACTGGAGGAACCACTTTTTCCTTGTCAACCGTTAGGGTTAGAGTTTGCAGTCTACAAATACCTCTCGCAAACCTTGTCCACCAAAGAAGGAGCAGGTTGCTTTCTTTGACTCCTCAATTTGCCTCAATAGTTGTTTATCATATTCTCATTTCTTTGCCTTATGATGCTGTCTATCAGTCTTCTTTCCACCATGTATGCTATCTTTGTGCTGTCAGTGGGGTCCTTCAGCCATTCTAATCATGTTGCCATGGCTAGTCTTCACTCCCTCTTTACACTCATCATCAAACCATGGCTTTTTCATTGGCTTTGGTTGTTGTCCAAGTGCTTCACTTGCACTTTGAATGCTATCCTCTCATAGTGACCATCTTTTCTCTTCAGTTCCACCTGCGATCCTGAATGATAGGTGAATCATGACTTTATCTTGTTAGCAGCATCTCACTTGTTTATTTGCAAGCATGTCTTTGTCATGATGAGCCATTACTTCATTTATCTTTCATCATTTTGTGGATAGTTTCAGTTGCAGTTTCAGAGCCACTAGGAGATGGTTGGAATTCAGCCCTACAAAGTGTCCTTACTTGTTCAACACACCGACAGTGATTCCCATCCACTAAAATGTGATCAATCTGATTTTTAGTCTGGTCATCTTGCAATATAAGGATCTCATATGGAAATTATTTGTATTCTTGGATCCCATGGCCAAGAATGATATGATTAGTAAGAGAACTGTACTAGTTGTGGCATTGATTGATAAAGTAATATTAACATAGTAAGTAAATGTCTGCTTTAGTTACTTAAATAAAGTGCAGCCTTTCAAAGAATGATGTAAAGTCTGAAGATCTCCAGTCGCCCGCTACTGAGTACAGCACTGAGGAAGTCTGAATGATGATTGTGATGAAGTGACACCTGAGATGTAATGAGTTGTGTCTTCAGATACAATATTGTGCATGAGACACTTAATATTTCTAAAGTATATGCAGGATTGATCTGCCTGTGAGAACCTACTAAATCCATATTCTACCAAAACTGAATTTCTTTTTTAACCAACAATGACCTGAAATTCACATCCACCACATGCAACTCAATAATGAATCCTTGAAAGTGTGGGGGAAACAGTCAAGGAGAAACTCGAACCTCAGTGCTCACACCATTTCAAAACTTTAAAGGGATCACCCTGAAACATTGTAATAGTATAAATATGAAAGATCTTATGAAGATTGGTGGATTATGTTACAGGAATGTTTAGATGACATGAGCACATTATGGAAATGCTTGACAAAGTACAGTGGCAGATGCTACAAGAGAGAAACTGTGAAGTGCGGGAGCATTACTGTTGACTTTTTGTGAATGTACATTCTGAGAAGAATAGAGCAACATATTGCTTCCTCTCACATGTCTTGTGAACTGACAGTGGTGAGAAAATCAGAGAATTAGGATTCATACAGTGACTTATGAACAGCTCTTCTTCCCAAGAACCATTCTCCAATGGGGCCGTGGCAGGCATTAACAGGAGGCCACAAGGAGGAACCAAATCCCTCTGACCTGCTCGAACAACCTGAGAAGGTGGTCCTCCCACACAAGGTGACACCCCCGCTGGCCGGTCTCTGTCAAAATTCCATAAGATGGACTTGCATATTATAAATGTTGATGCAGATCATTTGGTGAAGGGTGCAACAGTAAACAGTATGTGCTGTAGTCAGATTATGTTGTACAAACAGAAACATGCAATTTGCAATAAGCAATTAAGTACAATGTCAAACATTAGTCTTTTGTTGCGAGTGCATGCAGTAGGTCCACATGTGACCAGACATAGAAAGGTGTGTTACTAGGTGAGGTGTATGACACAAATAGAGATGTATGAAGAGTGGTGCACTCAAGGTTGTAGCACACATGAGAACATTATTTTTGAGGCTGCACCATACATTTGTGGGGACAGTGGCTCAAATTCTCATCCAACCATTCAGATTTATGATTCCTGTTGTTTCCTTAACCTGCTTGAAACAAATGCCTGTCCAATTCCTTTGTAAAGGAAACATCCAATTTCCTCCCCACTCAGACTGTACTCCTCCTCTAATGCCCTCATTGTCCACAGAACTTTAAACCCTAATCTCCCTTCCTCTTTGAGTGTTCTAATAAAATTTATAACTAGGGTGAGGGTACTTATTGACTTACCCTTATACATACCTTAAGTAAACAAAAAGAAAATTAAGTTCTTGTGCACCTAAAATATTACCTGGCATGACAAATTCTGTTTCTGCTTCATGGTGATGATGCTCAATCTTATATATACTGTAGCCTCTGTTTTGAATAAATTTAAAAGCTTTGAGATGTAGTACAACATTTATGAGACTCTCTGGTTTTCTGGAACTGTTTTATTATTTGGGATTGCCTTCTCTGATTCAAGTGAAAGGCTGCTCCTGTTGCAATTTGCTGCATAGCTAGATATTTTGAATCTGTCCTTCACCCAAGGTGATTAAAGTGAAGTTGATGATGATGATGTTTGTTTTGCGGGGTGCTCAACTGTGCGGTCATCAGTGCCCGATTAAAGTGAAGTGTCTTCAAACTTAACACACTACTAAAAGATATGATTGCTGTATGAAAAGTAGCAATCTTCATTGTAAACAAACATAAATGACCACCAATTGTTGCAGCATGCAGTTTAACTGTTGTTATTTGATATTTGTAGATGCAGTCATGTAAACAATAAGCTCCCAGTAAGAGATAAACAGTGGTTACTTACTACGCACGATGAAGTGACAGCTTTTGTCAGTGTGGTGGCTTTTCTGCAACATTTCAGCACAAATACTATAGAAAAGTGTAGCGACCATTTGTTGTTACAGCATACAGATTTAGTCCTGGCAACTGTTTTTCTTTTTTTAATACATATCTTCAACTTGTTTCAGAACACTGGAAGTTCTCTTTTGTGATAAGGTATACAGAACACAATGAACGAAGGAAATTTTCTGGAAAAGTGAAATATGCAATAGTTGTGCTAAGTTATAAAATGGTAATATGCAAGAAATTTTTAACTGCAGACCTATCCACACTATTTCAGAATTTTCAAAGCTTTGTGGAAAGTAAATATGACAGAATAGAGACCTATTTTTCTGACAAGAAATTTGGTTTCCATGAAGCTTTTCTATCAATAAAGTCATATTTATCTTTCTTATGACATTCTATCAAAGTTAAATTGTAAACATCATCATAGTGGGATTTTGTGCAACTTTTCCAGAACTTCAATTATGTAAGTTGCGATATTTTGCCGGGAAAATGAAAATACTCTGGTGTCAGTTATGTACTACATATATGGCTGTAAATTTTCCTCACACAACAGGAAAGAGAAGGTCATATTAATCAACTGCACCACAGGATAACAGCAAAACTCAGTAAGAGAAATACTACGTTCCACAATATTTGGTCTATCAAACCAACTGACAAGAGTTTCAAATACTCTTATGATTCTTAATGACACAATGATACTAACAAAATGTTGAAACCTTCACTTGAGAAAATTGTTAAATTACAAGCAAACAGAAGGGCTGGATAGTATTTACCTTCATGAGGGGAAATTTCAGTACTCCAGGCACATTTAAAAGAAAAAACGCTCCCTGAGGAAGGAACTAATAGCTCCAAAAGAACGAGTGAGTATTTTCTCTTTTAACTATGTTTTATGTTACAGTCAAATATTATGTTACAGTGAAATTTTGTCTCCTAAAGATAACCATTGGACAGCCATTTTGCTTACTTACAATTTTGAACAAAATTATCATTGATTTGTGACAAACAACTGAACTCTTAACTTTACATAAAATTATCTAAGATAGTCCCTACAATTACTAAAAGGGTCAATGAATAAATATTTTCAGTCGCTAGTTCTAAATGAAACTGAATTTTTAAAGTTTATTTGTGTGCAGACAGGAGGGTTTGTCTAGACCTGTGGCCTGAGTAACCTGCCCCTTATTTTCAGCCTTTCCTAAACAATCCTTCTTTCCACCCTGAGAAAGGAATGCACTAGTTCCAAAAGATGGGATTAGTTTTCCTATTTTAGTTTTCTTACTGGCAGTACTTGTGATTTCAGTTCCAGTATGGGGTCTGTTCAAAAAATTCTGGAACATTCTTAATTTTGCACCAATGGTGTGTGTGTTGGAGCAAAATGTGGTTGGCATCCCTGCACACACCTGTGTTCAATGTGTAACTGCCAGAAGTTTCATTGTTGTATGTCTTTTAGTTACTTTTCAGTGCTGTATTGTGTAGAACACTGTGTCACACAGTTTACAAATTTTGAGATGGCAGAGTTAGAGGAGCAATGCATCTGCATTAAATTTTGTGTGAAACTCAAAGAAACATTTACAGAGACACACCAAATGATGCAGGAAGCCTGCAGTGATGAGTGCTTGATCTGTAATAGGTTCATTTGGTTTAAAAATGGCTGGACAGAAGTTAAAGATGACCCTCATTAGGAGGCCATTTGACATCTAACGATGATGCTCGTATCAGGAATGTCAATGAAGCTGTGCATGTCAATCAAAGACTGACTGTCCAAGAGAGTGAAGAAGAATGTAACTTCCAGTTGGATCATGTCGTGAAATCCAGACACAGCATCTTGGAATGCATTGTGTTGCCACCAAGTTCATCCCACAGCTCATGAGTCAAGACCAGAAAGACCTTCCCACACAATCTGTGAAGAGCTTTTGGATCGGGCAAATGAGGCAGACTGAAAATGTCTGCTTGTGTCTGTGTATATGCGGATGGATATGTGTGTGTGTGCGAGTGTATACCCGTCCTTTTTTCCCCCTAAGGTAAGTCTTTCCGCTCCCGGGATTGGAATGACTCCTTACCCTCTCCCTTAAAACCCACTTCCTTTCATCTTTCCCTCTCCTTCCCTCTTTCCTGACGAAGCAACCGTTTGTTGCGAAAGCTAGAATTTTGTGTGTATGTTTGTGTTTGTTTGTGTGTCTATCGACCTGCCAGCGCTTTTGTTTGGTAAGTCTCATCACTTTCTTTCTTTTTGGATATATTTTTCCACGTGGAATGTTTCCCTCTGTTATATATATATATATATATATATATATATATATAACAGAGGGAAACATTCCACGTGTTTTCCACGTGGAATGTTTCCCTCTGTTATATATATATATATATATATATATATATATAACAGAGGGAAACATTCCACGTGGATATATATATATATATATATATATATATATATATATATATATATATATATATATATATATATATATATATATATATATATATATATGATATGAATATAACAGAGGGAAACATTCCACGTGGAAAAAATATATCTAAAAAGAAAGATGATGAGACTTACCAAACAAAAGCGCTGGCAGGTCGATAGACACACAAACAAACACAAATATACACACAAAATTCAAGCTTTCGCAACAAACTGTTGCCTCATCAGGAAAGAGGGAAGGAGAGGGAAAGACGAAAGGATGTGGGTTTTAAGGGAGAGGGTAAGGAGTCATTCCAATCCCGGGAGCGGAAAGACTTACCTTAGGGGGAAAAAAGGACAGGTATACACTCGCACACACACACATATCCATCCACACATACAGACACAAGCAGACATATTTAAAGACCATGTCTGCTTGTGTCTGTATGTGTGGATGGATATGTGTGTGTGTGTGCGAGTGTATACCTGTCCTTTTTTCCCCCTAAGGTAAGTCTTTCCGCTCCCGGGATTGGAATGACTCCTTACCCTCTCCCTTAAAACCCACATCCTTTCGTCTTTCCCTCTCCTTCCCTCTTTCCTGATGAGGCAACAGTTTGTTGCGAAAGCTTGAATTTTGTGTGTATATTTGTGTTTGTTTGTGTGTCTATCGACCTGCCAGCGCTTTTGTTTGGTAAGTCTCATCATCTTTCTTTTTAGATATATATATATATATATATATATATATATATATATATATATATATATATAAAAAAAACAAGGATTAATCCCGAATACGGTATAGGTGAACATTTTCAGCTGTTTCACCGAAAGAATTTCATGTGATTTTGTATATGATGTATTATATTTCAGGCTAAAATGTATAAAAAGAAATTAATTTGTTAGTATTCTGTAGGTACAGTTAAAATTACTCTTCTTTTAAAAATAATTGAAATTATGAAATATCTGGCATATTTAAAATCATATTATTAATTGCACAATCTAATGCTAATTACTAAATTTATTTCTGGATTCATTTATAAAATAATGTTATATCTTGGTGACGATAATTCTTTTGTCAAGAAAGTTTGTATACTCTTTTGATTTGTAAACTCTTTGGACTATTGTCAGTTTCGCAGAATGTAGAGTAATAGTGGTCATGCCTCTGATGGAATCAGATGTGTTTTTGATTGTGTCACTAATACTGTAATTTGTGGTGTTGTAGAAGTGGAGATGGAAAAGACGGTGTGATATTGAAAAATGTGACAAAGAATAAAATTCAAGAACAATACAGGAAAATCTTCATGAGTTATTTAGTCATCAGGAACCCAAAAAGTTATAAAACAAAATTTCAGCTCTCAAGAATGTACACCTAGATGCAAGAGTTGGAGCCAACAACAAAAGAAAATTAAGATAAGTAAAAAGTTTTTCTTTTGTATATCTTACACCTCTCAAAGCTTTCAAAATTTATGCAGAGACAGAGAATTTTAATAGTGATGTGTGGAAGGGTAAGATTGCAACTGGAACAACTGAACCACATCCTTTGACAGGGCTTTGATTACCTATCATCATGCCCTGAAATGAGGGACATTCTACCCGAGATACTTGCCACCCCTCATAAAGAGGGGTTCCATTGCCCACCCAATCTCCACAACATTCTACTCTATCTCTATGCCACTCCCAATCCCAACCCCTTGCCACAACGATCATATCATAGTGGAATACCCACATGCAAAACCTGCCCAATCCACCCACCCAGCACTTCCTATTCCAGGCCTGTCGCAGGCTTATCCTACCCCTTTAGGGGCCAACCCACTTGTGAAGGCAGCCACGTCATTTACCAGCTCTGCTGCAATCACTGCACAGCTTTTTATATATGTATGACTACCAACCAGCTGCCCACCAGGAAGTATGACCACTGCCAGACTGGGCCAAGATCAAAGTAGACCACCCTGTGGCACAGCATGCAGGTTAACAGAAAACACTTGATTTCAATGGCTGCTTCACTACCTGAGCCATATGGATCCTTTCCTCCACCACCAGCTTTTCTGAACTGTGCAGATGGGAGTTATCCTTACATCACATTCTCCACTCCCATAATTATCCCAGCCTCAACCTGTTGTTGTTGTTGTTGTGGTCTTCAGTCTTGAGACTGGTTTGATGCAGCTCTCCATGCTGCTCTATCCTGTGCAAGCTTCTTCATCTCCCAGTACCTACTGCAACCTACATCCTTCTGAATCTGCTTAGTGTATTGATCTCTTGGTCTCCCTCTACGATTTTTACCCTCCACGCTGCCCTCCAATGCTAAATTTGTGATCCCTTGATGCCTCAAAACATGTCCTACCAACCGATCCCTTCTTCTAGTCAAGTTGAGCCACAAACTTCTCTTCTCCCCAATCCTATTCAATACCTCCTCATTAGTTACATGATCTACCCACCTTATCTTCAGCATTCTTCTGTAGCACCACATTTCGAAAGCTTCTATTCTCTTCTTGTCCGAACTGTTTATCGTCCATGTTTCACTTCCATACATGGCTACACTCCATACAAATACTTTCAGAAACGACTTCCTGACACTTAAATCTATACTCGATGTTAACAAATTTCTCTTCTTCAGAAACGATTTCCTTGCCATTGACAGTCTACATTTTATATCCTCTCTACTTCGACCATCATCAGTTATTTTGCTCCCTAAATAGCAAAACTCCTTTACTACTTTAAGTGTCTCATTTCCTAATCTAATCCCCTCAGCATCACCCGATTTAATTTGACTACATTCCATTATCCTCGTTTTGTTTTTGTTGATGTTCATCTTATATCCTCCTTTCAAGATACTGTCCATTCCGTTCAACTGCTCTTCCAAGTCCTTTGCTGTCTCTGACAGAATTACAATGTCATTGGCGAACCTCAAAGTTTTTACTTCTTCTCCATGAATTTTAATACCTACTCCGAATTTTCCTTTTGTTTCCTTTACTGCTTGCTCAATATACAGATTGAATAACATCGGGGAGAGGCTACAACCCTGTCTCACTCCCTTCCAAACCACTGCTTCCCTTTCATGCCCCTTGACTCTTATAACTGCCATCTGGTTTCTGTACAAATTGTAAATAGCCTTTTGCTCCCTGTATTTTACCCCTGCCACCTTCAGAATTTGAAAGAGAGTATTCCAGTTAACGTTGTCAAAAGCTTTCTCTAAGTCTACAAATGCTAGAAACGTAGGTTTGCCTTTCCTTAATCTTTCTTCTAAGATAAGTCGTAAGGTTAGTATTGTCTCACGTGTTCCAACATTTCTACGGAATCCAAACTGATCTTCCCCGAGGTCCGCTTCTACCAGTTTTTCCATTCGTCTGTAAAGAATTCGCGTTAGTATTTTGCAGCTGTGACTTATTAAACTGATAGTTTGGTAATTTTCACATCTGTCAACACCTGCTTTCTTTGGTATTGGAATTATTATATTCTTCTTGAAGTCTGTGGGTATTTCGCCTGTCTCATACATCTTGCTCACCAGATGGTAGAGTTTTGTCATGACTGGCTCTCCCAAGGCCATCAGTAGTTCTAATGGAATGTTGTCTACTCCCGGGGCCTTGTTTCGACTCAGGTCTTTCAGTGCTCTGTCAAACTCTTCACGCAGTATCTTATCTCCCATTTCATCTTCATCTACATCCTCTTCCATTTCCATAATACTGTCCTCAAGTACATCGCCCTTGTATAAACCCTCTATATACTCCTTCCACCTTTCTGCCTTCCCATCTTTGCTTAGAACTGGGTTGCCATCTGAGCTCTTGATATTCATACAAGTGGTTCTCTTCTCTCCAAAGGTCTCTTTAATTTTCCTGTAGGCAGTATCTATCTTACCCCTAGTGAGACAAGCCTCTACATCCTTACATTTGTCCTCTAGCCATCCCTGCTTAGCCATTCTGCACTTTCTGTCGATCTCATTTTTGAGACGTTTGTATTCCCTTTTGCCTGCTTCATTTACTGCATTTTTGTATTTTCTCCTTTCATCAATTAAATTCAATATTTCTTCTGTTACCCAAGGATTTCTATTAGCCCTCGTCTTTTTACCTACTTGATCCTCTGCTGCCTTCACTACTTCATCCCTCAGAGCTACCCATTCTTCTTCTACTGTATTTCTTTCCCCCATTCCTGTCAATTGTTCCCTTATGCTCTCCCTGAAACTCTCTACAACCTCTGGTTTTTTCAGTTCATCCAGGTCCCATCTCCTTAAATTCCCACCTTTTTGCAGTTTCTTCAGTTTCAATCTGCAGTTCATAACCAATAGATTGTGGTCAGAATCCACATCTGCCCCTGGAAATGTCTTACAATTTAAAACCTGGTTCCTAAATCTCTGTCTTACCATTATATAATCTATCTGATACCTATTAGTATCTCCAGGATTCTTCCAGGTATACAACCTTCTTTTATGATTCTTGAACCAAGTGTTAGCTATGATTAAGTTATGCTCTGTGCAAAATTCTACAAGGCGGCTTCCTCTTTCATTTCTTCCCCCCAATCCATATTCACCTACTATGTTTCCTTCTCTCCCTTTTCCTACTGATGAATTCCAGTCACCCATGACTATTAAATTTTCGTCTCCCTTCACTACCTGAATAATTTCTTTTATCTCGTCATACATTTCATCAATTTCTTCATCGTCTGCAGAGCTAGTTGGCATATAAACTTGTACTACTGTAGTAGGCATGGGCTTTGTGTCTATCTTGGCCACAATAATGCGTTCACTATGCTGTTTGTAGTAGCTAACCTGCACTCCTATTTTTTTATTCATTATTAAACCTACTCCTGCATTACCCCTATTTGATTTTGTATTTATAACCCTGTAATCACCTGACCAAAAGTCTTGTTCCTCCTGCCACCGAACTTCACTAATTCCCACTATATCTAACTTTAACCTATCCATTTCCCTTTTTAAATTTTCTAACCTACCTGCCCGATTAAGGGATCTGACATTCCACGCTCCGATCCGTAGAATGCCAGTTTTCTTTCTCCTGATAACGACGTCCTCTTGAGTAGTCCCCGCCCGGAGATCCGAATGGGGGACTATTTTACCTCCGGAATATTTTACCCAAGAGGACGCCATCATCATTTAATCATACAGTAAAGCTGCATGTCCTCGGGAAAAATTACGGCTGTAGTTTCCCTTTGCTTTCAGCCGTTCGCAGTACCAGCACAGCAAGGCCGTTTTGGTTAATGTTACAAGGCCAGATCAGTCAATCATCCAGACTGTTGCCCCTGCAACTACTGAAAAGGCTGCTGCCCCTCATCAGGAACCACATGTTTGTCTGGCCTCTCAACAGATACCCCTCCATTGTGGTTGCACCTACGGTACGGCCATCTGTATCGCTGAGGCACGCAAGCCTCCCCACCAACGGCAAGGTCCATGGTTCATGGGGCATATTATCTGCACACTGTCCACCCAACAGCTTCCATCCCCTCTGTCCTGTCACTTCCTCCCCATTCTTGTCTCCTATTCTGTTTATTTACAGCCCTGTGCCAATGCATGCACCTGCCTTTCCCTACTCCTCTCAATTTTTGTTCCTTTTTTCCCCACCTCCTGTCCCACCACCTTCTGACATTGCACCCTTTGGCAGTCTAGTCCTTGTACACTCCACCAGACAGTGTTTGTCTCTCTCCTGACCTGTACACTACTATCCCTTCCCCTTCCCCACCCTCTACTTTCATCCCACAAGATGTTGCATTCTCTCTCTCTTACAAAGGCTGTGGCTAAAAGCTACATGTGAGTATCTTTTAATTGTGCCTGTCTGCAACTTCACACATCTTTTTTATGGTAACAGTTTTGTCATAAGTTCTGGAAATCAGGGAACATAAGGGAACTTCAAACATATCAGGGAAATTTGAAAAAAAAGAAAGAAAAACACTGGAAAAATCTCGTTTTTGTCTCAGTAGCACGAAATTGTTTGTTTACTGAGATGTCACTCTTCGTCACTGACTGGGCACAGCTGAGTACATGCACCACTTCTCTACTAACTCATTCTTACTGCTTCCCCCCTTCCCACCCCTCCCCTCAGTTTGCAGTCAGTGCTGCCACCACTACTTGCTGCTAACCCAGCAGCTGCCGATGAGCACAGGGAGGCGTGAAGAGTGCTTTGTTTGGATCTCATTATCAGAGATTGTTGACACAGTGGCTGGAGACAACAGTCATCTGTGCATGAGTTGTGTCTTCTGAGTGATTGTGTGAATGTATGTGCCCTCTCATTTTCTAACAAAGGCTAAGGCCAAAAATTTAGTTGTAAGAGTGTTATCGTCTTTTCTATGAGCCTGTGTGTGGCTCAGCAATCATCTTTACAATGAGTTGCTACCTGTCCTCATTAATAGTGATTCTCAGAGTATTTGCACAAGTTATCTGTTGTTTGGGTGATCACCGTGATCTCATTTCATCGACGTAGTGTCTGTGACATGTGAATAGCTGGCCACACGAGTGGAGTTCTATGATGGGCCAAAACCGCAGGCCATTTCTGTTGGTATCTCTAATGGATCAGGCCTGCCAATCTGAAGCCCATAGTTTCCCACTAATGTGTGAGCCCTGCCTGTCGGATCTAGTCTCATTGATCTGCCCGCAGATCTGGTCTGTCTGTATGTGGCAGATTTTCATGGTTTATCCATAGACCCTGGACTGTGGTGCTCCTCGGCAGGCCAGAGGCCACAGGTGATGGATTTCAGGAATTGCGACTGTCTTACTGCAAGTACATTGTACAGTGCAGCATTTTATAGACATTTTATTTATTGTAGTACATTTTGGCACTTCGAAAGTAGTTCATATATTAGAAAGTATGGATGATAAGAAGAAGAATAATTGTGGCAGTCACTGGTAGTTTGTATGCTATGTACTCACGTATTTCTTGAAAGAAAAATCACACCATGTCTGTAGAATAATAGACATAACATGGTGGGTTGTAACCAACAATAACAAACATAGTAGAACCAACATTTTATTGGAGGTCATCTATAGTGTTGGTTTTCACAATTCTTCCCCAGCTTATACATTTCTTTCAAGAGGCTTACTTTCTTCTCAGGTTATGTCTGAAAGCAGTGAAGCTATTTTAAATCTGTCTTGTGACCCCAACAAAATGTGTACTTTTGTCACCAAATGTGTTTCACTGTATTGAAATAAAATAACATCAATGGTCTTAATGAAACACATATACCATTTGGCTTGCTTTCTCCATACAAAAGCTGTTGATGTTAGTACTTAAGATTTTTGCTCACACATTTAGAAATACTGAACTTCTTACACTTTTTTGTCAACTTATGTCTTTACTTACCCTTGAGATCTCAAAATTTGTCAGGGAAAAATGCTAAAACTTGTCTGGAAAGCAGGGAAATATCAGGGAATTTCACTTGGGGAAACACAACAACCCTGGGTAAGTAGCAATCTATCTTTCCCTACATTCTTGGTTGTTTTTCTTTTTCTTTTTTTTCTCTCTCTCTTTTTTTAAAAAATTTGATTTAGTATCTCTTCATTAGTCATCTAGTCTACCCTTCTAAACTTCAGCATTAATTTACAGTCCCACATTTCCAAAACTTTTATTCTCTTTTTGTCTGAGCTATTTTTTGCCCATGTTTCATTTGCCTACAAGGCTACACACAAGACAGATATCTTCATAAAAGAACTTATGATGTATGTATGCAGACTGAAGCTGTTGGAAACTAAAAGCATCAAGGAGGAGTTGTGTGACATAAACAAAAGTTGGTAGGTGTGTTTCTACATTTGAAAGATGATGTCTATTCAAATTTTGAACCAAGTGTGGCACTAGCAGCACCACCATGGGAATGCAAATCAGGTTTGCCTTAAAAACATGCTATAACAGTCATGAGCATTAGTTACCTTTGAGATTAGATGTGGTGAGTCAATGTTAGTCAAGAATGTCCTTAAGGTGACAAAGATGTGATTATCAACACCTCACTGAGTTGGAACAAAGTCACGTAATAGAGCTATGAGAAGCTGGATGTTCCTTCTGCTTCATTTCAGAGAGACTGCAGGAATGTATCCATGTACATTATTGCTGGCAGTGGTGGTTACGAGAATGTACAGTCGCAAGAAGTCCGGGCTCCAGATGGCCGTGTGGCACTACCAAGAGGGAAGACTGTTGTGTTTGGCGTATGGCTCTGATGCATCTGCAGCAGCAATATGGGGAGCAGTTGGCGCTACAGGACACAATGAACTGTTACAAATCGATTACTTCAAGAACAGCTCTGAACCAGATGCCCTGTAGCATGCATTCCACTGACCCCAGTCCATTACAATTTGCGATTTCAGTGGTGACAAGCGAAATCTCATTGGAGGGCAGGGTGGAGGTTTGTTGTGTTTTCTGATGAAAGTTAGTTCTGCCTTGGTGCCAGTCATGCCATGAGTTGGTTAGGAGGAGGCCAGATGATGGCCTACAACCAACCTGTCCGCATGCTAGACACACTGGACCTACATGTAGAGTTGTGGTCCGCAGTGCAATTTCATATGACAGCAGGTGCACTCTCACGGTTATCCCACGAACCCTGATTGCTAATTTGTACATCAGTCTGGCGATTTAACCTGTTGTGCTGCCATTCATGAACAGCTTTCAGGGGGGTGTTTTCCAACAGTATAACACTCACCCATATACCCCTGTTGTAATGCAATATGCTCTACAGAGTTTTGCATGTTGCCTTGGCATGCTTGACTACCAGATATGTCTCCAATTGAGCACATGTGGCACATCATTGGATGACAACTCCAGCGCCTTCCACAATAAGCATTAACCGTCCCTGTACTGACTGACCAAGTGCAACAGGAACTCCACCAAATAAACTGACATCCAGCACCTGTACAATACAATGCATTCACATTTACATGATTGCATTCAACATTCTGGCAGTTACACCAATTATTAATGTACCAGAATTTCAGATTTGCTATGTCTTATCTCGTGCTTAAATTAATGTGTGATCTTACAACATTAATAACTTAAATATGTTACCTAGACAAATGTATTCCAGAAATTTCATTACTCTACATTAATAATTTTTAGGTTTTGTAATTTTTTGTCAATATAGTTTCGTTTCATTACTTTCAATTTGTATTTGGTGTTAACATATCTCCCTGTCCTAAGAACATTTTTCTTGCCATTACATCTGTATTGAATAGTCTTATGATTCCAGCCAATGTCATTTATTTTTCTGCCCAAATGACGAAATGTATGAACTACTTTTTGTCTATCATTTCATAATGTAAGCCCATCAGCAGTGCACAATTTAACTCAACTACATTCTATTACCCTTCTTTTATCTTTTTTGACATTTGTCTTATAACGCATTTTCAAGAGACTATGCATTTGATTCAGCTGGTCTTCCAAGTTCTATATTGTTTTCGACAGAATTACAGTGACGTCAGAAAACATCGGAGGTTTCATTTCTTCTCCATGAGGTTATATTCTTGTATCCATTTTTAATGGTTCCCTTTATCACTTGTTTGATACACAGACTGAATAATATTGGAGTAGGCTATAAGCCTATCTCATTCCCTTCTCACTACAGCTTCCCTTTCATGTATTTCAACTTTTATAGCTCCTCTCCGACTTCTGTATGGGTTGTAGACAACCTTTTGGTCTCTCCTAGCTACCTTCAGAATTTGAAAGAGTGTATTCCAGTCAACATTGTCAAAATCTTTCTCTAAATCTATAACTGGTATAAATATAAGTTTTCATTTCTTCAGTCTATCTTCTAAATGAAGTGTAGAGTAAGTATTGCCTCGTATGTTCGTACGTACAAAATAATTTTGCCCAAGCTCAGCTTGCTGTCCTTCGTGAATAATTTTTGCAACTAAATAGTGTTTCTGTAAAATTCATGTTTCAGTGCCTGCCTTCTTTGGAATTGGAATTATTCCTTTCTTCACTAAGTGTGAGGCTATTTTGCCTGTCTCATATATCTTCCATACCAGGGGAATAGTTTTGTAACAGTGTATTCTCCAAAGGAGCTCAGTAATTATGGGAAAGGTCATCAGTTCTTTATTTTGTTGTCTGTCAGTGGAACTTGAATTAGTTGGTACATCAGGTGGTTAGTTTGGATTTTGCATGCGTTTCAAAATAAAACAAAAAAAGTCTTTACATAAGATTATATTTTTAGCAACATGGTAAAGCAGTACAGTAAGATACCAGTCATTATCAGCTATCCATGCATGTACTTATTTCATTGAATTGATATATATGATGGTATGTGTATTCCAAAGTTGATTATGTGTATTGTATGAATTATTATTATTCTTGAGTCAGAAACATACAAATTTACAGTAGCCACACACACACACACACACACACACACACACACACACACACACACACACATACAGATATATGAATATAATAGAGGGAAACATTTCACATGGGAAAAATATATCTAAAAACAAAGATGGTATGACTTACCAAACGAAAGCGCTGGCATGTTGATAGACACACAAACAAACACACAAAATTCAAGCTTTTGCAACCAACGGTTGCATCATCAGGAAAGAGGGAAGGAGAGGGAAAGACGAAAGGATGTGGGTTTTATATATATACATATACATATGTGCGGATGGATATGTGTGTGTGTGCAAGTGTATACCTGTCCTTTTTTCCCCCTAAGGTAAGTCTTTCTGCTCCCGGGATTGGAATGACTCCTTACCCTCTCCCTTAAAACCCACAACCTTTCGTCTTTCCCTCTCCTTCCCTCTTTCCTGATGAAGCAACCGTTGGTTGCGAAATCTTGAATTTTGTGTGTATGTTTGTGTTTGTGTGTGTGTCTATCGACATGCCAGCGCTTTCGTTTGGTAAGTCACATCATCTTTGTTTTTAGATATATTTTTCCCACGTGGAATGTTTCCCTCTGTTATATCTCTTCAGGTTGTCTCTGGATCATCCAACTCCTGATCGTAATCTGTTCAAAGATTTCCTCACCAGCCAGCTCTCATTGTGTCCAGGTGGTAGTTCTTCAGCTTCTGGCATCTGCAGGTGACGCATTGACTTCTTCCATAACTCCAGCCTTGCCTTCTCTGGTGAAATGGTGAGCTTCTCGGATGTTCTCAGGAAGCTCTTTCGCGATCTCAGCCGTTGCTGTGGTGGATTATGGCCGTGCAGTGGATGGGCACTGTCCTGTTCCACTTTCAGTCTCTCCTTGTTGGCAGCCACTGTTCTGCGTACCCATGGTGGCGCTATTCCAGCCAGGCAGTAGAACTTGTCAGTTGGGGTAGGTCTTAAGCAACCTGTGATCTACCTGCAGGTTTCTTTGAGAGCAATGTCTACCTGCATGGCATGAGATGACCTGTACCAGACTGGAGAAGCATATCCAGCAGTAGAAAAGCACAGTGCCATTGCAAAACAGCGAATAGCATTGTGCTTTTCTACTGCCAGATATGCTTCTCCAGTCCGGTACAGGTCATCTCATGCCAGTATGAATAATCAACTTCAATAAGAGGAAGACTAAAGAAACATGTAATCTTTCAATAACAAAATACATTGCACTAACAAGCTTCTGAAATGCCATTGTCAACATTATGGAGAGATTAAATTCAATATTTTGTGTGTTATTTAAGAATTTACACCAGGACTTGTCTCTTTGTCTATTCTCCCTCTGTTTCCTTTGCAATGCCATCTCTCAGAGGTAACCATTTCTCTTCAGTTGCATTCTTTTCCCCTGTTTTAGTCAATAGTTCCCTAATGCTCCCTTTAAATCTGTCAACAAACAATTGTTCATTCAGCTTTTCCAGCCAGATCCCTTTTCCTTCATGTCTTAGTTTTTTGCAGTGTATTCATTTTCAATATGCATTCATTCAATTACAAAATCAACAATTTTGGTAATTTCTTCTTTTTTATTTTATATATGTACAAGGGCCATTTCAAAACATCTGTACAGAGTACAAGTGCATGCATAACAGTGGAATGATTACTGCAAGCAGAGTGTAAGTTCTCAGCCAGTGGTATTGTATTGTATTTTTTATTGGTCCTGTTGTCTACATAGCAGCTTATGCTTAAGACATTGGACAAGTCAAGTTATTAATATACAGGCTGAAAGTCATTACAAGGCATACATATTTAAGGTTACAATAATACACTTTACACGTAAGTATTTATATAACACATTTCATAAATTTAAATATTGTTCAATGGAGTAAAAGCAGTGATGCTGTAAATATGACTTAAGAGATTTTCCAAATGTATTGAGTGTACTGTATTAAAGTGTAGTGTCAATGTGGGCTTCCTGTATTTCACAAAGGCTGAACTAGTACTGAAGACAATCCAATGAGCAGGTGGCCAGTAAATGCAAGTGACTATACTTCCATTTTAATATTATTATTATTATTAACAACAGTCTACAAGAAGATTTACGCAAAACTTGTGAAGAAGTTGCAAATGAAACAAACACATTTCTCTCCTTAGTGTTCAGAATCATAACTGAGAAAGTACAGAAAAGAAAAGTTGCTACGAACTGGGTTCCCCATCATCTGAGTGAAGAGCAAAAAGCAAATTGCAAGAGAATCCCTCAAAATTGCTTCACTGCTATGGGTCAAAGGAAGATCAGTTTTTAACAGGATTTTTGTTGTAGATGAAAGGTGGATTGATGATTTTGAGACAGAACTGAAACCTCAGTCCTTCTAGTGGAAACATCCTAACTCTCCTTAGCCAAAAGAATGCTACCTACAACAGTCATCAGTCAAGCTGATGATGAATATGGGTTATTACAAGAATGGAGTGATATCAACAGATAGAGTGCCCCAGAGAAGCATTGTAATAGATTTTTTGCAAAATGTTTTACAGCCAAAAATTTACCAGAGTAAGTCCAATGCTATTGCAGGTGGGCTGCTCATTCTGAATTATAACATATGATGCAAATTGCCAAACAAGTAGGCAGAATTTTGGGGAATCCTTCCCCATCCACCCTACAGTCCTGACGTTAGCGCAACAGACTTTAATTTCTTTCTGAAATTCAAGATACCAGTCCAAGGGAAACATTTTTAAACCATTCAGGAGGCTTTTGACACAATAACCTGGGTAATCCAACACATCAACAAAAATGTCATCTTAAGACTTGCCAAAATATTAGGCTACTGTTATTGTAAAGAACATTATTTCATGGGGGTGGGGAGAGGGGAGGGGGGGGGGGGGGGAGGGAGCTGAGTTTTAACTTTAGGAAGTGGTGCAAAGATTGGAAACTTGCCTTAAATTTTCAGAAATGTAAACTTGTGAAACACTGTATTTCCATGTCTGTGGAATGCTCAATCCAGGGCTCATCATATCATTCAGAGTGTGGCACAGTATTCGCATTTGTGTGAGGAACATTCTCAGTGATGTGGCTGATGTTACCTTTAATTTGTGGGTACTGTTGGAGCTATTCCTGGCACACCAATAACTGTTACATGATTTTCTTTACTTAGATCTTTCTTCAGAGCATCTAAACCTCAGGTAACATTGCTAAGCTCTGCATATGGCTTAAAAATATTCGTTCCCTGGTTGTCACTGTCCAGGGATTTCTGTGCCAGTTAGAACATCCCCCTCCCATGACTTGACCTTAGTAAAAGAACCTTATTGGTATTTTTAACCTTCCAACTACTACTAAATTAGCCTGCACTTATTTCCACTGTGTTGTCAGTGTGTTCCTAAACTCCTTGGTTTGTCTTCACACTTTTTTTACAGTCTCCAGAGCAGTGAAGCTGTTGGAGACATCTAGACTAAACCTAGAAAAACTTGCAAAATCTCTTGAACCCGGTGCTTGGTCAGGTAGGTTTGGCCACAGTTCAGTATCTGATGCCCTCATTTATTCTAGTCTGTGCTACTGCCAGGTCAGGTTTGAATTCTAAGATCAGCTGATCTTCCTCCATAACTGTGGAGCAATATGCCAACTACAATAGCACTAAAGACTCAGCATACCACCAATCAACCTGGCTGCTTTGTAACACCCAATATGAAAAAAAGCCTAGGAGGTTTTCTTGCTGCTGATCATTTCTGGCTATTCAGTGGGAAATGCCACATTTGTCCAGTGTGATGTAACAGACAACTGACTTATGATACCGTTACATAATTAATGGAACTTGCTACATTACTTCTGGTGCAATATTGTTTAAAAATTTGCTCCTAGGTCTGTTTTCTAAAAAAGCTAAATCAGTTTTGATAAAAATATATTCAAAGGCTAAACAGTTAGTCATTAATGGTGACTTCAATGTCAACTTCCTAACAGAAAGCACCAGTAAAACAGATCTTGAACATTTTTTACAAAACTTTAACTTAATTTCAGTGGTAACATTTTCTACCCAAGTGGCTGTGTAAGCCATACTGACAACATCTTTATTTACAAGGGTAGGAGTATTAGTAGTACTGTACGCAAATACTCAATGAACTGTCTGACCAAGATGGGCAGTTGCATACACTTAATGAGTGATAAATCTGAACCAGTTTTTAGGTCTTTCAGAACAATGTGTGTTAACACATTAGAAACTTTCAATTGTCATTTGCAGCAGATTGACTGGAGCCCAGTGTATAAAGAAAGAAATGTTAGTACTAATTCACCCTATTCATAGATGAATTTTTGTCCCTCTTTGAAGTAGTATTTCTCAAGAAAACTTTAGAATTTAATACCCCAGGCTATAAAATGAAACCCTGGATTACAAAAAGGATAAAAATTTCTTTTAAGACAAAAAAGAGTTTTATATATATCACATAATGTTCTGATGAACTTGAGATAAAAGAGCACTATAGATTATATTGTAAAATCTTAGAAAGAGTCAATGTGCTCCAAAACCTTACATATTAAATCTGAAATAGAGAACTCCAACAACAAAATAAAAACCATCTGGGGTGCTATTAAAAGGGAACTTAGGAAGAAATATGTAAGTGAATCCAGCTTAGAAATAAGAAATGGTGAAAATATGATTAAAGAAACTGATACAGTTGCTAGTGTCTTTAACAATCACTTTTTAATAGCTGCTGAAAAAACCGGCTGCAAGGGCTCAGTCAAAGAAGCTGTGGACCTTCTGAAAGGAGCTGGTTGATTCAAAATAAGACAAATACACGCAGCCCCTTTCACAGTCAGCAGGGTGAAAATGGTTATCACTAAACCACAAAACAAAAATTCATCTGACTTTGATAATATTTCCACAAAGGTACTTAATCAAGAAATGGGATGAAACTGATGCTTCTAACTACTGCCGTATCTCACTTTTAACATGTTTCTCCAAAGTTCTGGAGAAACTATATCTACATCTGCATCCATACTCTGCAAACCACGATGAAGAGCATGGCAGAGAGTATGTCCCATTGTAATAGTTATTAGGGTTTCTTCCTGTTCCATTCACATATGGAGCGATGGAATAATGATTAATTGAATCCCTCTGTGGGTGCTGTAATTATTCTAATGTTGTCCTCATGACCCCTATATGAGCAATACATAGATGGTTGTAGTATATCCTAGAGTACTCATTTAGAGTTGGTTCTTGAAACTTTGTAATTAAACTTTCTTGGGTTAGTTGACATCTATCTTCAAGAGTCTAGCATTCAGTTTCTTCGGCATCTCTGTATCAATTTCCCATGGGTCAAACAAACTTGTGACTATATGTGTTTCCCTTCTCTGTATACACTCATATCCTGTGTTAATCCTATTTGGTATGGGTCTCAAACACTTTAGCAATATTCTAGAATGTGTCGTACAAGTGACCTGTAAGCAATCTCCTTTGAAGACTGATTGCACTTCCCCAGTATTCTACCAATAAACCGAAGTACACCATCTGCTTTATCCACAACTGAGCCTATGTGACAATTCAATTTCATATCTCTACAAAATGTTACACCCAGGTATTTGTATGAGTTGGCCAATTCCAGTAGTGACTCATTGATATTTTAATCATAGGATACTACATTTTTTCATTTTGTGAAGTGCACAATTCTATATTTCCAAACATTTAAAGCAAGTTACCATTCTTTGCACTGCTTTGAAATCTTGTCAAGATCTGACTGAATATTTATGCTGCCTCTTTCAGATAGTACTTCATTATAGATAACTGCAAAGTCTGAGGTTACTAGTAATGTTGTCTGCAAGGTCGCTGATATACAATGCGAACAGCAGGGGTCCCAACACACATCCCTGGGGCACACCCAAAGCTACTTCTACATCTTATGATGACTCTCCATCTGAGATAACATCCTGTGTCCTCCTTACCAAAAAGTTCTCAGTCAGTCTCAAATTTCAGTTGGTACCCCATATGATCAAATTTTTCACAATAAGCCTAGGTATGGTATTGAGTGAATTGCTTTTTGGAAATGAAGAGATACTGCATCTGCCTGACTGCCTTGATCTGAAGCTTTCACCAATTTATGTGAGAAAAATACGACTTGAGTTTCATATGATTGATGTTTCTGGAATCCATACTGGTTGGCATGAAGGAGGTCATTCTGTTCAAGATACCTCATTATGTTTTTGCTCAGAATGTGTTCTAAGATTCTACAACAAATTGATGTCAAGGATGAAACTTCCTGGTAGATAAAAACTGTGAGCTGGACCAAGACTCGAACATGGGACCCTTGCCTATTGTGGGCAAGTGCTCTACTGACTGAGCTACCCAAGCATGATTCACAATTCATCCTCATGGCTTCACTTCCACCAGTACCTTGTCTCCTTTCTTTCTTCCAGGAGTGGCAGTCTTGTAAGGTTTGCAAGACAGCTTCTGTGAAGTTTGGAAGGTAGGAGACGAGGTACTGGCAGAAGTGAAGCTGTGAGGACAGGACATGAGTTGTGCGTGGGTATCTCAGTCAGTAGAACATTTGCCCATGAAAGGCAAAGGTCCTGAGTTTGAGTCTTGGTCTGGCTTACGGTTTTAATCTGAAAGGAAGTCTCATATCAGCGCACACTCCATTGCAGAGTGATAATTTCATTCTGATATCAAGAATACTAGATCGTTTCTGCTACCTTCTTGTAGACATGTGTGACCTGTGCTTTCTTTCAGCTACTGGGTACAGTTTTCTGCTCAAGGGATCTATGATAGATTATAGTTATAAGAGGGACTAGCACAGCTGCAAATTCATTATAGAAGCTAACAGGGGCTCAACTGGCCCCTGGAACTTTGTTCAGTTTTAATGATTTCAGCTGTTTCTCAACTCAACTGTTACTGATTTCACTCATCTTTTCAGTGATACAACGATTAAATTGGGGTGGTTCTCCTGGTTTTCCTTTGTAAAGGAACATTTGAAAACAGAGTTAAGCATTTCAGCCTTTGCTTCACTATCCTGAGTTTCAGTTCCTGTCTCATTCACTAGGGACTGGACACTGTCTTTCTTGCCAGCCTTTACATATGACCAGAATTTCCTTAGGTTTTGAGAAAGATCATTTGACAATATTCTGCTATGGTAGTCACTGACGGCTTCATTCATTGCTCTCTTGACAATCATATGTTTCATTCAGAATCTCTTTATCTATAGTCCTGTGGTTTATTTTACACCTATTATGCAGTAGTCTCTATTTCCTTAGAGGCTCCTTAGAAGCTACAGTGACTGTATACAATGGAGGGTCCCTCCCATTACAGACTGTTATGCTTGGTACATATGTATTTAGTGCGTAGTCAACTACTCTTTTACTCTTGAGCCATAATTCCTCTACATGCTCCTGCCCTGTGCTGAAAGCCTCGAGATCCTCATTGAACTATGAACCTACAGATTTATTTAAATCTAGTTTGTTGAATATGTATGTCTTTCTGATTGCTTTAGTTGTCCTTTGTACTTTGGGAACCATTGTTGATTTGTTGCCATTAGATCCAATATATTTCCATTGTGAGTGAGGTTCTGAACTATCTTTGCTAGGTAGTTTTCAGAGAAGGTATTTAGTAATGTTTCACAGGATATCTTATTACATGCACCACTAAAAAAACTGTAATTTTCCCAATTGATTGTTGGATAATTACTATGACTACAGTGTGATTGGGGAACTTATGTACAAATGAAATGAGGTTTTCTCTAAAGTTTTTGGTTACATTAGGAGATGAGTCTGGTGGATGATGGAAGGATCCAATTATCATTTTCTGCCCACCTCTGATACTGAGCTTTGTCCAAAAAATCTCTCATGCACTTTCAGTTTCTGTCTTGGTGTATTTGGGTTTCTTGTCTACTGTGACAAACATACCACCTTCACTTCCCATTAGCTTATCCTTTCGATATACAATTAAATTTTCCCCAAAAATCCCACTGCTATCCATTTCAGGTTTCAACTGATGCATACGAGAATTGTTGAACGCCTGAACATCCACAAGGCACCCAGTCATTGTCAATTTGGTTTCAAAACTGGTCTGTCAGCTGATCACACCCTATTTTTTGTTTGTTTCAGAAGCGCTTAATGATAGACTAGCTTCTATTGGTATATTTTGTGATGTAACCAAGGCTTTTGACCATGTGAATCATGAAATCCTTTTCACAAAAGCTGATTTTTATGGCTTAAGTGGCACATTAGGAACGTGGCTTTGTTCACACTTAACTGAAAGAAATCAGAAGGTTTCACTTAATCATGCAGCTGATATGATAGCTTCATTTCTCTGAGGAACAGTGGATGAAGGAGTGCCACAAGGTTCTGTAATGGGCCCTTTGCTCCTTCTTATTTTTATTAATGACCATCCAGTATATACAAAAGCTAAAGCTAAAAGCAAATTTATTCCCTTGGCTGCAAATTTTCTCTCTTTGCCAATGATACATCTCTTTTAGTTATTAAAAAAAAAAAAAAAAAAAAAAACACTTAACAATGACCTTTCAACATCTGTCAACTATGTTTTCTCTTATCTCCAAAAGTGGTTAAACTGCAATGGCCTAACTTTACATGCTTTTTTAACAAACAAACAAAATTACATTCAACATTCAGTCTCATAATGTTCTGGAGGGCAAAGGGCTGAAATGCAGTGATCAAGACATACACCATGTACATCCTGGGAAAATTTTAGACCTAATTATGTTGGCCTGATTTCACAAAAAAACTTAGTTCAGCAGCTTACACTCTATGTGTTAAGCAATCAGCCGTTGATATTGAATGCTGCTACAGCTGCTTATTTTGGTTGTTTTCATTAATTATTGTCCTATGGTATTATATTTTGAGGTAACCAATCAATGGCAGAGGTGGTGTTTGTTACTCAGGAAAGAGCATTCCAAATTCTCAGTTGAGTCAACACAAGTCATTCTTGCAGAAATCTTTTTAAAAACATAAAATATTATCAATGACCTCACAGTATATCCTGTCCCTTATATGTTTTTTAATTAAGAACAACTCCACATACAGAACCAACAGTGCTTATCATGATCATGTCCATGGCCCACAATCTAAACACGACCTGCTTACCAACAACAAAAACATAAGTCTTGCACAAAAGGGAGTACATTACTTAAGCACAAAGGTATTCTATGCACTCCCATCAAATATAAAAAATCTTACCAGTGCAATGCCACAATTTACAAGTATATTGAAGGAATATCTATTGGACAACTCTTTTTGCTCTCTTGATGAATTTTTCAATGTAAATATATTGCAGTTCAGACACTTTTGGAGAAAATGAAGTTACAATGGCAATGCACTGTCTGTGGTAACGTCTTGTCTGTGAAATAAAATAATAACTCTCCATTTACTGATCCATCATTCAAAGAAGACACCTGAGCATTGTAAATGCAAACTCTACAGTTCCAGTGTAATACCATCACAACTGCTGTTACGATCCTTTTGCACTCATATCTTCAGCAGCTTGCTTGACCTTTTACCATAACTGCTTTTACGATTTTGTTTCACTGAACAAACAAATGATTGAGGAGTGAAAATGGAGGAGAAACATTAGAAAATAAGTTTATCAGAAGGGAAAATCATGAATTAATTCAAGTGGAGCAGAAGTGCAAGAAATGCTGCAAGGTGTTCATTTAAAAATACAGTATCATTAGAACAAAGACAGAAATTGTTTGAGACATTTTGTGGGTTAGAAAGTACATATAGGAGACACAATTATTAGGACAAGCTGATCATGAAAATTCCAAGAATTTGTACTTGCCCATTACAACATAGATTTATTTTTGAAAATCAAGTGGTGGAAATATACAAAACTATGTCTTTGCATACATTTGGTATTACTGATCAGTAGATATAAATGATTTTAGGGCAAACAATTTAGAGCAAACATGGCAAGCACACTTATCATAATCATCAATGAACATCAGATGACATTATGGATGGGATTAAAACCATACAGATTCATTTGATAAAGTAGTATCACACTACATTACAAAGGATAGTTCACAGCAATACTTAGATAGCACCCTCAATATTCAAAAGATGTGCATAATGCACATTCAGAAGTGCCAAGAGGAGGGGAAGGAATGTACATCAGCTTGGATGTACGAAAAGATTTTCAACACAGAATACAACTTTGGGTTTTTCAAACCTAAAAAGGATGTGTGTGGTAAGTGCTGAATGCTGAACCACAAAATAAGACTGCTTTCGAGGAACAAATAGAAAGACATCTGAAAAACAAAGACTTGTCTAAAGCAGAAAAAGATACTGGCAAGTTGAAGATGCAAGCTGACAGTACATTGCTGTGTGCCTGTCTTGATTTATAGCAGGTACTTAACACTCCACATTGTGAAGTATATTTGCTCCATTACAAAAGAAAGCTGAGAACCTGCAACCTGGCTATCTGCAACATGTGAATATGAGAGGAAATGTGCTTCCTGTGGCTTTGGGGAATTGGATTTAGAGGATGCATAGCTGTGTCTATAAATTCCTAAAGCAGCAAAGTGAGAATGGCAACAAAAATCCATCTTTTCTGACAATTGGAGCAGTAAAAACAGAAATACATTTATATTTTTCATGTATCTGTACAGTATGAGTACTCTATAAACTGATTCAGTTACATATAAGTTTCTTGAGAAGGAGGACACCCAGAAGGAATGAGACAGCAAGCACAGTGCTATCAGGAGAGCAAAAAATGGTCGTGAGCATTTATTTGCCATAGCTGTGGTACACTGTAGCAGCCACAGCCCAGGAAAATGGAAAAAGATATGATGTATGTGAGATGGCACAGAAAGATTTCTTTGGTTTCAAAATGGGCTTTATTGAAGTTCCAAAACTGGACCAAAGCTGAAAACAGAGAAAGGGTAAGATGGTCTGATATCAGAGTAATAATGGTGAGGAAGGAAGAACCATGGGTGACATTATTTACATAAGAATATGAATCAGGCTACAATACCATCTCTTTAATGTCCAAGTTGTGAGGTCATAGACCAAGTATAGAGCATGCTGTAGAAGACTTGCTATGTGCTTATTCTTCATTATTGCCACTTTCAGAAGATACTCCTCTGCCAGAAGCACATTATTCCAATAGTTTCCCATGAATTCTATCACAAACTGAAGCATGGGGAAACTCATAATGTTCAAGAAGAAGATGAATGAAGTGTTACAACAGTCTTTATTTTTTACCTGGGAACTATGTTGTTGTTTTGTCATGCTTGCATATCATCACATTCATGTGATAGAAAGTTATGGAAATAAGCAATCTCATAGAGGTGTTGTCACTGCCAACAGCATTTATGAAATAAAGATATTCACATTTGTAGCCACATGCTGATGCAGCACTAGACTAGACTAGACTTAGTGCTTCAAAGTTAAATTAATTATTTTCTCTCATCGAGAATTTGTGTGGTTAATTAAAAGTTTCTGAAGCAAGTTTATAAGTTTGTTTACATTAGTGTTTAGTTACATATTAGTACAGGTTACGAAACTATTGTGTTGTTGAAGTTATTTTCTGCTTTTGTGTTACGTTTTACTATCAAACCATGTGCGACAAGTGTGGTGGTTGCCGTAGAAATTTGAAAGAGGGGTTGTTCTGTATAGACTGTACATTGTGGTTTTATTGGGGCGAGTGCAGCGGAGAGGAAACGAGGGTAGATAATGAGGCTCTTCCATGGCAGTGTAGGTTATGTAGAAAGGACAGAAAAATCGCTGAACAGGAGGCAAATACACTCCTGGAAATGGAAAAAAGAACACATTGACACCGGTGTGTCAGACCCACCATACTTGCTCCGGACACTGCGAGAGGGCTGTACAAGCAATGATCACACGCACGGCACAGCGGACACACCAGGACCCGCGGTGTTGGCCGTCGAATGGCGCTAGCTGCGCAGCATTTGTGCACCGCCGCCGTCAGTGTCAGCCAGTTTGCCGTGGCATACGGAGCTCCATCGCAGTCTTTAACACTGGTAGCATGCCGCGACAGCGTGGACGTGAACCGTATGTGCAGTTGACGGACTTTGAGCGAGGGCGTATAGTGGGCATGCGGGAGGCCAGGTGGACGTACCGCCGAATTGCTCAACACATGGGGCGTGAGGTCTCCACAGTACATCGATGTTGTCGCCAGTGGTTGGCGGAAGGTGCACGTGCCCGTCGACCTGGGACCGGACCGCAGCGACGCATGGATGCACGCCAAGACCGTAGGATCCTACGCAGTGCCGTAGGGGACCGCACCGCCACTTCCCAGCAAATTAGGGACACTGTTGCTCCTGGGGTATCGGCGAGGACCATTCGCAACCGTCTCCATGAAGCTGGGCTACGGTCCTGGACACTGTTAGGCCGTCTTCCGCTCGCGCCCCAACATCGTGCAGCCCACCTCCAGTGGTGTCGCGACAGGCGTGAATGGAGGGACGAATGGAGACGTGTCGTCTTCAGCGATGAGAGTCGCTTCTGCCTTGGTGCCAATGATGGTCGTATGCGTGTTTGGCGCCGTGCAGGTGAGCGCCACAATTAGGACTGCATACGACCGAGGCACACAGGGCCAACACCCGGCATCATGGTGTGGGAAGCGATCTCCTACACTGGCCGTACACCACTGGTGATTGTCGAGGGGACACTGAATAGTGCACGGTACATCCAAACCGTCATCGAACCCATCGTTCTACCATTCCTAGACTGGCAAGGGAACTTGCTGTTCCAACAGGACAATGCACGTCCGCATGTATCCCGTGCCACCCAACGTGCTCTAGAAGGTGTAAGTCAACTACCCTGGCCAGCAAGATCTCCGGATCTGTCCCCCATTGAGCATGTTTGGGACTGGATGAAGCGTCGTCTCACGCAGTCTGCACGTCCAGCACGAACGCTGGTCCAACTGAGGCGCCAGGTGGAAATGGCATGGCAAGCCGTTCCACAGGACTACATCCAGCATCTCTACGATCGTCTCCATGGGAGAATAGCAGCCTGCATTGCTGCGAAAGGTGGATATACACTGTACTAGTGCCGACATTGTGCATGCTCTGTTGCCTGTGTCTATGTGCCTGTGGTTCTGTCAGTGTGATCATGTGATGTATCTGACCCCAGGAATGTGTCAATAAAGTTTCCCCTTCCTGGGACAATGAATTCACGGTGTTCTTATTTCAATTTCCAGGAGTGTATTTGTGCCCTTAAGGCTGAATTAGAAGTCGCGAATTTGGAATTATGTAAGCTAAGGCAGGAAAAGGACTCTGGGCGCTGGGAAAAGGTAGCAAGCAAAGGGCGAAAAAGGGAAACAATTGATGAAACTTCTGAAATTCAGTTAGCAAATCAGTTTGGTTTGCTATCTGAAGTAGTGGAGGAAGGGCCTCATTCAGATGTAGTTGAATGTAGGTTGAAACAGAATACTAGCTTAAAGAAAAAAGACAGGTCGGGATCAAACCAGAATAGGAAAAGAAAAATTCTGCTTATAGGTTGCAGTCATAGGAGGGGTGTGAGCCAACAGCTTCAGGAGAAATTAAGGACAGAGTACCGGGTCACAAGTTTTGTGAAAACAAGTGCTAGCCTTAGCCAGATGACAGAAAACTTAGGTCAGCTATGCAAGAACTTTGAGAAGGAAGATCAGGTAATTATAGTTGGACCTAGCTGAATGGGATGCTCCAGACACCGGCAAAGTCTCACATGAGTGTAGTTCCAGTTGATGCTATTGGTAGGTGGGGTTACACTACACATGGCCTGCACCTTAATAGGAAGGGGAAAGATAAGTTAGCTTCCCTATTAGCAGATACTGTAAGGGGGCCACAGTCACACAAGGTCTGATCCCTGTGGTTATTGGGACCAGGCAGACAGGTTTTTTAGGTTAAAGCCAAATTCCAGACAGACAACAACCAAGGAAAATAGAAGAAAAGAAACTTCATGCGCAGCAAATAGGGATAAAGCTAAAGGTGGCATCAACTTACTTCACCAAAATATCAGGGGAATAAAAAATAAAGTAGATGAGCTGATAATGTGTTTAGATGATCTCAAAAATAAGAATGAGATTGATATACTTTGTCTGTCTGAGCACCATGTAACTGTGGGGATGGAAAATGTCAGCATAAATGGGTATAATTTAGCATCTTACATTTAGAGATCTAGTAGTTGCCATTTTCATAAAACAAGGGTATAAATACAGAACTATTGAAGTAAGCAAATTTTGTGTTGATCAGCACTTTGAGGTTTGTGCATGTGAACTTCAGTTAGATAATGTTGTGTTGATATTAGCAACAGTGTACAGTTCTCCCCTAGGAGATTGGAAGCTATTCATATAAAAGTTTGACTCCCTATTATGCTGTCTGTCAGACAAAAAGAAAAAGTTATTAATCTGTGGTGATTTCAATGTTAACTTTCTAAGCAACTCAGATAGGAAAAAGTGAACTAGAAGTGTTGTTAACAACATATAACTTAGAATCAGTGATCAATTTCCCTACATGTACAGCTCATGACAGTAGTACTCTAATAGATAATGTATTTGTACAGCAAGAGGATGTAGAACAAACACATGCTTGCCCTGTGGTAAATGAATTATCTGACCATGATGCACAACTGATTAACTTACAAAACCTAACATGGCTTGCACTTCAGAAAACATTAAGTAAAAGTGTGAGGGTGCTCAACCCGGTATCTATAGATCACTTCAGAGAAAGTTTATTAAATGTAAACTGGGAAGATGTATGTCATGAGCCCAATGCTAATGATAAATGCAGCACATTTCTTGATAAATTTATATCCCTTTTTGAACATTGTTTTCCAAAGAAAATTACTAAATGTAACACCACAAACTTTTCAAAGAAACCTTGGGTTACTACAGGTATTAAAGTGTCTTCAGAAAGAAAAAGAAAACTGTATGAGACAGCAACTAGTAAAGATCCAGATATAGTTTTACACTATAAAAATTACTGTAACATACTGAGAAAAGTTGTAAGGAGATCAAGAGATATGTATGTTAGAGAAGAAATTAACAACTCCAGCAAAATATGGAATGTTGTTAGAAGAGAGACAGGAAAAGTAACTACTGGGGTAGGTAGAATTACTGTTAAAGAGAATGAGACCATCTTAACCAACAGTACACAGGTAGCCAATGTATTTAACAATCACTTCTTATGTGTAGGAGAAAAAATTGGTGAGAATAGTTCAAAATAAAAAGCCAGGCAGTACATGGAAGAGTCGGTTTTAAAAAATTTTAGTCAGTTTAAGTTTCATGTAACAACCTATTGTGAAATAAGGAAAATTATTACATCTTTGAAAAATAAACGTTCTGTTGGAGTAGATGACACCTCTAACAAGTTATTAAAACAATGTGGAGCAATTACAGCTGATGTTTTGAGTCACATATGTAATGCATCACTGACTCAGGGTATTTTTCCAGACAGGTTAAAATATGCCATTGTCAGGCCTCTCTACAAAAAGGGGGAAACCACAGATGTCAATAATTGCCAGCCAGTATCCTTTCTTGCAGCATTTTCAAAAATCTTTGAGAAAGTAATGTACTCAAGAGTGGTTAGCCATCTCAACAGTAATGGGATACTTAGAAAATCACAGTTCGGATTTCAGAAATGCTGTTCCACTGAGACAGCAATATACAAATTCACTGCCCACATAATACAGTCTTTAAATAGTAAAATGTCACCAGTAGGAATATTCTGTGACTTATCCAAAGCATTTGACTGTGTGAACCACAACATTACATTAGAGAAATTACAATTCTATGGTATAAATGGAACAGCATATGAGTGGTTAAAGTCATATCTACAGAACAGGAAGCAAAAAGTCTCTTTATATGCTTCAGGTGATTCAAAAGAGTTTGCCACTTCATCTAACTGGGGTGAAATTACATTAAGTGTTCCACAAGGTTCGATCATGGGTCCCCTCCTGTTCTTGAAACAAGATGCTGAACTGACACTGTTTGCTGATGATACAAGCATAATTATTAATCCAGTAAAAGAAAGTCTGATAGAAAATGATACAAATAAGGTATTTGGAAAAGTTATTAATTGGTTTTCTGCAAATGGGCTTGCTATGAACTTTGAAAAAACACAGTACATCCAATTTTCTGCTGCAAAAAGTATAATTCCCTCAATAAACATAACACATCAAAGAAGTCAGTAGCCAGGGTAGAGCATACTAAAATTTTGGGTGTACATATATATGAAAATCTTAATTGGAAAAGTCATATTTTGGATTTCCTAAAGCGACTAGGTTCAGCAACTTTAACAATCAGAATAATTGCCAATTTTGAGTATGTACAAATTAGTAAGCTATCATACTTTGCATACTTCCCCTCTCTGATGTCATATGGAATAATATTCTGTGGCAACTCAACACTTAGGTAAATGGTATTCACTGCTCAAAAGAAAGTAGCTAGAATAATGTGTGGGGTTCATAGCCACACATCTTGTAGGCATCTGTTTAAAAGGTTAGGAATTCTTTCAACTGCTTCACAGTACATTTACTCAGTAATGAAATTTTTTCTCAACAACATGGACCAGTTTAAAATCAACAGCGACATTCACGATTACAATACCAGAAAAAAGAACGACCTACACTATCCATTACTTAACCTATCTTTGGCACAAAGATGGAAACCCAGTTCTAAGCAAAGAAGGGAAAGCAGAAACGTGGAAGGAGTTTATAGAGGGTCTATACAAGGGTGATGTACTTGAGGACAATATTATGGAAATGGAAAGGGATGTAGATGAAGATGAAATGGGAGATACGATACTGCGTGAAGAGTTTGACAGAGCACTGAAAGACCTGAGTCGAAACAAGGCCTTGGGAGTAGACAACATTCCATTGGAACTACTGACGGCCTTGGGAGAGCCAGTCCTGACAAAACTCTACCATCTGGTGAGCAAGATGTATGAAACAGGCGAAATACCCTCAGACTTCAAGAAGAATATAATAATTCGAATCCCAAAGAAATCAGGTGGTGACAGATGTGAAAATTACCAAACTATGAGTTTAATAAGTCACAGCTGCAAAATACTAATGTGAATTCTTTACAGACAAATGGCAAAACTGGTAGAAGCCGACCTCGGGGAAGATCAATTTGGATTCTGTAGAAATGTTGGAACACGTGAGGCAATACTGACCCTACGACTTATCTTAGAAAATAGATTAAGGAAAGGCAAACCTACGTTTCTAGCATTTGTAGACTTAGAGAAAGCTTTTTACAATGTTGACTGGAATACTCTCTTTCAAATTCTAAAGGTGGCAAGGGTAAAATAAAGGGAGCGAAAGGCTATTTACAATTTGTACAGAAACGAGATGGCAGTTATAAGAATCGAGGGACATGAAAGGGAAGCAGCGGTTGGGAAGGGAGTGAGACAGGGTTGTAGCCTCTCCCCGATCTTATTCAATCTTTATATTGAGCAAGCAGTAAAGGAAACAAAAGAAAAATTCGGAGTAGGTATTAAAATCCATGGAGAAGGAATAAAAACTTTGAGGTTTGCCGATGACATTGTAATTCTGTCAGAGACAGCAAAGGACTTGGAAGAGCAGTTGAACAGAATGGACAGTATCTTGAAAGGAGGATATAAGATGAACATCAACAAAAGCAAAACAAAGATAATGGAATGTAGTTGAATTAAGTCGGGTGATGCTGAGGGAATTAGATTAGGAAATGAGGCACTTAAAGTAGTAAAAGAGTTTTGCTATTTGGGGAGCAAAATAACTGATAATGGTCAAAGTAGAGAGGATATAAAATGTAGACTGGCAATGGCAAGGAAAGCGTTTCTGAAGAAGAGAAATTTGTTAACATCGAGTATAGATTTAAGTGTCAGGAAGTCATTTCTGAAAGTATTTGTATGGAGTGTAGCCATGTATGGAAGTGAAACATGGACGATAAATAGTTTGGACAAGAAGAGAATAGAAGCTTTTGAAATGTGGTGCTACAGATGAATGCTGAAGATTAGATGGATAGATCACATAACTAATGAGGAGGTGGAAAAATGGAAAAGAAGTCCCATGCTTCTTTACAGAGCGTAGGGGAATGATGCGGGAGACCCGCACCGCCTTACTAGGCAAGGTCCTAATGGAGGTGGTTTGCCGTTGCCTTCCTCCGACCGTAATGGGGATTAATGATGATGATGAAGACGACACAACAACACCCAGTCATCTCGAGGCAGGAAAAATCCCTGACCCCGCTGGGAATCGAACCCGGGACCCCGTGCTCAGGAAGCAAGAACGCTACCGCGAGACCACGAGGGGCGTGAATAGAATTGGGGAGAAGAGGAGTTTATGGCACAACTTGACAAGAAGAAGTGACCTGTTGGTAGGACATGTTATGAGGCATCAAGGGAACACAAATTTAGCATTGGAGGGCAGTGTGGAGGGTAAAAATCGTAAAGGGAGACCAAAAGATAAATACACTAAGCAGATTCAGAAGGATGTAGGTTGCAGTAAGTAGTGGGAGATGAAGAAAGTTGCACAGGATAGAGTGGCATGGAGAGCTGCATCAAACCAGTCTCAGGACTGAAGATAACAACAACAACATCAACAACATTGGCACAAAAGGATAAAATAGGCTGCTATAAAACTTTTTGTTAAATTACCAGATGAAATAAAATGTCTGACAGAGAGCAGTAATTGTTTCAAAAACAAATTGAAATCATACCTCCTTGACAACTCCTTCTATACCATAGATGAATTCTTGAATATGAGTAAATAAATCTGGAGATATAATATATGCATTTTGTGCCATTTAAGGGAATGGGATAGATAATAGAAATATTTAGGTATAACACTGTAATGTAAAAAAAGAAAAAAAAAGAACCACTTGTTTCCTGTGCGCATTTCTTGTGCATTTGACACGTTCCACATCATAACGGTTCGTCCGTGCTATTGATCAATGGAACACGTATCTAACTAACTATATAGCGGAGATTCTGAGATGCGGACAATAAAAAAAATTCACACAATCATAGCTTTCGGCCATTAAGCCCTTTGTCAGCAGTAGACACACACACACACACACACACACACACACACACACACACACACACACACACACACACACACACACACACAAGTCTGCAGTCTCAGAGAGCTGAAACTACACTGCGAACAGCAGCACAAGTGCGTGATGGGAGTGGCGACTGGGTGGAGGTAAGGAGGAGGCTGGGGTGGGGAGGGGGAGGGATAGTATGGTGGGAGTGGCGGACAGTGAAGCGTTGCAGTTTAGACGGAGGGTAGGAGAGAAGATGCGAAGGGGATAGAGGCAAGTAGCAGAAAGGAGAGAAATAAAAATAAAAGAAATTAAAAGACTGGGTGTGGCGGTGAAATGACAGCTGTGTAGTGCTGGAATGGGAACAGGGGGAGGGGGGGGGGCTGGATGGGTGAGGACAGTGACTAATGATGGTTCAGGCCAGGAGGGTTACGGGAACATAGGATGTATTGCAGGGAAAGTTCCCGCCTGTGCAATTCAGAAAAGCTGGTGTTGGTGGGAAGGATCCATATGGCACAGGCTGTGAAGCAGTCATTGAGATGAGGGGTATCACGTTTGGCAGCGTGTTCAGCTACAGGGTGGTCCACTTGTGTTTTGGCCACAGTTTGTTGGTGGCCGTTCATGCGGACAGACAGCCTGTTGGTTGTCATGCCTTCATAGAATGAGAAATGTCCTACCCACTATCCTTCCCACCCCTCCTACCGTCGTATTCCGCCGTCCACCAAACCTACACAATATACTTGTCCATCCTTACACAACCCCTGTTCCCAATCCCTTACTTCACGGCTCGTACCCCTGTAATAGACCCAGGTGCAAGACCTGTCCCATACATCCTCCTACCACCACCTACTCCAGTCCGGTCACTAACATGACCTATCCCATCAAAGGCAGGGCTACCTGTGAAACCAGTCACGTGATTTACAAGCTAAGCTGCAACCACGGTGCTGCATTCTATGCAGGCATGACAACCAACAAGCTGTGTGTCCGCATGAACGGCCTCCGTCAAACTGTGGCCAAAAGCAAGTGGACCACCCTGTAGCTGAATATGCTGCCAAACATGATACGCCTCATCTCAATGACTGCTTCACAGCCTGTGCTATATGGATCCTTCCCACCAACACCAGCTTTTCTGAATTGCGCAGGTGGGAACTTTCCCTGTGATACATCCTCCTTTCCCATAACCCTCCTGGCCTCAACCTTCGTTAGTCACTGTCCTCACCCATCCACCCCCCTCCCTGTTCCCATTACAGCACTACACAGCAGTAGACACAGGCTCTGTCTCCGGCTGATACTGATCTTCGGCCGGACATGGCAGCTTGTCCTGTTCCAGAGGTTGCCCCTCAGTCTGCAAGATCCGGGCGGTCGCAGAGGGTGGGCTTACCTGTAGTTGGGAGCTCCAACGTCAGGCGCGTAATGGGGCCCCTTAGGGATATGACTGCAAGGGAGGGGAAGAAAACTAATGTGCACTCTGTGTGCATACCTGGGGGTGTCATTCCAGATGTGGAAAGAGTCCTTTTGGATGCCATAAAGGGCACAGGGTGCATCCATCTGCAGGTGATCGCTCATGTCGGTACCAATGATGTGTGTCGTTATGGATTGGAGGAAATCCTCTCTGGCTTCCGGTGGCTATCTGATTTGGTGAAGACTGCCAGTCTCGCTAGTGGGATGAAAGCAGAGCTCACCATCTCCAGCATCATTGACAGGACTGACTGCGGACCTTTGGTACAGAGCTGAGTGGAGGGTCTGAATCAGAGGCTGAGACGGGTCTGTGGCCGTGTGGGCTGCAGATTTCTCGACTTGCACCATAGGGTGGTGGGGTTTCGGGTTCCGCTGGATAGGTCAGGAGTCCACTACACCCAACAGGCAGCTACACAGGTAGCAGGGGTTGTGTGGCATGGACTGTGTGGTTTTTTAGGTTAGATGGCGTCGGGCAAGTACAGAAAGGGCATGTGGGAACCAAGCAGCAGTCGGTATTGTAATTGTAAACTGTCGAAGCTACGTTGTTAAAGTACCGGAACTTCAAGCGTTGATAGAAAGCACTGAAGCTGAAATCATTATAGGTATGGAAAGCTGGCTGAAGCCAGAGATAAATTCTGCCAAAATTTTTACAAAGGCACAGACAGTGTTTAGAAAGGATAGATTGCATGCAACTGGTGGTGGTGTGTTTGTCGCTGTTAGTAGTAGTTTATCCTGTAGTGAGATAGAAGTGGATAGTTCCTGTGAATTATTATGGGTGGAGGTTATCCTCAACAATCAAGCTAGGTTAATAATTGGCTCCTTTTACCGAACTCCCGACTCAGCAGCATTAGTGGCAGAACAATTGAGAGAAAATCTGGAATACATTTCACATAAATTTCCTCAGCATGTTATAGTCTTAGGTGGAGATTACAATTTACCAGATATAGACTGGGACACTCAGATGTTTAGGACGGGTGGTAGGGACAGAGCATCGAGTGACATTATACTGAGTGAACTATCCGAAAATTACCTCGAGCAATTAAACAGAGAACTGACTCATGGAGATAACATCTTGGACCTACTGATAACAAACAGACCTGAACTTTTCGACTCTGTAAGTGCAGAACAGGGAATCAGTGACCATAAGGCCATTGCTGCATCCCTGAATATGGAAGTAAATAGGATTATAAAAAAAGGAAGGTAGGTTTATTTGTTTAGCAAGAGTAATAGGAGGCAGATTTCAGACTACCTAACAGATCAAAACAAAAATTTCTGTTCTAACACTGACAATGTTGAGTGTTTATGGAAAAAGTTCAAGGCAATCGTAAAATGCGTTTTAGACAGGTACGTGCTGAGTAAAACTGTGAGGGATGGGAAAAACCCAACGTGGTTCAACAACAAAGTTAGTAAACTACTGCGAAAGCAAAGAGAGCTTCACTGCAAGTTTAAACACAGCCAAAACCTCTCAGACAAACAGAAGCTAAACGATGTCAAAGTTAGCGTAAGGAGGGTTATGCGTAAAGCATTCAGTGAATTCGAAAGTAAAATTCTATGTACCGACTTGACAGAATATTCTAGGAAGTTCTGGTCTTACGTTAAAACAGTAAGTGGCTGAAAACACTCTGGGATGATGATGGCATTGAAACAGAGGATGACATGCATAAAGTTAAAATACTAAACACCTTTATCCAAAGCTGTTTCACAGAGGAAGACCGCACTGCAATTCCTTCTCTAAATCTTCGCATGAGCGAAAAAATGGCTCACATCGAAATAAGTGTCCAAGGAATAGAAAAGCAACTGAAATCACTCAAGAGAGGAAAGTCCACAGCACCTGACGGGATACCAATTCAATTCTACACAGAGTACGCGAAAGAACTGGCCCCCCTTCTAACAGCCGTGTACCGCAAGTCTATAGAGGAACGGAAGATTCCAAATGATTGGAAAAGAGCACAGGTAGTCCCAGTTTTCAAGAAGGGTTGTCAAGCAGATGTGCAAAACTATAGGCCTATATCTCTGACATCGATCTGTTGTAGAATTTTAGAACATGTTTTTTGCTAGCGTATCATGTCATTTCTGGAAACCCAGAATCTACTCTGTAGGAATCAACATGGATTCCGGAAACAGTAATCGTGTGAGACCCAACTCGCTTTATTTGTTCGTGAGACTCAGAAAATATTAGATACAGGCTCCCAGGTAGATGCTATTTTCCTTGACTTCCGGAAGGCATTCGATACAGTTCCGCACTGTCGCCTGATAAAGTAAGAGCCTATGGAATATCGGACCAGCTGTGTGGCTGGTTTGAAGAGTTTTTAGCAAACAGAACACAGCATGTTGTTCTCAATGGAGAGACGTCTACAGACGTTAAAGTAACCTCTCGCGTGCCACAGGGGAGTGTTATGGGACCATTGCTTTTCACAATATATATAAATGACCTAGTAGATAGTGTTGGAAGTTCCATGCGGCTTTTCGCGGACGATGCTGTAGTATACAGAGAAGTTGCAGCATTAGAAAATTGCAGCGAAACGCAAGAAGATCTGCAGCAGATAGGCACTTGGTGCAGGGAGTGGCAACTGACCCTTAACATAGATAAATGTAATGTATTGCGAATACATAGAAAGAAGGATCCTTTATTGTATGATTATATGATAGCAGAACAAACATTGGTAGCAGTTACTTCTGTAAAATATCTGGGAGTATGCGTACGGAATGATTTGAAGTGGAATGATCATATAAAATTAATTGTTGATAAGTCGGGTGCCAGGTTGAGATTCATTGGGAGAGTCATTAGAAAAAGTAGTCAATCAACAAAGGAGGTGGCTTACAAAACATTCATTCGACCTATACTTGAGTATTGCTCATCAGTGTGGGATCCGTACCAGGTCGGGTTAACGGAGAAGATAGAGAAGATCCAAAGAAGAGCGGCGCATTTCGTCACAGGGTTATTTGCTAAGTGTGATAACATTACGGAGATGGTTAGCAAACTCAAGTGACAGACTCTGCAAGAGAGGCACTCTGCATCGCGGTGTAGCTTGCTGTCCAGGTTTCGAGAGTGTGTGTTTCTGGATGTGGTATCAAATGTATTGCTTCACCCTACTTATAACTTCAGAGGAGATCACGAATGTAAAATTAGAGAGATTCGAGCGTGCACGGAGGCTTTCCAGCAATCGTTCTTCCCGCGAACCATACGCGACTGGAACAGGAAAGGGAGGAAATGACAATGGCACTTAAAGTGCTCTCCGCCACACACCATTGGGTGGCTTGTGGAGTATAAATGTAGATGTAGACACAGCCGTCATTTCACCGCCATACCCAGATTAGATTAGATTAGTTTTCGTTCCATAGATCCATGCTGAGGAGATCCTCGTGGATGTGGAACATGTCAATTTTTTTTTTTTAAGCTGAAATAACAATACTAATAGTATGAATATATACAATACATCATTTGTTTCTATTAAAAAATTCGTCAATGGAGTAGAAGGAGTTGGCTACTAGTAAGTCTTTCAGGCTCCTTTTAAACTGATCTTTATTTGTAACTACATTTTTTATGTTTACTGGCAAATTATTGAAGATGAGTGTTCCTGAGTAGTGGACCCCTTTTTGAAATAAAGTACGTGCTTTTAAGTCCTTGTGCAGATCATTTTTGTTCCTGGTATTGTATGTATGAACTGAGCTGTTTGTTGGAAAAAGAGATATATTATTTAGAACAAATTTCATTAATGAGTAAATATACTGAGAGGCAGTAGTTAGTATACCCAGTTCTTTGAAGAGGTTTCTACAGGACGTCCGTGAATTTACTCCACAAATAATACGTATTACACGCTTTTGGACTCTGAAAACTTTTGTTTGACTTGAAGAGTTACCCCAAAATATTATACCATATGACATTATGGAATGAAAGTAGGCAAAGTATGCAAGCTTTTTCATTTTTATGTCGCCTATGTCTGCTAACACTCGAATTGCAAATACAGATTTGTTAAGGCGTTTCTGCAGTTCTGTGGTGTGCTCTTCCCAACTGAATTTATTATCAAGTTGTAATCCCAGGAATTTAAGACTGTCAACCTCTTCTATCTGCTCTTCTTTGTATTTTTTGCATATGCTGGGTGGAAACCTCTTACAGGTTCTGAATTGCATATAGTGAGTCTTTTCGAAGTTTAATGTCAGTGAGTTGGCTTTAAACCATTTATTAATATCCATGAAAATATCATTAGCAGATCTTTCTAGAACTACACTTGACATACTATTTATTGCAATACTTGTGTCATCTGCAAACAAAACGAACTCTGCTTCTGGCAGTGTAACTGATGAGAGATCATTAATGTACACAAGAAAAAGCAATGGCCCTAAGATGGATCCCTGTGGGACACCACATGTAATTTCTTCCCATTCTGATGATGACTGATGACTTAATTCACTAGTCCCTTGCACTGACACCCTTTGTTTCCTGTTAGTGAGGTATGACTTGAACCATTTTGCAGCATTGCCCGTGACACCATAGAATTCTAATTTACTTAAAAGGATGTTGTGGTTCACACAATCAAATGCCTTTGACAAATCACAGAAAATACCTGCTGCTTGTAATTTGTTATTTAATGAATTAAGTACATTTTCACTGTAGGTGTAAATAGTCTTCTCGATATCAGAACCCTTCAGAAATCCAAACTGTGTTCTTGATAATATGTTACTTGTGGTCAGATGGTTGAGCAGCTGCCTGTACATTACTTTTTCTAAAATTTTTGAGAATGCTGGCAAAAGTGAAATCGGTCTGTAGTTTGATGGTATCTCTTTATCCCCTTTCTTGAATAGAGGCTTAACATCTGCATATTTTAGCCAGTCAGGAAATGTCCCAGTTATAATTGACTGGTTACACAAGTAACTTAGAATTGTGCTAAACTCACAAGAACATGTCTTAATTAACTTTGTTGATATTTCATCGTACCCACTAGAATGCTTTGTTTTTAAAGATTTTATTATGGACGTTATTTCTTTTGGTGAAGTGAGTGCTATAATCATGTACTTGAAGCTATTTGTGAAGGCTAGTTTCAGATAATCAAGGGCATTATTTACTGATCCTGAAAGTCCCATTCTATCAGTAACGGATATAAAGTACTTGTTAAATAGATTTGCCACACTATGCCCATCAATTACTAATGTGTTGTCTACCCTTAGTGATATTTGCTCCTGTTCCTTTCTGGTTCTACCAGTCTGCTCTTTCACTATATCCCATATTGTTTTTATTTTGTTCCCTGACATTGCTATCTTCTTCTCGTAGTGCATTTGTTTAGACGTCTGAATTACTTTTTTTAATGTTTTACAGTATTCCTTGTATTTAGCTAAATCATCAGCATTGGAGCTATTCTTGGTTGACAGATACATTTTCCTTTTTGTCTTACTGGAAATCTTTATTCCTTGTGTAATCCATGGTTTTATTATAGACTTCTGTTTAATTTGAGTAACTTTTAGAGGAAAACAGTTTTCAAACATGGTACTGACATTGTTCATGAATGTGTTATATTTTTCATTCATGTCATGAGCACTATAAACATCTTTCCAGTTCATATCTTTGAGCAGTTTTTTAAAACACTCAATTTTTGGTTGATTGACTACTCTCCTGTACTCAGATTTAGCAGTCTTGATAATCTGCTTAGAGTTTATGTCTAAAACAAGGAGCTGCATGTCATGATCTGATAGTCCATTTATAACAGGTTTTATGATATGATTTTGTTCCTTTGATTTGTCTATAAAAATGTTATCAATGGCTGTCCTTGAGGATTTAGTGATCCTAGTTGGAAAGTTTACAGTGTGAGTTAGATTGAAAGACAACATTACTAACTGCAGTGAATGTTTACTGGAAGATTGCATTAGAAAATCTGTATTAAAGTCACCAGCAATCAAAATTTCTTTGTTTCTTCCTGTTAAATAACCCAAAAGAGCTTCTAGATGATCTAAGAATAGATTATAATTTCCTGCAGGTGCTCGGTAAATAGTTGTTATTATTATATAGGATCTGTTATGGAACTCTACTTCTGTTGCACATGCTTCTAGATGCTGCTCTAAACAGAATTTATTAATGTCAATGTTCTTGAATTTATGGCAGTTTTTGATAAATGTGGCAACTCCTCCTCCATCCATATCCACTCCGCAGAAGTAAGAAACTAGCTTAAATCCTGAAATGTCTAACATATCTATATCAGTGGTCACTTGATGTTCAGAGAGGCAGATTATGTCAATTTGGCTAGATGAATTCATTTCATCGATACAAATGAGTAGTTCATCAAGTCCCGGAATGTTCTGGGTTTTAATTTCTTTTATTTTTATTTCTCTCCTTTCCGCTCTTTGCGCCCTTCCCCCTTCGCACCTTCTCTCCTACCCTCCATCTAAACTGCAACACTTCACTGTCTGCCACTCCCACCATACTATCCCTCCCCCGCCCTGCCCCAGCCCCCTCCTTACCCCCACCCAGTCGCCACTCCCATCGTGCACAGTTGCTACTGCTCGCAGTGTAGTTTCAGCTCTCTGAGACTGCCAATGTGTGTGCAAGTTGCACTTGCGTGAGTGTGCCTACTGCTGACAAAGGCCTCAATGGCCAAAAGCTGTGATTGTGTGAATCTTTTTATTGTGCTTATCACGACTCAGCATCTCCGCTATATGGTGAGTAGCAACTTTCCTTCTCTCGTATTGTTACATTCCATCCTGGATTTTCCGTTGTTTGAGTAACTAACTAACTAGCACCATGCCAGTGAAATATGATCCTAAGTGACATTTTAATGTTAGGGATCAATACTTTTATTAATAATTACCTCCAAAACATTTTTTGCTGTAAACTACTTAATAGCAATGGGATATAGCAGGATATTCTAAGCAACATCTGCAAGTGTATATTTCCAGGATTATTTCTGGGAAACACTGGAACTTTCAGTTTGTCATTCTGTAAAGTTTAAGAAATGCTAGTTATAATAGTATTGCTCTGAACTGTCGATTTCATCATTGTAGTTTCAGAATGGTGCACTGTACGTTTTATTATCCATTATTCCACTTTGTAAATGTTTAATGATCACTTTAATTTTAGCATCTTACAACTTTTAATGTACATTATCAATAATATATGATGTTTTCAGAATGGGATTTTCACTCTGCAGCAGAGTGTGCGCTGATATGAAACTTCCTGGCAGATTAAAACTGTGTGCCGGACCGAGACTCGAACTCGGGACCTTTGCCTTTTGTGGGCAAGTGCTCTACCAACTGAGCTACCCAAGCACGACTCACGCCCCATCCTCACAGCTTTACTTCTGCCAGTAGCTTGTCTCCTACCTTCCAAACTTAACAGAAGCTCTCCAGTGAATCTTGCAGAACTAGCACTCCTGAAAGAAAGGATATTGCTTAGACATGGCTTAGCCACAGCCTGGGGGATGTTTCCAGAATGAGATTTTCACTCTGCAGCGGAGTGTGCGCTGATATGAAACTTCCTGGCAGATTAAAACTGTGTGCCTGACTGAGACTCGAACTCGGGACCTTTGCCTTTCGTGGGCAAGTGCTCTTCCAACTGAGCTACCCAAGCACGACTCACACTCCTGCGAGAGCTTCTGTTACATTTGGGAGGTAGGAGACGAGGTACTGGCAGAAGTAAAGCTGTGAGGATGGGGCGTGAGTCGTGCTTGGGTAACAGTTGGTAGAGCACTTGCCCGCGAAAGGCGAAGGTCCCGAGTTCGAGTCTCGGTCTGAAAAACAGTTTTAAACTGCCAGGAAGTTTAATATATGATGATATTGTTTTATACTCCAGTTTTACTGTAGTTTGAGTTCATGTTTGCAATAATTAGCATATGTTCATATTTAGTTCCATTTCACATGTTCGCATACAGTATCTCAATTTTTGTTGCTTATTCTGTTTTTGCTTTGTTAAACTTGTTCCACATCCATACAATTCTTTTGTCTACTAGATCAACGGAACATGAGTAAATAAATAAATAAAATACATAAAACTGGGGATTTCTATGAATTCAGCTACATTAAAAAAAAAAAAAAAAAAAAAAAAAAAAGAATGTCTAACTGGTCACTCTTTCTGTAAATTAGCTGCATATTTGGATTTCAGGTTAATACTGTATGAACAATATCCATTGGAAATAAGGATCTTCCGTACAGTACATATCTGCTTTTCCTTCAGCATTAACTGCTAAGTATATATCAGCAGATCAACATCAGTCAAGTAGCATAACTGAAAAAGAATCTGCGTTTTTAAAGTAGTGGCTTCTGTTCTAATTGTGTAACTTCCAACTTCCCTCTCTATCCTAATTGTGTAATTTCCAACTCTCTCTCTCGTTATTAAGGTAGAGCAAGTGCCACTGAAAAATAACATGTATCTTAAACTGTAAGTAGTGGTTAGCTTAAGAAGCAGTTCACCATAGCTTCGTTTGTATGATAATGACTGTTTTGATTGTATAAAATGGAAAATTTACTCTGAATGAACTGGCTCTCACTTACCTATCTGTTCTTCTTTACCCTCTGATGAAGAAATTTTAGTTTCAAAACCTAGGGTTATTTCTTAATTCTTTTAAATGAGCTTACTAGCAGTATTGGAATTCTGTCTTCTCAAAGTTAACTACTAACCAGCCATTTGGTGTCTTAGTAATTTTATAATGTGTGTTTTGATGTACTGTGTTTGACATCCTTGAGGCTTCTCACTCAAGATGGGATATTACAAAACTCAATGTGTGAACAAATGAAAATGCACATATTCTCAAAAGTAGCTCCTATTATTTCAGTATGCTCTTGGTGCTGTATTCCAGCCACACTACATGCAACTTGGAATGTGCTCACCTTCTCCCTGAGGAAGAAGGTACCATTTTTCTCATTTCCCCACAGATGCGAGGAGCTGAGCCCAAAAGGGATGTGAATAGTTGCTAATTTAGATGCCGAATTACTTGTTTCCCATCATTTATAAGGTTTGCCATCTAAGGCAAACCGACCATGACAACTACTACACAAAATACACAGATGTCACAGCAGGATTGTGAGAGATGCCTCAGTGGTAGGTGTTCTTGCACAAGAAGTCGTGCTGACATTGCGGAAGTCTTCACCTGGTGTCCTGAAAAGTGAAGTTACGACTCTGTCACGCCACACTAGGGCCGCAGTACCTCTGACACAGCAAAGGATGGGCCATCGAGACAGTGACGCTATGACTGCCTGATGACCACGCCTCGTGCCTTTGTTCTGCTGGACAAAAAGCGCTGCCATTTCATTAGTGGCGAACCGTGCCCATTTTAAACAAACAGCCTGTGGCTAGTTATGAGGGGAAATCTTTGCCAGTCAGCTTCCCAAAATGGATCACTGCTAAACACCGTGACTCTAGAACTAAACAGTGTACAAAAGACATGGACAATTTCCTAATTACCACACACATTTCTTGAAAATTTTTACGCACATCAGTTTAGCAAAAGGAAATATTATGCTACATTTTATTATTCTATACACTTTACAAAAACAAACTTAGTTGTGCTGCATTTTTGTTTTTCTACATATTCCCTTACTGTAAAGAAGCAGTTCTTCACCAAGTAATCCTTCACCATTGATTTGAAATTGTTTGTCTCCATTATTATTTTGAGGATTTTAGTAATGCAATACAACAGTCCAATGCCAGGATGGCATATGCTGGCTGTGAGCCTGCCATCCACACCAAAGTCCAAATGCCGTTGACTTTACGCCTTTCAGCTGGCGAGCCACCTGCTGGCTAACTTCCGTCCACAGCAGGCCACCTATCCTGGGGATCGAAGCATACTTCACCGACAGAGACCAGCCTGCATCCTGGGTGCCTAGTACCACCTCGACCGATATTCTGGTGCAGAATAAATTAATATATGAAATTACTGTTTTTATGACTGGACATCGAACAACCATCTGTTAACTGCCTACAGCACCGCTACCACCACGCCCAGGGTGGGAAGCTGAAGGCCTTCCTCACCACTAGCACTCCAGATCCACGTCATTCTCCCCGACTTCTGCAGTGAGCAGACCTATGGTGAACAATTGTAAGTGTTTTCACTGGTTGTCAATGACAGAGATCTACATTTTCAAGGGATACCTCATAAATATCTCGAATGGTGAACAGAAGTGGACAAAATGTAGAGAATAAGGAGGAACTCAAGAATATGTGGAAGTAGTATTTTGAAGAATTCCTGAACCTGGATGAGGAGGAACAAGCTGGGAGAAAAAAAAAAAGAGGAGAAATAGCAAATAGAAAAATACCTTACATAAAGAGAAGTGGAAGAGGCATTGGGCAAGATGAAGGGAGGGAAGTCACCAGGTCTGGATGAGCTAAATGTAGAGATGGTGAGAGCAGCAGGAGAGGTGGGAATACAATGGCTATATCAAGTAATGAAAATTGTGTGGAGACAGAAAATGATCCCAGAAGACTGGAAGAAGGGGATAATTGTCCCGATCTTTAAGAAGGGAAATAAAAAAGAGTGCAAGAACTATCTGGGGATAACATTGATGAGTCATTGTGCAAATATTTTTGAGAACATTTTGGAAGCATGAATTCGGGCAAAATTAAAAGGAAGAATGAGAGAAGAGCAACATGGCTTCAGAACAGGAAGGTCCATGGTGGATCTAATTTTTGCTGTAAGACAACTGCAGGAACAGCACTATGAATATGGAATAGATCTACTAATGACCTTCCTGGACACTGAAAAAGCGTATGATAGTATACATAGAAGCAAAGTGTGGAAAGCCCTGGAGACAGAGCAGTAGCAAAACACATTATTTTGAGGATAAGGTCAATGTACCATGAAAGTGTGAGCTGTGTGAAAGTGGGAGGGGAGAGATCACCTTGGATTGAACAGAAGAATGGCTTGAGGCAGGGAAGCGCACTTTCACCATTACTCTTCGATTGATGATATATGAGTACAGTAGCACAAGTAACTGGTGAAAGGAAGATGAAAGTTGTGGTTTCTGCAGATGATCTGATGATTTGGGGGAATAAGGAGGAGGAAGTACAAGAGCAGTTGGACGAACAGTACAAGAATATGGGATGAAATTTAGTACAAGTAAGTGTGAGATAATCATCACAATAAGAAAGAAGGAGAGAGGAACAACTGGAATAACAATTGGTGGGGAATGATTGAGGAGAGTGCTGAGTTTCAAATACCTAGGAAGCCTGATACAAGATGATGGAAAAAACGACAGGGAAATAAACGAGTGAGGGAGAAAAGCAGAAGCATTTTGGAAGAGCGTCAGAAGCCTGATATGGAGCAAGGATGTACCCCAAATCAGTAAAATGGTTATATACCAGTCATACTATGTCCCGATCCTGACATATGCATCAGAAATCTGGGTTATGAAAGAAAGAGAGAAAAGCAAAGTACAAGCTAGTGAGATGCAATTCTTGAGAAACAGTATTGGAGTGATGAAGATAGACAGGTTAAGAAATGAGAGGATCACAGAGTTAATAAAGGTGAAACCATTACAGGAGGAGATAGAGAAATAGAGGCTGAGTGGTATAGACATGTTAAGAGAATGGAGGAGAAGAGGATACCTGGGAGGATACAAAAGATGAAACTGGAAGGAGAGACACCAAGAGGAAGACCAAGAGACAGATGGCTGAACGGAATAGAGGAATGCATCCAGAAGAAAGGAGAAGACTGGACCAAGGTGAAGATGGAGACATGGTGGCAAGACAGAAGACGATGGAGAGGCCTATGTTCCATACAGACCCGTACAGAGGCTGGAAACTGTCCAAGATGATGATGATGATCTCATAAGTAAATAATTTTTCCATTTACCACCTCTCTATTATTGAGGTACCCATATATCATAATAGTCTTCGAACTGATACCAATATCCCCCCCCTCCAAGTTCTTCGCTTTGAGAACAGTTTATGTGGAAAAAACAAGTTCATGACTTTCAGTAAATAGAATTTAGTTATTCTTCTATTTTTTTATAATTCTTTTCCTCATTGATGACACATTGTTTAACATAGCTTTCCACACGCTTCTTCATAAACGAGGGATAAATCAGCCATATTCTAAGGTAGCCACGTCAGTGGTGTTATCTGAGATGATTATGACTCCTATTCAGAGTTGCTCTTGTTCACTCGTTGCCAACTACACACATCGCTTCTTTCCTCAATAGATAATATTCCATTTCTGCTTTGGTTTTTATTTGGTAATATTTCTACACAACAGTAAAACAGTTTTCATTTGATGCCTGTAGACAAAACAACTTGAAAACTACAGTATTTAATCTGCTAAATTTAAGTCTGGTTACAGCAAACATCAGCAATAATGTAGATAACAGCTGTAACAAAAGAAAGGAAAGAAAATAAGCATTTAACATGTAGTCGCAGGTGAGCTCATTAGGGACAAAGCACAAGCTGGCTGGACAACTATTACAAAGGAAATAGACCTGCGTCTGAGTTAAGTTTATTTATGAAAACCTAAATGTGGGCATATGGGGAATTGTATGCCTACCCTGTTCCTCCTGAATGCTAGTCTAGTGGCCTAACCAATGTACCACCACATCCAAGAGTTCTGTAATGTAAATTTAAAAGGTGTGCTCTTTAATAGTAACTGTAGTACTTATTAATGTTGATTTGTTATGTGCTATGAGAACACAGATTTTTGCAAGGTCAACATTTAAGAAATGAGAATAGTTTTTAATTTCACATTTTCAAAAGTGTAGTGTATAGTAAGGCTTGGGCAGGTAAGTTATGATGATGATGAGGAGGATGAGGAAGAATGTAAGGGGGAAGAAAACAATGTTGTACTCAACTTTTGAATTGCACACTTTTTTAATCTACTATATAGGGTTCTGTCTTTTCTTCAATTATTTCATCACCTAAAACAGTTGTGAAGAACTGTTCTATTTTCAAATGATCTTAGCACTTTACTCTATTGATTTGCATTGGCTGTATATATTATATTATGAGTTTTTGATTAATGTTATTATTTTGTTATTTCTACTTGCTATAACATCAGCTGAAAAGCCTTCAAAACTGTTGACTTTCTGTACTCTACACTACACCCTAAGTTAATACACAAACCACAAAAAATATTACTTTCCTCAATTAAAGAAAATGACGTAAGAATTCAGATGACTTATTATTACACTGAAACCAAGAAATTTTATACGCACCTACGAGGAATGTTGATAGCTTCTTAAAATACCTAATATCTTTTAGGTGATACTGAAACAGGCTTTCTACAGCAGTGCATATGTAGACACTGTGTTATAAAGTAGAAACTATGCGCTCTGCTGACAATACAACCACTATAATGAAGCCCCAAAGAGTTGCAACAACAGAATGAGCAATAAACTGAATTACTGAAAAGTATTACTGACTGGTTCATAGTAAATTATCTACTCCTATCACTTAATTTAGAAAAAAAAAAAAAACAGTCTGTTCAATGCTCCACAAGGCAACAACAGCAGCAACAGCAGCAGCAGCAGCTTGGAGGAAAGGCAGTATGTGAAATTAATTGTTCAAAATTCCTGGGTGTGCATACTGATCACAACTTGATTTTGAAATCACATATTATTGATTTCCTCAAACTACTGAGTGCAGTTGCCGAGTCTGGTGATAAAAGCCCCAGAAAATTAACTTAAATTGGAAATTTCCTGTGATGATGTACAGAATAATTTCCTGGTGCAATTCCACATATAGACATGAACATATAGACATTGCACAGTAACATGTGTGAATGATATCATCTGGGGTCCATCATAAACTTCATGCAGCCATATGTTTAAAAAAACAAGGCTTACTAACAACAGCCTCACAATACATTCATACTCTTATTAAGTTTGTTGTGCGGTAACAGTTATTACTTGAGAGTATAGCAGTATTCATAAACCTGACATTAGGAACAAAATTAGCCTTCACTATCCACAACTTAACTATATTCTTGTACAGAAAGGAGCAAAGTTTTCATCCATAATAATGTTTGCCCGCCATCATTGTGAATAAAAGTTACTGGCATGTAAGGAATGTTTTAAAAATAAAATGAAAACATTTCTCCTTGACAAATCTTTTTACTCCAAAAGGGAATTTCTGAATAGATAGCATGTATGTGGTTGGATTGCAATCATTGCAGTTTTGTTGTAAAGTATGATTAAACCATAAATCCATTTATGTAAATGGCCAACACGTAAATATGTTTCACAGAAAATTAATGTGTCCCATTTGTGAACCTACTGGTATTTCCACGTCATGGCTAGTTATCAACACGATCCAATGAAAATGGGGGGAGGGGGAACAATGACCTAACATGAGCAAATGTCAATGATATAAACAAATCACACACAGTACATTCTGACACATTTTTGCAATCTTTACATAGCTGATGAGAAGGAAAGTATTGGTTCAACAAGGAAAATGGGACTATGGTCAACATAATGTTTACAGTAGCCCACTGAATGCCTCAGAACTGCTTTCACCCTTGTTTCAACACAGTAGCTCTATAAACAATGCTGCACATTTTAAGTGATTTAGTCACCACTATATATTATTAAGTTAATGGAATTCAGCACACTTGAAGCTTATGGCTACATGTAAGAGTGAGTAGTGCACTGACATCAATTTAATGTAGATAACCTGTAGTTTAGAACAGTGAGTGTATGAACATTGAAATGTTTTAAAAACTGACAGATGTATATACTGTATGGAAATTCAGCTGTCTCAATAATAGAGATTGAGCACATGTCAGCTAAAATATTTGAGTATCATTAAGTGTAAAGACTGGTGAGTTCTGACACTGACACAGTGCATGTTGCCTTCTGCCTCAAGATCTTTGGCTGATGCTTGTTTAGCAATTTTTCCCAACACTTCACCGGCATGAGTAGCTGGTATTGTGGAAGGTGAATCTTTTGCAATGCCAGTCACTTGTTCCGGAGAAATGTCAAGATAATTGTTATGTCTGCCAAACACACTCAGGCACAAAACAACAAGCAATATATCAACAACTGACCAGGAAAGCCACAACAATTTTACTTGCACTAAGTTTTCAAACTTTGTAATGCCAGGAATAAGAGACAATGATGCCAAGAAAAATTGCAGACTGCAGATAAATAGATGTGTCAACTGATGTCAGTAAATCTAGTAGCAGAATGATAAAAGTTCCAGATTAAAACTAAAATTACGGTATTTGTTATATCACTCTTGATCCTCTTAAAGTTAGGTTGCGACAGACAAGATTTTTAACAAACACCATGATCATCTTGGAATGCAAATAAAGTGCCATTACATCTGAAAAATAAAAACTGGTTGTTTCTCTGCAGCGATTAGGAACAGCGTATTGGCGCTCTTTTTAGTAGATATCTTCTCCTCTTTCATTACCCTTACCATTTCTGACAATACTAAACATGGCTTCAAATGTGTTAAACTAATCAACATGATTCATATTGCACATTATTATTTTTACTGCCAAGTATCATTGTGAATATTTTCTAATGTATCTGATATCGGTAGCCTACATGTTGTTCATGGTCATATGTGTGAGAGGGCTTTAAGGTCCTAATATGGTCTGGCTAAATAAATAAATGTAGTTTTGAAGTGCTAGTAACAGTCGCTGCATCTTTTTTTATTGGCTAATTATTGTGGGGGTTGGGGGGGGGGGCTACTATGACAACCACTTCAGGAGTGTTATGAGAAAACCAATTAATCTGTGAACATTTATATTCTCATTAAAAATCTTGAATTCAGTATCAACTATGGTACAATACAAAGCATTAGTGTCATTACCAGTTCTTTGTCATTCACCACCCACAGCTCAACACACTTCAGTTAGTTTCACAATTACGAAGAGACAGAATTATGTACTAAAATGCTCACATGTGGATGGATAAATTAAAACAATCTCCCAGCATCTTTAAAAAGAGTAGTACAAACAATATATATTTGACGATTCTTCATAGGTGTACACACAGATGTTTGGCTACATTATGAACAATTTCCTTACTACATGGTGTGAAAAAATGTATTCTTTATCACTGGAATCATATTGGATCGATAGAAGAGTATAACAATTAGAACAGAGCTACATCACAATACTCGTAAACTATGGGATACTTAAGATTCATATTGCATAACTTCATGGAGTCAGTCTTCATTAAAGCAAAAGATAATGTGGTCTATTTTAGACTCTTCCTCTATTTTTCCATCTGAAATACATTCAGTTACTAACAACATCATATACAAATCACATTAATGCGTCATTGAAATGATGACTGTTTTTAAAATGAAACGTGACTGGCAGGCTACCACAGCTTTACATATGAGCTATTGCCTGACAACGCCGTCTTCTAGTGAAAAAGTGTACTCAAAAGAGTTCGAACTCAGAAGTTGTTTAATAAATGACAAGTGCTGAGTTGTGCGCACGTGTAATGTTGTAATGGACTCCACGTCTTCGAACGAACCACTGCATGTCAACTTAAACGGCACTCCGTGCAACAAACTTTGCTGCTGCTGACTTGGTTCTTGTTGACGGCTTGATTCTTGTTGGTGCTTATCCCGTGCGACAGAAGTTGATACAGGCGCCAGTGAATAGGGCAGGTGTGGTCCTCCAGTATCCGATGACTGAGATGCCAACGACTGTGAAAGCATAACGAAATCGTCTTCACCATCGTCTCGTTTCGCCTGTGAATCCTGGCCGGATTGCTCTTGTTCACTTTTCTTCCTACTGCCGAATATCCAATCCAATGGCATTTTTAACTTTTTAGGTTAACTGTAAAGTGTGCGTGCGTTAATACGCAGTTATCACACTGTGACGTAAAGTCAGGAACCTTCAAAACAATATTCAGTTTTTGCATTCCATTACTACTTGTCACAAGTTGCGCAGTTTCTACAGTACCAATTCTTTGGTTTCAGCTGGTGCTCAGAGTAATCACCATTCAAAATAATGTCAGTCATGTCACCCGTATTTCTGTTGACCTGTTTGTTTAAGGCGAAAATTCATGTTTAGATATGAAATGTGTGCTGACTCTAAAATAATTCAGTATGTTCATTGTACTAAAGTAATTTGAAGAATAATAATTTATTTCCAGTATGTTGGCTCTTCTGTTCGATTAATTTCCTGAGTATAGAGGGCAGTAGTTGGCAACGGCATAGAATTGTTTTTGTGCTTGTGTATTTATTGTGGATATTAGTGATAAAACAGCTTTGTAGTTTCGAAGTGGATAATCGTTCGTAATTTTTTTCTGGATTTACACCTGAAAGTCGACAAGCGTGGAGTTGCCATACTGACATCGTAGGTATGAATTCCAATTTACCGCTTGTTATTTCATAGCTAATAAAAAATGAACGTCTGGAAGTTTGTTGCGACATTTAATCTACTCCCGTTTTAAGAAACTGGTCATGAGTCTTTTTTTGCCAGTTTTCCTAATTAATTACTATAATTATTGGATTAATTTCTCAAATTTATGAATGTTATACTTTTTGAAGGCAGATTAACTAATTTGTTCGTTGTTAAAATACAGCTAGTGAATGCTTGTTTACAAATTGCTTTCACTCAGTATGTGTCAGTAAACAATAGTAATATGCAGTTGTTCGTCATTTAATAAAGTAAAAAGATTATATGTTGAATAAGACTGCACAATATACTCATCGATTCGGTATATTTAATACACTGGGCGTTTTTAGAGAGGCGTTGTAAACAGGTGGCATCGTTCGCCGTGAAATCTGTCGTACACTTAGCGGATAGAAGCTGCAGATTGGTATTTGAAATGACACGGAATTTACACGGAAGCATTAAACGTTATCCATTTGTGACATTAGATTAGCCTATTAAACCTTTGTCTCTGTTGTAGTTTGCGTATGTTGAGAAGCTAAGAGAGATATTGACTATCCCTCAATTGAAATATTAATGGGCGCGGTCTTCTACTCTAAACGTTTAAATTCCAGGGCTTCCGTCATACGTTAGACTAATCAGCTGTTTTTATAAATCATACCATCATTCGAAATCGCTACTACAGCACAAATGTGAATGTTTGGAAAACATTGGGTAACAATGCTTAACAAAAGAGATATCATTGTTTAATTTTTATAGAAAGAAGAATACTTCCAAGCGATGCTGTATATGGATAGGGTAAAACATTGCTGCCGTTTTTCATTCTGGATTGACAATCAGTGTAGTTAATGTGCAAAAGGTTATGTAGTCATGTGCTAGTGGGTATTCTTTATTGCCTTCGTGTATTACCAAAATAGGCTATATTAAATGTTCAGTGTCACAAAAATGGGCTTCTTGGATGTGGTGTTTGAAATATGAAGGCATGATAAGTGCTAAACATAAATATATGTAAAGATAAGAATTCTTGTGCTGCCAGAAAACGATTTAATCACTGCATTACAATAGTTATTGTAAGTATGATATGTAACTTCGGTAACCATAGAAATTAAATTATTTGGAATAGTTTGAATGCGTCTTTCAGGTTCCATATTGCTTAAAAATTAGTATTAAACTCATAATGTTTGTCAGACAATATGCCACCATGGGCCTTATTGTTGACTGGAAGCACATTTCTGGTATAAGCCTCTATTGTGGCGTACTAAACTGGTTACAACAGTTAATTAAAAGATTTTGTCGTAGTATAGGTTAGACAGTGTGAGTGGTGATTCAGCTGAAACCAGGAAAATTGTTATTTATTTCTATGTATTGCTGTGATAAGTCATATAACGTGGCTCTATAAGACCAACAATATATTTAGAATAAAATTATTGGTTTTGTATTTGTCTTCTGAAAGAAAGATCTATATACCACTTCTGTAAAAGAAAGAACGTCTCTGCACTGATACAGTTGTGCCAAGATCCATTGAATTAACCCGTAAGGAAATGTAACAACTGTAGAAGAATCCATAATTTATAAGTATTGTTGACAGAGTAATTTACAGGTGGTATCCGATTGGAATGAAGAACATTTATTGAACACATTGTTGTTGTTTTCTATCCGAAGTTTGATTTGCTGCAAATCTCTGCAATAGCCTATCCTGTCCAAGCCTCTTCATCTCCTAAAAACTACTGCATCTTACATCCATTTGAACTTCCTTAATGTATTCATCCCTTGGTTTACCCATAGAATTTTTATGCCCCACACTACACTGCAGTACCAAACTAATCATTCCTTGATGCCTCAGAGATTTTTAAATTGCTTTCATTTTACCATCACAAATTTCAGGCCTGAGCCCATTGTCAGATGGTAGTTTTGACTTCTTTGGAAGTTTTATATCTGCAGGCCTATCTTCCTGAAAGTCTTCCTTTACATATTAAAAGATAGAAATTTGATTTTATTTTACAACCCATACTGATCAATGAACTGTACTACAGACAAGATTGCAAATACATTTGTTTCCATTGGCTGCTAATTTGATGTACTGTAGCCAGTCTGCACTTCATAACCTCTTTACTTCAACCATTATCAGTTACTTTCTTGCCCAAATAGCAAACCTCATCTGCTGCGATTAGTATCTGATTCCCAAATCTAATTCGCTCAGCACTGACTGATTTAATTCTACTACATTCTATTATGCCCTTTTTTTACATTTAATTATGCTCATCTTATAATCTTTCTTGAAGACACTATCCGTTCTGTTCAACTGCTCTTCCTGGTTCTTTGCAGTCTCTGTCAGAATTAGTGTCATCAGTGAAATCTCAAAAGTTTTTATTTCTTGTCCCTGAACTTTAATTCCTTGCCCAAATTGTTTTTTAATTCCCTCATTGCATTCTCAATGTACAAATTGAATATTATCAAGGATAGGTTACAACCCTTTCTCGCTCACTTCTCTACTACTGCTTCACTTTAATGTCCTTAATCTCATGTAACTGCAGTCATGTTTTTGTAAAAACTGTAGGCCTATATAACTGTTCACTACATGCATTTTAACAATGGAAAAACTGCAATACGAACTATTGCATGGTATATTACATGGAGTAAAGACATAGTTGCACCACAGCAACACAAAAGGTACTTGAGTAAGCAAGGCATTTATTCTAATCTCTGTTTCTTACTCTGCCAGGCCATCACTGTTCTGTGCGATCTAAACAGATAATCGCATGTCGATTTTCAATTTCATGATAGGGTACATTCTTAATATTTTCACCGAGCAAGGTGGCACAGTGGATACTGGACTTGCATTCGGCAGGATGATGGTTCAAACCTGTGTCCGGCCATCCTGATTTAGGTTTTCCGTGATTTCTCTAAGTTACTTCAGGCAAATGCCAGAATGGTTCCTTTGAAGGGCATTGCAGATTTCTTCCCCACCCTTCCCTAATCTGATGGGACTGATGAACTTGCTATTTGGTTCCCTCCTCCAAATCAATCGATCTTAATATTTTCTTGTTCTGAACTCATATCGTAAGTGTAGATATCTGACTACACTCTTTCATGCTGGATCAGTTGAGAATTTGCTCCGTGTAGTGTATCTGCTCTACCCACAAACAATCTTCTTTGCAGTTCCTAGTAATTTAGATAGGTAAACAGTAACTTCATGAAAATTTTTCAGTTTGAATCTTGCTGTAAGTTTGTTCTTCAAAAATCTTCCTTTCACACATTGTTACTGGAAGTTAGCATATCATGTACATAAACAACAACGATTGAATGCCTGAACCTTGATTTTTATAATAGACACAAGGGTCAGCCATTGACCTTTTGAAGTTTGTGTCTAATTTCGGCAATACTGAAAATCCGAGTTCTCTCGTGTGCTTTAACCTGTGAAGGCAGACACTCATTTCTCCAGAATACACAGTATGACGAACATAGTGTTACCAAATACGCCCGAAACAAAGATATAAACGACGCAATATTATTTCACCCCGGCAATAAAGTGAATGTAACGTAACGATTGCGGGAAGTTGGAGTTTTAGGGTGACGACTAGCGAAATAAACAACACTTAAGAATCATGCCACATTTCCAAAACAAACAAAAGCAAATAAACCGAAAAATACAAAAAAACATCAAACAACTGGAATCGAATACTTAATTTGATCAACGAAGACATCGAATACCAAGAACCGACAGTTAGCTGTCAGTTGCCAAGACAAACTACAAGATCTTTAAAAAATAAAAAATAAAAAAACTGCTTCGACATAAATTTAGATACCCACATCTACAAGAAAATTACAAATATAAAAAACACGCTACACTTCGTGCAGTAAAGACTAAAAAACATAAAAACGTACTTACCACCAAAAGTCAGCAGACAAATCTTGGCTGGCACATCTCTCTCTCTCTCTCTCTCTCTCTCTCTCTCTCTCTCACACACACACACACACACACACACACACACACACCAAATAAAACCAGAAACAACCATTATTGAAACCTACCATTTCTTACACTCGTCCCTGGTTTGAGAAGTGGAGATTTCCCTCCGTTTCATAAATTCCGCGCACTGCTGACACTTCTCAAATTCCGCCAAGAGGCCATGTAACTGGATAAACCTAATTGTAGACGCCATAGCAGCAACCAACGAACAACTATCAAATTTCCTTGCAAGGACGTGCCGACGTAGTACTAAAAAAAAACACAAAAAATAACTTGCAAACCATCAACAACACGACGAATAAACAATCTGAAAACCAAAAGCAAATTAGTTGCTAGTAACTAAAATAACATTCAAAAATCTGGTAACACACAGCCTTAAGTTCAGTGTCGCACGACCATCCCTCACAAACAATTTAGAAGCATAAACATCCGACACTTTCTAATGTGTCAACGCTTAGTCCAAGACGCCCTCTGGAAACACAGTCCACTTCAAACACTTGGACCGAGCGAGGTGGCGCAGTGGTTGGCATAGTGGACTCGCATTTGCGAGGACGACTCCTCAAAACCGCGTCCGGCCATCCTGATTTAATTTTTCCCTGATTTCCCTACAACGTTTCCGACAAATTCCGGGATGGTTCCTTTGGAAGGGCACGGGCCGACTTCCTTCCCTAGTCAGACGGGACCGAAAACCTCGCTGTTTGGTCCCCTCCCCCAAATCAACCAACCAAACACTTCGTGTCTCAGTGACATTGTATAACACAACACAGTTGTCGCGGGTCAAAGCAGACAAATGGAATAAGACCTTTCGATTGACCCTCAATTTCATATTCCAGCAGCAGCCACTTTGGTTAAATCCATACACTGCCTTTTTATAGTTTTTTTGATACCAGTATCTTTCCATGCCTTCATACCTGGATCGACTCGACTGCTGGAACTGTTACACAAATCTCTTCTAGTAAATCTCCTTGCAAAAAAGCCATGACGCCCCCAGGTGATAAACGTCAAGATCATGTTTAGTAGCCACACGACATAAATACCTGAATGAGTTAGGGCTATATTTTATAACTGGTGCATATTTTTCGTCATGGATCAGGCCTTGCTTCCGAGTACAACGTTTTATTACTAGCATTTATTGACTTCTTATCTGAAGGTAAAACGGCAGACTCCCATATGTCGTTATCTTTGTGAGATTTTAACACTTCTTGTGTTGCCTTCATTCAGTTTCCATCGGTGCCTGCCATTACTTTTTCCAGTGACAGAGGGTCAGAGTCAGTTGACTGTTAAGAGTGATATGCTACGAAGTTATGAAGCTTCTTTTGCTGTAGAATTCTTGATGACTTTCGTATTTGCTCAAGTTGTTGCAGTTGCTCGTTATCATTATTTGCTTTCCTGTACTTGATTCCTCATTGCAGCTAGTACTCATCATCATACGATAATCTCATGTTCCGGTCCAATTTCTTCTAGTTCACTCTTTTATTTATAACGGGCATTGAAATGAAGTCCGATCACTATTGTAAAGTAACGGTAACGAAAAAATGGTTCAAATGGCTCTGAGCACTATGGGACTTAACTTCTGAGGTCATCAGTCCCCTAGAACTTAGAACTACTTACCTAGGAAGGACATCACACACATCCATGTCCGAGGCAGGATTCGAACCTGCGACCGTAGCGGTCGCGCAGTTCCAGACTGTAGCGCCTAGAACCGCTCGGCCACCACGGCCGGCAGTAACGGTAACGATTTTGTTGTTGTTGTTGTTGTTGTTGTGGTCTTCAGTCCCGAGACTGCCCTCTAATACTAAATTGGTGATCCCTTGATGCCTCAGAATATGCCCTTCCAACCGATCCCTTCTTCTAGTCAAATTGTGCCACAAATTTCTCCTCTCTCTCCAATTATATTCAATACCTCCTCATTAGTAATGTGATCTACCCATCTAATCTTCAGCCTTCTTCTATAGCACCACATTTCGAAAGCTTCTATTCTCTTCTTGTCCAAACTATTTATCGTCCACGTTTCACTTCCATACATGACTACACTCCATACAAATACTTTCAGAAACGACTTCCTGACACTTAAATCTATACTCGATGTTAAAAATTTTTCTGCTTCAGAGACTCTTTCCTTGCCGTTGCCAGTCTACATTTTATATCCTCTCTACTTCGACCATCATCAGTTATTTTGCTCCCCAAATAGCAAAACTCATTTACTACTTTAAGCGTCTCATTTCCTAATCTAAATCGCGCAGCATCACCCGATTTAATTCAACCACATTCCATTATCTTTGTTTTGCTTTTGTTGATGTTCATCTTATATCCTCCTTTCAAGACACAGTCCATTCCATTCAGCTGCTCTTCCAAGTCCTTTGCTGTCTCTGACAGAATTACAGTGTCATCGGCGAACCTCATAGTTTTTATTTCTTCTCCATGGATTTTAATACCTACTACGAATTTTTCTTTTGTTTCCTTTACTGCTTGCTCAATATACAGATTGAATAACATCGGGAAGAGGCTACAACCATGTCTCACTCCCTTCCCAACCACTGCTTCCCTTTCCTGCCCCTCGACTCTTTATAACTGCCATCTGGTTTCTGTACAAGTCGTAAATAGCCTTTCGCTCCCTGTATTTTACCCCTGTCGCCTTCAGAATTCGAAAAGAGAGTATTCCAGTCAACATTGTCAAAACTTTTTCTAAGTCTACAAATGCTAGAAACGTAGGTTTGCCTTACCTTACTCAAAAATGTAGTTGTACACAGTAAACATACCGGCACTCAAAAATAGTCGACAAAACTGTTGGCACATTTGTCCCATAGCAATACTAGCCAGACGATTCCATCCTTGAAGAAGCTAGTAGGCTGCTGTCGATCCAGGCCTAGACCCAGTCACACACTTCGTCGTCCGTTGCGAATCGATACCCGTGAATAGGTTTAGAGGTCCAAACACATGAAAGTCACACGGTGAAAGGTCGGGACTGTACGATGGATGTTACAGCGTTTCCCACCGGAACTACTGCAATACCGTCATCGCCGCATCGGCTGTTTGTGGGCGGGCATTATCATGCAGGAGGATTACGGCTTCGGACAACATGCCTTGGTGGTTCCCCGTTCCAGGAACTCGACAAGCAGTGGGCCCTTGTGGTCAAAAAAGGACATCGTGACCTTACCAGAACTGGTGTGCACAGCCTTTAATTTATTTGGGGGTAGTGAAGTCGCATGTTTCCACTGGTTCCTCTGACGCTTGCTTTTCCGGTTCAAAGTGGTGACACCATGTTTCTTCACCTGTGACAATACGCGACAGAAAGCCGTATTCCTCATTATGATAACGTTGCAGATACTCAAAGACAGCGCCATTCGAGTATTGCAAGGTTCGGCGGTCAGTTGGTGGGGAACCCACTGCGCACAGCTTTTTCGGAATTTCAAGTGTTGATGCATTATGGTGTGGGCGGTGCCTACGCTAATACCGAGTAACCGATGGATCTCGTCCACGGTGATTCTGCGGTTGCACAATACTAAAGCATTCACTTCCGCAACCATTTCCGGTGTGATGTCACGATGAGCCTGTCCAGGACGAGCATCGTCTTCCAGTGACGCGCCCCTCAGGGAATCGTTTGCGCCATTCCACAACACTTGAACGGCTTAGACTGTACTCATCGTACACACCCTTCATCCGTCGATACACTTCACGGCCTCCAATTCCCTCCGCCGCCAAAAATCCAATCACTCCTCGTTCCTGCTTACTCGCTTGCATGTTCGGTAGTGGACGATAACTTGTGTGACACCTTCTCTTCGGCGTGAAACCACACTGGCGCTTTACAACATCAAACGGTGCGCACGCGTCAGTCTGTCTACCAATAGATGGCGCCACCACACCCGCAGTTACGTGGTGCCACCTTAGGTGTAAGGCAAAGGTAGACGTACTTACCAGGTTTCGTTTGAATGTACCTCATAGTTCTGCTCCTGTTCTGTCAGTGGGATAAACAATTGACTTAGTTTCTGTGACTCGGTTTCTAATTTATACTGGAGATATCGAAGATTTGATTCTTGCCTGTCCAAGCTTTTTCAGGAGTCTTGTGTTTTAGTGCCGTAGTCCCGATCACCTAAGTGAAGTAACGTCGGGCCCAGATTCAACTTGTACGGCTGACGGCCTGGTTACATCGGCTACCGTTGGCACCGTGGCGTCCAGTTGAAAGATTTGCACCCAGCGGTGTTACATACATTATTATCATCATCATCACTGTTGTTTTAGACAGGTTTTTTAATCGACTTGTGCCATTGCAGACCGATTTTGTGTTAAAACTCACTATTTGCGGAAAATTTTAACGTAAAAGACTTTTAACTATCAAAAGGCAAAAAAGGCATCATGGATGTCCAGCTTAATACCAATATTTTAGGAAGCTAACAAATAATAACGTATAATAGACACCTTTTTCATATTATCTTATTACAAATATCATTTTATTTGTTTTAAAGTACTTATTAACTGGGTAATTTGTATACCGGCTTGTCACAGATAATAACCGTGACCACTGCGGTAGTCCATTATCTCTGGCCTTTGGGCGAGCTGACTTTTCTAAATGAATATACTTTCCGAAACAAGAAATTTTTTTGTCATCGTCGCCTTTAATTGTGATTTACTTATTGTTACCACGGCCTAATGTGCTCAAATAACGTACAAAGTGTAATGAAAATCTCAAAATATAATTAGAGGTTATTGTGGACTCAGTGATAGGCTATACTAGGTAAAAAGCGACACTTCGTTCTAAGCTATACAGATCGCATTTATTTATGTTTTTGTATTTTATATTCGTAATTCTCATTAATCTTCTCTTCGCCGGGCAGAGTGGCCGAGCGGTTCTAGGCGCTTCAGTCTGGAACCGCGCAGGTTCGAATCCTGCCTCGGGCATGGATGTGTGTGATGTCCTTAGGTTAGTTAGGTTTAAGTAGTTCTAAGTTCTAGGGGACTGATGACCTCAGATGTTAAGTCCCATAGTGCTCAGAGCCATTTGAACCAATCTTCTCTTCAACAACAGACAAATGCAGATATTACTGTCGAAAGTTAGAAATTACAAGCAGTTAATGAGAGTTAAATATTTTTCTCTCTTCATTCACATAACTACATATATCCCAACGATTACACTTATTTCTATTACTCTCATTATTTAACTCTATAAAAGTGCGAAAATTTCGCGCTGGTTGCCTCGTTATTATTACAGATTATTGTTATTATTATTGTTTGGAAATTTTGTTTCGGAGAGCAGACTTCTTGCGTTTTCGCCTGTTGTATTAAAACGCTTAGCCGCTGAGTTTCGTTCTCGCCTGACAACGTTTATCAGATTATCATCCTCACATTCTCTCCATTATTGGTGCATGGAGTGCAGATCCTTTTTCCCACGTTCCCTTCAGTTCGGTTTTTAAAGTCTCGAGTCAGCTGTGGTACTTGATTTTTATCCCGAAAGTGTATATAAAAAGTTTCCTGGAATAGTCGTCAGTTAAAGTAGGAAATTATATGGCTCCTCCAGTTGACGTAGTTTGCGTCTGACCACACAAGTCTGAGTGTAATGGCTCGATAATTTCTGTGGCAAGTATTACTTGCTCTCTCACACGAAATGCCACTAGCTGGACCTATGCGTAGTGCATGCATCTCTTTAGACTGCAGATAACCTAGTCCTTTATTTCACAAATCTGCAGTGTTTGACTGCACTATTGATTTTGTTTCAAAATTCCGATCGTATGGTGAGTCTAGCCGGTACATTCCATTTGTTAATGACGCACTAGTAACTACATTTTTGGATTTGTCGTTAATACGACAGCCTTCCCTTTAGAATAGAATCTAATGGGCTTTTTGTATTACTTACATCCTTCCCGCTTGTTTTCAAACTTAGTTCAACCTGTTCACGTGAGTGGCGCCGTCACAGCATGTCTTTAAGATGGCTGCTACACTTGACGTTCGTCAGAAGCAACGTGCTGTCATAGAATTGCTGTGCTGTGAAAACGAGACAGTGGGAAACATCCACAAGAGGTTGAAAAAGGTGTATGGAGATGCTGCTGTCGATCGCAGTACAGTTAGTCGGTGGGCAAGCAGGTTACGTGATGAAAGCAGACACGGCAATATTGAGGATTGTCCTCGCAGCGGCAGGCCTCGTACTGCACACACTCCAGACAATGTGCAGAGAGTTAACGAATTGTTAACTGCTGACAGACGCATCACAGTGAACCAATTGTCACACTACGTTGGGATAGGGGAAGAAAGTGTTTGCAGAATACTGAAAGTGTTGGCGTTAAAAAAGGTTTGTGCCAGTTGGGTTCCCGGGATGTTGACAGAGGCTCACAAAGAAACAAGAAAAACGGTATGCAGCCCACTTTTGGAACAGTACGAGAATGGTGGAGATGAATTTCTTGGAATAATTGTGACAGGTGATGGAACATGGGTCCATCAGTTTTCACCAGAGACTAAGAGGGAATCAATGGAGTGGCATCATGCAAATTCACCCTAGAAAAAAAAACTCAAAACCACACCTTCTGCTGGAAAAGTTATGGCTACGGTGTTTTTCGATTCCGAAGGACTCTTGCTAGTGGACATCATGCCAAGTGGAACCACCATAAATTCTGATGCATATGTGACGACACTGAAGATTCAAACTCGACTGAGTCGTGTTCAACCACATCGGCAAAAGCAGGATGTTTTGCTGTTGCACGACAATGCACGGCCACATGTCAATGAAAAAACCATGGAAGCGATCACAAAACTCGGATGGACAACACTGAAACATCCGCCTTACAGTCCTGACCTGGCTCCATGTGACTATCATCTCTTTAGGAAACTGAAAGACTCTCTTCGTGGTACAAGGTTTGAAGATGGTGACTCCCTTGTGCACGCTGCCAAACAGTGGCTCCAACAGCTTGGTCCAGAATTTTACCGTGCGGGTATACAGGCGCTGGTTCCAAGATGACGTAAGGCAGTTGAGAGGGATGGAAATTATGTGGAGAAAAGAAAATATTGTTCCTAAAGGATGTATCTACACACTGTAAAACTTTCAAACATGTAGAATAAAAGATGGATTAAAAAAAAATAGTGTGCATTTCTTTTGGAGTGAGCCTTGTAGATTTGTGCTTAGTTAAGGTACATGCAGAATATCCTCTACTTCAGTTGTAGCTTTGTTGTTGCCCGTAAGCACATCTGTATATGATGATTCTATCCATTTTACAGGTAAGTTGTCATTTGCTGTTATAACTTGCGAGTGTATCACTGTTTCAACATTATTTCGTCACATGGATATCACGATGTACGCTGACGCGCCTCAGTCAACGTATCATTAAGGCCGTTTATTTTTAGCTGCAGCTACGTTTTTCCCATCAGTTTTTCTCTTGTTGTTTCAATTTTTTGCCAGATGCTCGTACTTGTTCCAGTTTATTTGAACGTAACACGTCATTCTTTTCAGAGCAGCGTCGCTAGTCGATGGTTTACTACACGCGCCGTCGTTTGTAGCTTACACAAATGTTGCTGTTTTATAGTCTCTCGTGGTTAGCAAGTTTTGAATTTTCCAAACTCAGAATAATAGGTTTATTCGTCTGGTAGTCTGGGTAGTAGGACGCATCGAATAAATTTTTCTTTAACTTCAGAACTCGAGTCATTTAATGTTTGTGACGTGTAAATGATCTTTGACACATATTCTTCCACGGACGAATAATTTTGAAGTCGGGTTGTCATCAGTGTCCTTAGCAATCCTATTCGTCGAGAGGCCAAACAATGTCTTCGTACAATTGGATTAAATTTTTCCACGCTTCTTTAGCAGTAGAAGTATTTTGCAAATGAATGTATATCTATGGATGTACAGAAACTATAATTTTGGCGCCTGTTGTTGTGCTCACATTTTTTACAGCGGATATTTTTCCATTGACGCAATCCCAAAATTGTTCGCGTTCTAGATACCCTCCCATAACGAACAGCCACGTAATGTAATTGTCTCTTGCCATCGGTTTCTTTCTTTCCTTTTTTCCTGGAGGCAGCGAATTGTCATTTAGAGAAACCATTGTATGAGCAGGTACGTCTTTCCAGATTCCCGCTCGCTGCTGCGATTTTCCGCTAGCCGGTTTTTAGAATATTGCGCCGAAACACGTAATTGAACTGTGTAGGTTGTATCAGTTGAAGATCATGTCCACAGTATTCCATAGAAAGACGAGATACCAAACCACTTAGCAGGCACCAAATGCTGCTATTGGATCATTTCAAATCTATCACGTTGCAGTCATTGTAAAGAGTGGGAAAGGGATCATAAATGTCAGAGTACGCAAAGATTGGAATGTTGACACTGACCATTTCTTCACACAAATAAAGACCAGACTACTACCTAATCGAAAGGTACGTCCTACCACAATTCCACCAAGGATTGATCCCCAATTCTTTGCAGAGAATAAAGAATGCTTTAAAACTGACATCATGCAAAAAGAAATGAAATTTTGGAACCAACTGAGGTCCATTGCAAGCGAGGCGACCAATAACCTAGGACAACCTCGAAGGAAGCGATGTCATAGATGGTGGAATTCTGAATGTGACCTTGCAGTTAATGAGCGTGCCACAGCCTGGAGGAAGTGGAACTCTACTAAACGACAAGAGGACTGGAAATAATTTCACAGTGGTTCGGAAACTGACAAGCAAGGCTCTGTACTTAGCAGATCTTCAATATGAAAACCATTCTCCAATTAAAACAAAAAAGGAGTACTAACATCATCCTGGTTTCCGTTGATTTTACGAAAGCTTATGTTTCCATTGACTGTCAAACACTCTTCTTAGTACCCCAAGAACGAGGTGTGGATTACAACACACACATCCTCATCAAACAGACTCTCGCGGATACAACCTCCAAGGTGAAGTTCAGAGGAGAACTATCTCCGAGTTTCAACATCAAAACTGGAGTACGACAGTGTGATGGTCAGTCACCCATTCTGTTTAATCTGGTGCTTGATAAAGTCATCAAAACCTGGGAATGTATGCTGTGGAATCTAGGAATCAAACCAGTTACCATTAGAGCAGGGACTTGAAGAATTAAGATAAGATGCCGTGCTTTCACTTATGACATTGCAATCTTAACCAACAACTCTAAGGATGCTGTCATTGCTGTTCAAGCCCTGCATGAGATAATGGTGAAGTCAGGTTACAAATATCATATGACAAGACCAAATACATTGAGAACCGGCACTCCAGTAACACCCCTTTGAAGACTATACATGGAATGATTGGGAGGGTCAGTTGCTTTCGTTATCTTGGTGAATGGGTCCACCCCAATGGTAGAGACGGCACCTCCATCTTAGAAAGTCGTAACAAACTCAACGCAGCATACCACCTGTCCCACAATCTGTACAACAAAAAGTGTATTTCGAAGAATGCTAAGGTCTGTCATTACAGTACTGATGACAGACCACAGCTTCTGTATGCCGCAGAGCCCCTCTTGATGAACAGAAAAGGCACAATGAATGACCTGGAGAAAGCCGAAAGGTGTATTCTGAGAAAAATTCATGGCCCGAGATTGCTCCCAGATGGAACCTACCGATTGAAGTCTAATTTTGAACTGTATCAACAGTTAGAATCAGCCAACACCCGTGTGCGATGTAGGAGGCTCAAGTTCTTTGGGCACCTACAACGAATGAACAACAAAAGTCTTACTGAGAAAATCTTCTCCTTGGTTAAAAGCTACAAGATTGGAAGTCTGTGGCATAATGAAGTACTAAAGGACTTAGATTTGGCTGGGATCTCTGATCTTGAGGTAGAAGATCGTTCCAAATTTTCTGCTATGGTAGAGTCTTGGACCGCACTAACTAGAGTCCCTAAACATTGGAAGCCCCTTCCACAGGAGAGGAAGGAGAAATTATCAGCAGGGCTCGAGGTATTGGGAACGGAAGGGAGCATTGAAGAAGAACTAGTTATAAGCACTCCTTAGTGGGATTAATCAATAATAGTTGCGCCAAAATGCACCCTGAGTCCGCAACCCTTTAGCAGAGTAATTAACAGGCAATAATCAAGGCATAGATTCTAAGCTCTCACTATTGAGAAACCGAATGAGGTAGGATTGTTTTAAACAGACTGGCCTTGTATTCAGAAGGGTGGAGGCACCCTCCAATCTTCATTCAGCTAAGCATGATTTGGATTTCCATGCTTTTCCTACAATACTTCAGCCAAATGCTGGGATCGTGGCTTACCTGTCCCATTTTTGACAAACTAGAGATATTAATATGCTAATGGTTGTACATATGAATTACATTTCTGTTCGTTACTACTACTACTGCTAAATGCACACACACACAGTTGATGGGATTATAGGGGATTATTCTTCAGTATATCATGATTGACATGACGAAGTGTTAATTTCTGCAGAAGGAGCACGGAAGAAGGTATAGATAGAAACACATGGAAATAATTAATGAACACCTGCTTTAGGTTTTGAATGAGATTATCAGACTCTCAAAATAAAGCATATTGTTAGCTTCTTGTGTTAACACATTCAGCAGCAAACATACTCAGTTCAGTGGTTTGTACACTGGACTCGCATTTGGGAGGACAACGGTTCAAACTCACGTCTGGCCATTCTGGTTTAGGTTTTCCATGATTTCCCTGAAATGCCGGGATGGTTCCTTTGAAAGCGCATGGCCGATTCCTTCCCCCATCCTTACCTAATCCTATTGGACCGATGTCCTCGCTTTTTGGTCCGCTCCCCCAAATCAACCAGCCAACCAACATACTCAGTTCCTCACTTTGTAAATACCTCTCAATGTTTTGTACACAAAGCACACTTGACAGTAGATAACAACAGCTCACAAATAGTTATCAAACATATCTTGAGAAAACTTAATACTTCAATTAAGAAATTTCCCCTAAGAGCCTCTGAGCTATTAAAGATGTATCAATTATATATTTTACAAAGCTGATGATATAATTTTGTTTTAAGATGGCGTGATCATTGTTTTTTCTTGTGATTTTTGCCTTAAGTCTAACTTTTGTAGCCTTCACTCTAGCATCAGTATGGGATCGCACTTGTTCTTTGCAATAACAAATATCACTATTTTGTTTTAAAAGGTCAGTTATATTTTTAATGTGTTATATCTGCTGAGCATTATTGCATATAGTTTGGTAAATTGAACCTACTGGTATCAGATGTTAACTTTAACCTGTGATAAAATGATGTTATGATATTTAATGTCCTATTTGTGCAAACAGAATTGAGTGACAGCAATATTAATTTTGATTTTACAGTATTTTTTGTAATATAGATAATTGTGAAATACTGATCTGTAATAGACTAGATTCTATGCACCTAGGAGGTTGAAGTTTGGTTAATGTCTGTTGTTTTTGATGTTGTCATGAGTTAAAAACAAAAGATATCAACAGCTTTAATATTGCCGCAAGCTATGGTGCATGCATAGTGGTTAGTGTCATTGCTTGGTTGATTGCCAGTTGAGACCGAACCACAGCAATTATTTGTTTTTTAGTATTTATGATTTGTGGTGGTTCTTGAAATATCTATATTTGTAAACTTTGTGTATTCTGGAATGTTCGTTGTTTGTATAAGCAGCTGCACTCTGCATCCAGGAGATCAGCTTTGTTCTGGCTGTACATCAGTGTTTTTAGTAAAGATGCTTTCAGTGCTAAGTGTTGTATTTCATGAATTACCTGCTTTTACATTTGAACTTGAGCATGATCTCGATTTGACACTGTTGGAGACGCTGGCTACTTCAAAACATATAAGTCACTGTGGCTCCGCTTAGACAGTGTAAAAGCCTTCGCCAACATGGACAGGAACCAGAATACAAGCAGTACATCGTCCATATGATCTGTATATTCAGGAGTCCATTGGGTTTCAAGCCAGCAGTTAGTCAGCTGCAGATCAGTCATCTATCAGTGTTCTCCAGAGATGCTGGTCAGAAGCCAACAAAATGACTGAAAGGATTCGACCAAGTCACCAAATACAACAGTTGAGATTACGTGATATGCTTGGCAGATGTGTACTTTTACTTGAATGGCACAGCTCAGCAGTGGTTCAAGAACAATGAAGAGAAGCTCAGTGTCTGTGATAAATTCCTTGCTGAACTGAAGAAAACATTTGGTTACAATCAGTGGCAAGTCCACTTGGTAGAAGAACAGTTGACAAACAGAGCTCAACATCATGGGGAAACGACACAGCTACATACAGAATATTTTGGCTGTATGCCATATAGTGAAACCAAATATGACTGAAACAGACAAAATCTCACACATGATGAATGAAGTTGCAGGAAACATGCTTTATGAAGGATGTCATAACAACTGAGCATAGAGTCAATGCAACAGAAAAAAAGATTGGACAAAAGAAGTATGACTGACAACCAAATGTGATCCCTATGGCAGTTGTGAAAGACCACCACTACTTCTCCTTTTTCAAATAGCATGTAGTGAAAGAAGAGATTTGGCATTAGATGGCAACCTGAGCTGTCACCAAGATGTCACGAAATCTCATTGATGTCATCATCAATTGTCAACCCATCTGAGCAAGTGAGATGAACTCCAGACATCACTCGATATGCTGTGTTAAACTGCGAAGTTTCTGTCGATTGCTAAAAGCTGCTCAGGCTTTCAAAAGAAATATACATGCCAGCAATGACCATAAGCATTGTAGGTGGTCAAGAAGGACTTTGGGTCACTATCATTAGCAGCCACAACTCATCCCTAAAGGTATTGTGTAGGGATTACTGAACAAGTCCAGGAATGGCAGATTAGTGTTATCAATCAAGAATCGTGCTCCAGTACCACTACAGACAATGCAGGGGAGGAAGCTACTATCAAATTGCCAATAAACTCTTGCCTGACGAAGGAACAACAACAGCGAGTGATTTAAGTGTCCTGCATCAGTTTTCAGATGCTTTCAAATCCTGTATAAACACCAGGGATCATCCACCAATTAGCTAGCATCATATTGAGTGTCGCTGGTTCAACGATGTATAATCTAGGAGGAAGTGGAGAAGATGTTGCAAGATGACATCATTGAACTTTCAGAGTGTCCTTGATCCTCTACTGTGATCCATTTGAAGAAGGAAGATGGCACATGGCATTTATGCTCGACTATGGACAACTAAACGAATTCGCGAAAAAAGATGTCCATTGCCATATCTGATGACGTCTTAGACTACTTGAAAGGAGCGAAGAAATTCTCAACTATGGACAAGCAGCAGGCTACTGGCAAATCAAAGTTTGTAAGGCTGACCGGGAAAAGACTGTCTTCATGTTTCCTGAGATCCTCATTGTGTTTCAGATTATGCATTTGGACAGCGTAACACTCCAGCTACCTTTGAATGTATCCTGGACAACTTGCTCCAACAAAGTGCTTGTGCTATCAGGACGACATTCCCGATTTTTTGAAGACGTTTGCAGAACATCCAAACCGGCTGTTAGTCATGCTGAAATATATTCAGACTGCAGGCCTCAACCGGAATCCATAAAAGAGCCTCTGCGCCACCCAAGAAACACAAACCTTGAGATACCTAGTGAATCACAGTGGAGTCTGTCCTGATCTAGAGAAAATAAGAGTGTAACAAATATTCCAACTCCCCATCACATTTGTGTTGTGAGAAATTTGTCAGAACGTTCTTGTATTACAATTTGCCTCTATCACTGGCGATTCAAAGAGAACTTGTGTAACAAGAACTACGGCAGGGAGAAACCAAATTTTCATGGAACTCCTTTCCTTGACTCCTTAAGGAGTCGCTAACGTCATCTCTAGTTCTAGCATTGTATGATGAGAATGCTGAGACAGCACTTCACACTGATGGAAGCAGTTATGGAATAGGTGCTGTTCTAGTGCAAATTCAGGAAGGTGGTGAAAAGGTGATAGATTATATTTCCGGAATGAACTGCTTTATAACTGAGAAAGAATGCCTTGCAGTTGTGTGTGCCATCAACAGGTTCTGGATGTATTTATTTGGCAAAGCATTCCTTGTTGTGACAGACAACCATTCTATATGCTGGCTGGCTAGCCTGAAGGATCCGTCGGATTGACAAGATTGGCACTGAGGCTTCAGGAGCACAATGTCGTAGTGGTATCCAAAAGTGCAGGTTAATCCTTTTGCCGAACATAGCACCATGAATGAAATCTCAGTCAGCGCTGCGTGAAAAGATGTTGGAGATGAACAGAGGGAAGATCCAGCACTGCTGAAAACTAAAAGCCTTGAAGGAGGAGAAGCCAACTAAAGGAGAATTATAATTAACTAATGGAGCATTATGTAAAGCAACTACAATCCCATGGGGTGGAAATGGTTTCTCGTTACCACAGCTCGCCCGTGACCAGCTGACCTAATTTCCACGACACTTTAAGATCTGGTCACCTGGGATTCGTAAAGGCTGTAGACAGAATCAGATGCAGGTATCATTGGCCAGTTCTCTACCGATCTATTAGACTCTGTGAGCCATTGTAAGGAATGCTGATGACAGAAGCATGTGCAACAATTATCTCCAGGACATCTGGTACCAATCATGCTTACAACACTGCCATTCCACTGAATTGGAATCAACCTCTTAGTCAACGAATGGGACTCGGTGGATAATAAATGACTAACTGCCTCATCCGCTTTGCTATTACCAAAACTATGCGAGCTGGCAATGGCAAGATTTCTTGATGAAGACGACATATTGATGCACGGAGCACCCTGTGTGATGATCTCTGATTGTAGTAAAGTTTTCCAGTTGAAGTTGGTACCACATTGTGACATCACTCACTGGACGACAACTGCCTACCACCCACATACGAATGGCCTTACACCACACTTTAATAAGATATTGGCAGATAGGTGCTTGCTGTACGTTGATGTTGAACAGAGAGATTGGGATTCAATACTAGCTGTTGTGACGTTTGAATACAGCACAGCAAAGCAAAACAGAACAGGCTTCTCACTGTTATTTCAGCTCCACGGTTGTGAGTCCGAAACGACAATGGATACGCTGTACTTACTTTAACCAAACAGTACTCAAGATGATCACACAAAACATATCATCATCGGGAACGAATAAATGAGGCAACTGGAACCTGGGAACTAGGAAAAAGGCTGAGAGTTTTACAGAAATTTTACTTAAGTGCAACTTTGAGCTGTATCGTATCTATTGCTCGATGGACATCATATACGAGTTAGAGGATTCATCGAGAAGACGAGAATGCAGAGACATGGTATGTGTCCTCCATACAAAGCTCTACTACAGCACTGAGGCCCAGATCATCAGTGGATGGTTAAATGAAAACAAAGACCCACCCAATGATTGCGAATCTTCAACGGGAGGGGCTACCTTCCATGATTATCATAGTGAAGAGAATGTAATAACATGTTCAAACAGCGAAGCTCTGCCAGTGCCGCCTCACTGATGGCCATTGACGTGATCTGGATCCAGTGAGAACATCTGAAACAGCGGGTCGCTATTTCTTCAGGACCAGCTTTGGCGCGTGCAGTGTAGTGTCGCTGGCTGGCGTGCTGCGGGTTGCCAGTCTGAAGCCGATAGCCAGCCATTACGAGGGTGCGCTCTAAAGTAATGCGTCCGAATTTTTTATATGAAAACTCTCAAAGCTTTTTAAGGAAAACGAACTTGATCATTTTAAGTCTATATTCTTTATCTCTACATACGTATTTCTTAACTGTCACCCTGGTGACGAAAACATGTCTGCCAACGAAAGACCAGTTTGTTGATGGCATCACTATAGGATGTTTGACTTTGTTGACAAAGCCACTATCTCACCTCTGCGTGTACCGCTTCTTCACTATCAAATGAAGTCTTCAAAGGTATTCTTTTAAGTTTTGGAAACAGATGAAAATCAGATGGGGCCAAGTCGAGACTGTATGTAGGATGATCGATGACTGTGAACCCAACGCATCGGTTTGTTGCAGATGTTGTACAGCTTGTGTGTGGTCTGGGATTGTCATGCTGAATGAGAGCGTGCTCTTCATGTGTGGACGAACTCTTAAAATTCGCGCTTTCAGGAACACGACTACAGCGCGCTGTTGCTAGCGCACCGACATAGTTACAAACCGCCACTTTACATGCTACAATTCAGAGGCCTCTACCAGCAGAGGGCTGCAGAAAAGTAGGGAAGTCGACCTAGTAATTTGCATGACGTTTAATATTTCAACCGATATTGAGACTAGAGTAAAAATTCAGAGCCATTACTTTCCAGCGCACCCTCGTATTTATTATTTTGTACTTTTTATTTCTGGAAGGTTCTTTAAATGAGAAATACCGTGTCAGATCGTCTAAATTCGGAATTTTTTCATGCTTGACTATCTACAATTTCGATGAAATTTTATGTGAATATTCACGCATGTCGCCGATGAACACTGGTAAAGTTGTAACGTACGTCAATGCAGTACCGCCTACGGTTTAGTTTCTTGTTTGAGTCCATGCGCGACATTGCTTGGAGCGAGCGTAAATCTCTGGCAACTTTGAGGTCTCGGGCAATATTTTGTTGAAAGAAATGAAATGTGGCCATCTTGTGCAACGAAAAAATTGTACAAGCCATAATTTGGACATAATCACACGGAGAAGTCGGCACCTGAAAAAAAAAATCCAACTTTGGCTTTGGTTTGTGGGGCACTTAACTGTGCGGTCATCAGCGCTGGTACAAAGTCCCCATTGTTACAAGTCTAGTTTTTTCACAGTCCACTCTAGGCACTGCCACAAAATTATGATGATGATGATAAAACGATGACAACACAAACACCCAGTCCCTGGGCAGACAAAATCCCTAACCCCGCCGGGAATCGAACCCTTGATCCTGTGATCTAGAGGCAGCAATGCTAGCCACTAGACCACAAGCTGCGGACGACTAAACGTATGACGAACGTGAAATTTGACATGTAGCTACCTTACAACACAAGGTTTACAAATATAAAGTTTCATTTAGGTACCACTTTCGAGTACTGAATTACTTACTTACTTATACTGGCCACACAAACTGCAGCCGGTCCTTGGCCTCACTCAGTCCAGCCTTCCACACTTTCCTGTCATCTGCATCTGCATCTTCATCTCCCAGACCCAGTATCTGCATATCATCTATGATATTATCCTTCCATCTCATTCTCGGCTGTCCCAGTAGTCTCTTTCCTTCAGCTTCTCCAGCCATTACAGCCTTTATTACCGTATTCTCCCCTCTCCTCCTCACATGTCCGTATCATCTTATTAGTCTCTTAATTTTCACACTCATTACGACGTCAGGCAGTGTGTATAATTGTCAGAGTTATCTGTTTTTCCTTATTCTCCACTGTTCATTTTCTTTCACTGGTCCATATATTTTTCTCAGTACTTTATTTTCAAAAGTGATGAGTTTTTTCTCTGTTTCCTTTGTCAGGGTCCATGTCTCACTTGCATAGCACACTATTAGCTTAATGATGGTCTGATATATTCTTATTTTTGCTTGCCTAGATAGTAATTTCGATCTTTACGATGTTGTGCATAGTTCCTAGACATCTTCCCCCAGCTTGAAGTCTTGTTGCTATCTCTTGTTCTATAAGGTTTTGCTGGTTGATGTTGACACCGAGGTACGTGAATGTGTCTGTCTTCTGTATTGTTAGATTTCTGATTTTTAGACTGTTTGGTTTTAAATGAGCTCTTCTTCCTACTACCATGAACTTTGTTTTACTCTTATTTATACTTAGACCTACTTTCTTAACTTCTTCCATTAGCCCAGTCCCCATTTCCTCCAGGTCTTCCATGTTCTCTCCTATCAGCACAATATCATCTGCAAGAGCCAGGACATTTATCTTTTTTCCTATGGTGACTCCTGCACTTTTCTGGTGTTACCGATAGAAGCGCCGCCGAATCAACTTTTGAATTTACTTAGTGTTTTCGATTCCAGCTGATTGAAGGCGAAGCCCATGCAGTTGGCATCGTATACGCGTAAAGTAATGTAGTGTTTCTCTTCAATTTACTTCTGTTTGCCTTCATTCATGACAACCCGTGTAGCTCTTGGAGTGAGAAATGGAAAGAAGTCCCCGCTTGAAATGCTGAAGGGGCGAGTATGACAAAGTGCAGTACGCTCTGCGACTGGATCGCAAACTTACTGGCAAGAAGGAGGCAGCACATTATCCTGAATGAAGAATAACCCACAGATACTCGATTGATAATGAGGGTGCTTCAGGGAAATGTAACACAACTATCGGCGTCCATGTTATACATTACAGTAATTACTGTGCTAGCTGCAGCCTCAGACTTTTCGCAGATAATTCAGTTATCTGTGTCAAAATTCTATCCTATAAAAATTACACAAATGTAGAGAAATGCAATTCTGTGGAAACATAAAAGCCTGACCTCATTTGACTAGACGATTAATGAGCCGCAACAGCAGCCAGTCATGCCGTATAAATGTTTGGGAGCAACAGTGTGTAAAGACCAGATAGGCTCAGTTGTAGGTGTATGATATGACAGGTTGCGATTAATTGGTAAGATGCTGGGACTCTGCAGTTTGTATACAGAAGAGATTGCACACAAAACACTTATACGACTTACACTTGAGTACTGCTCGAGCGTGTGGGACCCGTATCAGGTTGGACTCGCAGGGGTCGTCGAGAGTGTACACTCGAAGAATGCCTCTGTAAATCTCCCGGGGACCTGCTCGGAAAACTTCCAGTGCCATCTTCTAGGATAGAAACTAGGAATGTATCTGCAGCCGCGTACGTATCTGAACGCTCAGATAAAATTACACGGATTAGATCTCGGAAAAGGGCATACAAGCTGTCGTTTTTCCTGCGCTCTGGCAGCGAATGTAACGAGAAGAAACCTTAAAGTGTGGCACAAAAAACATTACCCTCTGCCACGCACTTCTGTGATTCGCAGAATTTGGATGAATGCGATGTATTCGCAGAAGATCTGTCAGAATTAAATAAAAAATGGGATATGTACTAAGAAATTATCATAGTACTGGATGGAGTGCTACCATATTGGGTGAAGAATTTGTATTTTAGGTAGAGAGCTGCTGTCACAAGTAAAGGACGCCGCCTACACGGACTTGAGGCTGTACTCTTGTCAACAAAGAAGCGCGCCTTCAGAGGCTTTGTATGGAGTATCTCAAGCTTTGAAGCAGAATCCAGGACGCGAAGAAAATCTGGAGAGTCAAAAAATTAAGATCCTTTGAGACGTGGTGCTGGCGACTGACGCTCGACGCACCGAAAGTGAGGCGCTGGAGGGAGCGAAAGGTGCAAAGTGTTTTGTGTCTCTTAAGTCAAAAGTGGCGCCATCTGCGGCGATTGACTTTGTCCAGTTGCTTTCCAGTGACTAGATTACATCAATAAAGTGAAGTGGGAGTCTGGAAAGCCTACAAAATAGCAGTAACCTCTTCTTTGGACTCGAGAAACGTTCTCCATCCGTAAATTTCTTTAGACGCGTGAGTCAGACCTGTAGCTGTTTAGTTTCTTCCGTTTTCCCTTTGAGAGTCGCCGCTGGGACAGGACGGGAGAAGGGCGGTGCGGATCCCCCAGCCGGACATCCAGATTTAGGTTTTCGACGGTTTTCCTAAATGGCTGAAGGTAAACGTATATGTAGTTTGCTTGAAAAGGTCGCTATCAATTTCCTGCCCCCGATCCACACTTGTGTCCCGTCTCCAATGACATTTTCGTCTTCGGGACGTGAAATTCTAATCCTTCTCCGATTTCTGCCATTACGAAAGCGCGTTAGTGGCCAAGAGCGGTCTCCTGATAAAATTGAGTCCATTTTTCTTTCTCATTCCAGCTTCTCCGTAACACGTTTGTTAATTTTCTAGGAACTTCATTTTGATGACTAAAATTCGACGTCGGCTGCGTAGGAGTTATTTTTAATTTTTTTCACGCTCACTATGTATAGCTAGTGCTACTTTTTACTCAAACGTAAGATTATGATTACCCGAGCCGTTTTCATAATTATTACGGCAAGTGAAAAAGAGAGTGATATCCAGCGAGAGGGACTTAAATGTGTATGATAAATCGCTTCCCTCGAAAATTTCCCTCCTTCGTACCTCCTCTTTGTTATCACAGATAACGTGTCACTGATCTCATTTGAACTAAGATTGCAGTACCCGCGAGGTTTCTAGTTGTTTCCACCTCCCTGAGTGGAATGCGTAAGTTCTGGATAATGTTCACCAACCTGCAGCCTTCTACAGTTGTCCCCTGCTAAGGAAACAGTACGTAGGTCGTGAGTCTGGTATTCTTAAGACTGTTGTAAACTGTTAGCGAAGAACTGTTATTGTATAAATAATTAAATTTTGGACTGATTTCTTTAAACGGGATTCCACTCTATTTTTACTAGTAGAATATTAGAAACTGGGCAACTGCAGTCTACGAATTGCAAATAATTTCCATCCTTCACACTTGCATAGAAAATAAACAAAATAATGACCTACGTGTTTACGTAATGAAATTTTCACTCGCCGGCTTCGGTGGTCTAGCGGTTCTAGGCGCTCAGTCCGGAACCGCGCGACTGCTACGGTCGCAGGTTCGAATCCTGCCTCGGGCATGGATGTTTGTGATGTCCTTAGGTTAGTTAGGTTTAACTAGTTCTAAGTTCTAGGGGACTGATGACCACAGATGTTAAGGCTCATAGTGCTCAGAGCCATTTGAACCAAATTTTCACTCTGAAGTGGAATGTGCGCTGTTATGAAACTTCCTGGCACATTAAAACTGTGTGCCAGACCGGGACTCGAGCTCGGGGTCTTTGCCTTTCGCGGAGAAGTGCTCTACCCTCTGAGCTACGCACCCACCACCCACGACCCGCCCTCACAGCTTTTACTTCCACCAGTACCTCATCTCCTACCTTCCAAAATTCACAGAAGCTCTCCTGCGAAACTTGCAGGACTGGCACTCGTGGAAGGAAGGATAGTGCAGAGACATGGCGTAGCCACGGCTTGGGGGATGTTTCCTCAATGAACTTTTCACAATGCAGCGGAGTGTGCGTTGAAATGAAACTTCTTCACAATGCAGCGGAGAGTGCGTTGAAATGAAACTTCCTGGTGGATTAAAACTGTGATGTATGAAGTATGGAAAGGTAGGAGACGAGGTACTGACGGAAATGAAGCTGTGAGGACAGACCGTGTGTCGTGTTTTGGTAGCTCAGTCGGGCGCTTGAGAAAAGCATAGGTCCCGAGCGCGAATCTCTGTCCGGCACACAGTTTTAATCTGCCAGGAAGTTTCATACCAGTTTAGACATCGCTGCAAAGTGAAAATTCCATCTTGTATGGGCTATGTTATTTCTTTATTGATCGCGCGTCAGGGATTCCCTATACGCCGATGCCCCCTAGGCATACACTGATCAGCCAAAACATGACTACTTCCCACTTGAGGCTCGTCAGGCCGCAAGGAAAGTACGTAAGCGGAGCAGAGACGAATGGGAACCATTCCAGCGACGATACAGGCTGTAAATGGGCAAATCACAGACATACGCAGACTGTGACAAAGGATAGATATTCTAAGTTCTAGGGGACTAATGACCTCAGCAGTTGAGTCCCATAGTGCTCAGAGCCATTTGAACCATTTTTTTTCGTCTTCCATCAGGAACACTGCCCGTGACACAAGGCCGGAAGTGTTCTACAGTGGTTTGAGGAGCGTGATAGTAAGCTCGTGTTTATCTTGGCCACTAAATTTGCGTGATCTGAACCGAAGGAAACACATATAGGACGCTGTCGGACGTCTGCTCTGTGCCCACAGCCAACGGGCCCTAATTTACGGGAAGCGCGTGGCCTGAGCACATACTGCTTGTGTCACGTACGTCCGGAAACGTACCAAGGACACGACGAATCCATGCACGCAAAATCGCTGCCGTGTTGTGTACCAAAGGTGGAACAAGACGTTATGAAACACGTACCCGTAGCATCATGGCTCGTCAGCCTGTTTTCTCGGGCTTAAGTTTTCAGTATGTTCCCGATTGGCGTAGGCAATTAGTGTTGGGTGTTTCACTGTATTTAAGTTTGTGCTTTTTTGGAAGCGTGGTTTTTAAGTATAAGCGGTGACCCCAGTTTCCAGTTTTTGCAATGTTCGCCTATACTTTAGGGTTCACAAAAGATATCTACCTTTACTAACTGCTTGATGTGTAGATGACTCGGTCTCTTTGCTCTGAAAAAGTTCTGATCCTATCGGTACGTTCATATACGTGCGAGATTTGGCACAGCGGGCTGAGATCTGTGTTGTTAAGCACATTAGCGCTACGCATTATTTTGCTGTTCACTTTTATGACTCTTTTAACTGTTGTGTGTACACATCTTGTGAAGAAACTATAAACTTAGTGACTATGGTGCCAAAAAGGTTCCAGGAGTCTCTGTAACTTTAGGAAACATAAAGTTAAACCATGTAAGTATTCGTTACCAAGATATTGTAAAAAAACTAACGACCAAGGTACTTCGTAATGTAACTACGAGTTTTTAATTAATTGAATCTGCTTGCTTATTGTTTTAGCGTTTACAAGGCAGTCACTGGAAAAAACTCCGCTTTGCATCCCAAGAAACACCGAGCGTAAGCTCTGCTCAAAGTGCAGCGGACCTGGCGTGGCATGGCCACCGTCTCATTCCTGGCGTGAAGCGTAGGATCAGAGCGACTTACCGTCTTACAAAATTACTCGGGTTCTTTTTCCGAGGTATTCATTTTCAGATTTGCCTTCTGTCATCATGCAACAAATGCGGCAACAGTACGGGATGAAACTTTGTCACTATCAATTCTTCGCGGAAAATTTACCATACTCTCTTCCGCCTGTTACGACGTTAACCGTTTCATATACGTTTAATTGGCCGTCGCCCATCACCACATTGAGCACTTTCCCAATGTTTATATACGAGGGCGGTTCAGAAAGTAACCTCCGATTGGTCACAGTGCGGGTTGTGGGGGGAGTAGCGACGCCATCTGTGCGTTCACGCACTCAACAGGTCAGTCGGCATCAAGCCGTGGTCGAGTGAACGTCGTACCTGCGCTAGTTTAGTTTTTGTGGCAGTTTGAAATGTGTGCTGCAATAGAAAACCCCGCCAAATGTGAAGTGCGTGCTGTCATAAGGTTTTTTACAGCCAAAGGATATTCTGCAGCAGGTATTCATCGTGAGCTTTGTGCCGTGTACGGACCAAGAGTTATGAGTGAAGGAGTTGTCCGTGAATGGGTACGTTTATTTAAAAGTGGACGAGAAAACGTTCATGATGAAGAGAGGAGTGGTAGACCATCATTGGTGACTGACGAACTCGTTCAGACAGTTGATGCAAAAGTTCGTGAAAATCGACGTTTCTCAATGTCGGAGTTGTCTACTGGTTTTCCACAGATTTCTAAGACTCTCTTGTACGAGATAGTGACAGCAAGATTGGGTTACCGTAAGTTCTGTGCACGATGGGTGCCCAAAATTCTTACCGACCACCACAAAACTCAAAGAATGGACTCAGCATTAGACTTTCTGTCACGTTATGAGGACGAAGGAGAATCATTGTTAAACAGAATCGTGACCGGTGACGAAACCTGGATTAAGTACGTGAACCCTGAGACAAAAGAACAATCAAAGATGTGGGCACATTCAAATTCGCCTACCAAACCAAGAAAAGCCTCGCAAGATTTTTCTGCCAGAAAACTGATGGCAACGGTGTTTTGGGATGCCGAAGGGGTGTTGTTGGTTGAATTCATGGAACGTGGTACGACCATTAATCAAGACGTGTACTGTGAAACCATAAAAAAGTTACGACGGGCTATACAGAACAAACGCCGTGGTATGCTGACTTCCGGTATCGTTTTTTTGCACGATAACGCCCGTCCTCACTCTGCTCGCAGAACAACGGCCCTTCTTGAGTCCTTCAAGTGGGACGTTATCAACCATCCACCCTACAGCCCAGACCTGGCGCCAAGTGATTATCACCTCTTCATGCATTTGAAGAAATGGCTCGGGTCACAGCGGTTTGATGACGACGAAGAGCTCAAAGATGCGGTCACAGGCTGGCTCCAGGCACAAGCGGGTGATTTTTATGCAGAAGGAATTTCAAAGCTTGTGAAGAGATACGATAAGTGCCTCAATCGCTATGGAGACTATGTAGAAAAATAGTGCAAAGATGTAGTTGTAAGATGTATATATTAAAATATTTTTATTTAACTTGGTGTATTTTTTTAAATCAACCGGAGGTTACTTTCTGAACGGCCCTCGTATATGACTTCTCTTCGAGGTGGCGCACACTGAACTCGCATTCGGGAGGGCGGCGGTTCAAACCCGCGTACGTCCATCCTGATTTAGGTTTTCCTTGATTTTCGTAGATCGCTTCAGGCAAGTGCTGGGATGGTTCCTTTGAAAGAGCACGTCCGATTTCCTTCCCTAATCCCAGCTTGTGTTCCGTCTCGAATGACCTCTTTGTCGACTGGACATAAACACTGATCTCCTCCACGTTCTCCTCTTCGCGGATGCTCATCGCTTGGATCGTTTTCAAGAGGCGTAACGCCCACGTTTAATTTCAGCTGCTATTTTCTAACTTCTGAAAATGATGGAGCAGGCGCATCGTAACATTTGGACGAATTCCTGCTAACGATAAAACGTCCAAAACAGATAATGTTCTTACAGTGTAGTGTTCCAGTTTTATCGAATTGACCAACTCCATCCCTCAATCACCTACCCGAAAACAGAATTTGATTAATGTATGTTCCGAAATGAAATCGTTTCTCCTGTATTTGACGCGTGTCATCGCGCCATATACTGTGAGCTGATTTCGTCTAGTGTGGCATTTTTCGTGTTGTGACGCGACAGGTTTTTCTAGCCAACATACTACGCTGGGGTGCCATCAATTAATGATACAGGAGACAGTTTTTTATTACTTAGTCAGTTACAAGACGAAAAGGTAAACCAACAATCAAGGTTTATTGACTGGGACCATACTATCAGGAAACATACCCCAAGGAGCTGCTACATTTCACTTTGAGAATTAATATTGCTCTTCATAGCGTTTTCCTGCGTAAGCCACAGAACGCAAAACGTTAACATTGTTTCAGTCCATTACAAATGTTGGCGACATAGCGCACACCGAGCGTAAATTAACTATGGGTGTCTGCTCACTAATGACAACAGTCCTCGGTGTAACGCCTTTGGTTAACAGGTTAAAGTATTCAAATCTATTCTTCGACTCGTAGCAGTGTGTTGGCAGTGGTAACGTCAGGTGATACTGTAAGGAAAATGAAATAAATTAATACTGGTATAATACCGCGCGGGATTAGCCGAGCTGTCTAGGACGCTGGCTGGTCCCAGGGGAGATTCGAGTCCTCCCTCGGGCATGGGTGTGTTTTTTTGTCCTTAGGATAATTTAGGTTAAGTAATGTGTAAGTTTAGGGACTGATAACCGTAGCAGTTTAGTCCCATAAGATTTCACACACATTTGAATAATACTGGTGTTAGTCACTGTACCGTACTTCCATGCGCATCAGTAGTGTATACATAATGTCTAGAGCAGATGTCCAGGTGTGAGTGCACACGTAAATTTATGAGCTTGCTCAGACGATATGAAAGGTGGGAACATGAACAGCGAAGGTGAATACATAAACCTAGTACAAGAACTAAATGCCCAATTTACCGCGAACGCACATCTCAGCCCGTACAAAGTTATTAAGTGCACCCCAGTTCAAAGAAATTACTAAAAATCAACTATATAAACTTGATGTACGTGCCTGATGGAGACTTCGCCAACTTTTATACGTTAATGCGAGAGAAATGGAGCATAATATGGGAGGCCACTTGTTACGCCGGTCTTCTCGGTGAAGCACTGCAGTAAATTCAAAAACACAAGGTAAACGGAGACGAATACTGCAGTACGCGAACACACGAAAGACAGGGCGTCTGTTCCTAGAAACTCGTGGGACCGATTGGTGCTATCCGTCGAATTTAGGGGCTGAAAGGAGGGCGAGGAAGAAGCGGCAGAGAGGAGATGGTCTTCAGCTCAGGCTACCCCACCTGCAGTAACGCTCGCCGGACCCTCACTACTGTAGTCACGGTGCACTGCGACCTGGCCGGTGTGACGGCCTGCACCGCCACGCAGCCACCCCAGTGCCCGGTGCTGCCGGCACGGTAGCTCAGCGTGTTCGGTCAGAGGGTTGGCTGCCCTCTGTAATAAAAAAACTGAGTTAATCGATCAACAACGAACTTAAACAGGTGTCTAACGACGTCCGCCCCGAGCAGATCAAAGAACGAAAACGAACAAAATGAGACAAAAAAAAAGTGCTATGCCGTGGGGGTGCAGAGCCTCCTGCCGCCCTGTTAGCGGTTCACACTGCGGCTCGTTACGGCACAGCAGTTGCGTGCTTCCACCCTGGCCGCCAACTGCGATCACTTTGTGCATTTGCAATAGCATTTTTATGTGACCGAGGTCGTCGTAAGACACTAGTCTCGCATTGGCGAGGTCTACGGTTCACGTCCCGCCTAGTTTCAGGTTTTCCGTGGCTCCTCTAATTGCCTTAAGGCAAATGCCGGCTTTGTTTCTCTGGAAAGGGCAAGGCCGATTTCCTTCTCTGTTTCGGAATTGTTAGAGTGTGATGCCTGCGTCGTCAACAGTACGTTTAACTTTACTGTGCCTTTTTTGTGTCTGTGCGGATAGCCAGTCGCGTCATACAGTTTGAACTTCGCCTTTATGTCACAAAAACTAAAATGGGAGGGAAAACAACCCATCGCATTTCTAACGAATATTCACTTCTTACGTCAGTATGGTATAAAAACAATACAGTAGCGCCACTGGAATTCATAAACAAACCGAATGAGATGAAAGAAACATAATCTGCATGGCAAAACACGCCAGCTGTGCATGTGGCAAAAAAATCAGTCATTGTCTAACACTGCCACAATTATTTTCACGTGGCTCGAGGAATGATTGATTTAGCTGTTCCATAGAACCAGCTAACGCTCCGAGAGCGGTCGTTTATAACGCATGCGATGGTTCGCGCTTCAGCACTACAGTCGCAATCAGGAAATTAACCAGTTTGACTGATACAGACAAGAAGCACTTCTTCCGACAGGAAGTCGTATCTTACTAAGTTTGGTCCAGCTGAATCAAGGGAGGTTGAGGCGAGCCAGTTCTATAAGAGGGTCGCGGATGTCAGTAAGGCTGTGAGAGTGTGTCTGTGACCGCTCTTGTCTCAACACTTGATCAGGTGTAAAAATAAAAAATCAGACCAATAGGGCGAATATAACATTGCTAGAGCAGGTATTCGCAGCGTACTCGCATTTATTCTCCGTGAAGTTCCAGCAAATCTTTGCAATAGCTTCATACGACTTAAGCTTAGCGGGAAGTTTTCGAAGATGGTGCGAATGGGTTAAGCGGAGGCCTGTGGTCAGACCCGCGACTAGAAGGTGGGAGTGTGCTGGTTCAGAAAAATCGTCTCACTGGGAGACTTTAGCACAGAAAGTGTTGAATCCAGTCGGCAGGTACAGTGGACCTTACAAAAGGTGGACTGTTGTGTAGAATCCAAGTTTTCGACCTCGAAAAGCCTGTGCTAACTTGGGAGGAGTCAAAAAGCCGCGACGTTTTTTTGCGTATAAGTTTTTTCTCGTTTTGTCTTCGGACAAAAAGCACTTATACGCTTCTTTTTACGCGTTAAATTCCCTACATTTTGCACTAATTACACGTAATTTTACACCATATTCTTATCAAGACATGGCAACGGCCTTGCCGCAGTGGATACACCGGTTCCCGTGAGATCACCGAAGTTAAGCGCTGTCGGGCGTGATCGGCACATGGATGGGTGACCATCCAGGCCGCCATGCGCTGTTGCCATTTTTCGGGGTGCACTCAGCCTCGTGATGCGACTTGAGGAGCTACTCGACCGAATAGTAGCGGCTTCGGTCAAGAATACCACATAACGACCGGGAGAACGGTGTGCTGACCCCACGGCCCTCCTATCCGCATCCTCCACTGAGGATGACACGGCGGTCGGATGGTCCCGGTAGGCCACTCGTGGCCTGAAGACGGTGTGCTATTATTATCAAGGCATAGAGCTTCTGAAGAACGATAAAATTCCCAAATCATAAAAAAACTATGAAAAAGACAGGTTTCCGGATTATACTTTAATTCTACAACTTTTTTAGAAAATGTTGTAGGCGCGTCCAAGTGTCGACGTTTAACGTGGACAATAACCCCTCCCCCCCCCCCTCCCTCCTCCGCATTCCCGCTCTCAATGCGATGCTCATTTCTGCTAAGGCTGCGTAAAAATAGCAAAACACGCAGATTTTTCATTGTAAATGCTTCCAGTTTTCAAAGTTTAACAATCCGTAGAACAACCACCCGCCGTCCCTGCCTTCAGTGAGATCTTTGTTCAGTAGAAGTATGTAACTACATAGAAAAAACAATTTTTTATGTTTACAATGTATATTCTACTAAATTTTCCATTATACCCTGTCCGGTTATATTAATGTGACCACCTGTCAAGAATAACCATCTTTTGCAGCGAGGATCACTGCGAGACGTGCAGGAAGAGTGTCAGTCTGGATATGGGAGGTACGTACAGGGATGTGGAACCAACCCGACTCCAGTACCGGAGCCAGCTGCACTAGGTTTCTCGGTTGAGAATCCATGGCGCAAAAGGGCGATCCGGGTGGCCCCACAGATTCTCAGTTGGTCCTCTTCGAACCACGCACATAAACTTCGAGCTCTGTGACACGCTGCATTATCCTGCTGGTAGATGCCGTCTTACATACTTGTGTTGATTCATTGCGCATTCCAGAATGACAGATCACGCAGGGAATGCGACGAAACTATTCCGCAGACCTTTACGCTCCCTCCTCCGGCCTGGACCCTTCCGACATTGTTGCAGGTTTTTTTTTTTTCCACTTCGTATACGCTAAGGGTATTCTGTCATCTGTAAAGACCATCTGCCGCCACTTAGTGGACGTCCAGTTGCGGTATTGGCGTGCAAATTCCAGCCTTCTCTTGAATAGCCGGCTACTAATTAAGAGTAGAAATAAGAAATTTGTTAGAACCAGCTGTGACTAGTTTAAGTGGAACATGTCCACCGGCTACGCAACGGTGGCATAGTCAGAGTCAGCACTCAGAAGTGCTTAAGTACAAACGGACATGAGCTTACTGCGTCATAGTGTGCGAGAGAGGGTGTCGGAAGCACCCGATTCATCACTTACGCGACAGTGCGCAGAAGACACACAACGCTCTTCTGTAATGAGGCTTCATCTTGTAACTTCACCTAGGGATGCCACAAATTGTGTAAAGGAACGCGTCGAACATTAGGCTAGCCAAGAGTACTGACAGGCTCAGAAAACGGGAGCACATTCGCTCACTCTTACGGGGGGAATCACGGCATCGACTACTATAAGACTCTTACCTTCCGTTCACTCATTCTCAGAGTTAGACCACTCTAGCAGCATCACTGATACCGATAGGTCAGCTCTGCTAGTTGCAAGATGCTCTGGAAGTGTCTACAGCCGCCACCGCCACCTGGGAGTCCACTGCTACAAGTCCACAGCCGTCTGGATGTGGAGGAGCTGAAATCGTGCCGGTCACAGTGGTGAGTGACCGAATATGAGGACGAGGCCGATCTTTCGTGGACGAAGAACCGACCTGCCCGTCTGCATGCAGGGACCGCCTCTCGGGCTGTCCTTCGTGTCGCTGCCGGGTTTTCCACCTGCACGCCATCTCGACTACTGACAACAGGAGCATGCGGATCTCTGGGGCCAAGTCTAATCGCAGCGTTACTCGACGAGAGCACTTAGGCTCCGACAGACGTCGGTAGCCACGTGGGCCGTAGCGACGCCTCGGCCACCGGACCATCCTAGGACGGGGCCGCGGCGACGACCTCAGACAACGCCTACGCCTGAGCCTGCACATTCCTCGACGGGTGCTGAGCGCTGACGTCCCCCCCTGCGCTTTAGTGCGGGGCAGTCTCTACACAGACGCTGCTACGCAGCGCCGGGAAGAAGTCCGAGTAATTGTACAACTCTCATTAGTAAGTGGTTGTTAATCGAATGATGTCTCATTAGCGCCCCGGCGCTCCGAGAGATCACTCACCCTCACTCTTCGCTCGACTTCCTGATAACAACGCCACCCCTAGTCCGGGTCGCTACACTTCGTCGCCGATGTACAACAGTCGGCATGGGTCCGTGGACTAGGCGCCTGCTGGGAGGCCCGTACGCAGCAATGTCCGCCGAACGGCCTTTGAGGAAACACTGTTGGTAGCCCCTCGATTCATCTGGGTGATCAGTTGTTCAACAGTTGCAAGTCTATTCGCCTGCTCACATCTCCACAGCCGGCGTTCACCCACTGTCATCTGTGGCCCGTGGTGCACCATAGTTGCCTTGACATCGATTTTGGATAGGTCCATTTTGCCATGCATGGTATAGTTTTAACCACAGTGGTACACAACAGTTTAGAAACGAAGCCGTTATGGAAATGATTCAACCCTTGGCCGGAAAGCCAGTGATCGTGCCCTTTTGGACATCAGATAAATAACCCCGTTTCCATTTTACGAAAACGATTGCGCTGTTTCCCCCGACACGCATTATACAACCTCCACTGCAAACGCTGGCACCAGCCGCCTGTGAGTGGTTATAGCAAGTTGACGTCGAACACGTTAATGTGAGTGGACCGCGTATTTAGTAGAATGTCATCTCTTACCAGACCGTTGTACACTGTGAAAACGCAAGTTACTTCTAATGAAAATGGAATAGGATATGGAATCACACAAAACAATACTTCTAAACATATTTGGGGCAAACAAATCAGCTTCTTCCTTCTCAGCGACGATGTCGGTTCGGATTTTCCAGTTGTCGTAGTGTCCCCCCCCCCCCCCCCCAACATCCACCTCGTTGAGGACCCGCTCGGGCGAATTCTCGCTGGCATGGCAACTACAGTGTTTCCAAATGGCAGTTCACTGGAGCCCCTTTTTTTGCAACTGCAGACACTTCGCTGCACCCTATCCTACATTCGCAAGAAATGATTTTCAGTTGGCAGTCTGAAGCTCCATTTTTCGTTGTTGTTGTTGGAATCACCCCTCCTCTTGTTGCTCCCACTGCCAAACTGGTGGAATCATTTTTTCGTTACCGATCCATATCTATACTTTTAGGCAGGCACGACGAGGACGGTACTAGGCAGAGTCTCAGTTAAGAAGCAGTCTCGTAAGTCGGTATCCGAATTCTGCCGCAGACTCGGAGACTAGGTAGCGAAGGTCGTTCAGCCTAACTGAGGTCGTTTCTCCACAGAACAGTGTCACAAGGAACCTCTCTCTTGCTTCAAAAAGTTGACATCAAGCTGCGTCAGGGCTTTTTGAAAGTACCAAGTCAGACAGAGAAGAATTTTTATTGTAAATAGTACTGACTTTTTTCGTCCCTTGTCTAGCAGTTGTAGCTGTGTCACATCCATTAAGTGGTGCTATTCTTCAGGCTCAAGGAGTGGTGAAAGTTCGGAGAACCACATAGTCAACTTCTCAATATCACGATTATATCTGGTTACACGGGAAGGCATCATATCTATATGTTGTTCAGAGTGTCTTCAGTGTAACTCAATGAACGTCTCTATTTGTTCGTTGACTTGCTGAAAGCGTAGCATACTCAAAGTCGCCCCGGGACAGAACACTATCCGTTGTGCCCCGACCGTGAATAAGTGAGTAAGCTCTCCTAGGGTCTTCACAGCCGTCACTAAGACCTGCTCAGTGGTCGTGTCTGATCAGACGCCCGACCATATTTTCTTCGAGTGTGAATGTACGAAGTTCCTGAAAATCCATTTTGTCTTTTCAGGATACTGACGTCTAAATGGTACGGATGTGCACTCTTAGCACATCACCAGCAGTATACAAGTAGGGAATCATTTCTTCGACACATTCGACGTGTAGGCTCCAATCCGATCTCGGTTTACATTTCGATGGTTTTGTTTTCATTAGTGTGCTCATGCGGAAGTATTGAACCCATATCGTATCAGTAACACCACAGTACTATGTGAAGAAGTGCTGGCTTGAGCAATACCTCAGGCATTGGTGGAGGGTAGAGGGAACCGACAGTTGCGCGTCTCCTAACGACACTGTCCTACCTGCCCACCGAAGTCTCCAACCTATGAAGATCTAATCATATCACTTTTGGGAAGGGGGTTCCTGGGTTTGATAAACATTTACCATTGGACTCACGTAAAATTAAGCTTTCAAAAATTTTGTCAAATTGGAGTTGTAATGCTAAATCTGGCACTTTTATAGTTTTCAGATAATTTGAGAAATCTGCCGTTCCTTTGAAGCTCGGTAAGTATCTTTTGTAGAAAGACGACTACTCATTGCAGGCATTAGATTTAACGCTCTACGAGGAAGTTCTAGTACTTTTAGTCGTAGAACGCAGGAGGAAAATGCCTGAAAAAACGGAGCCAAAATTCCGCGTTTTTTCCCAAGTTTGCACAGGTAGACTCTCTTTTCCTTGGTACCTGGCGACTATACAGTTGTGGTCTGAGTCTGGAGTGGCGGGCGCTTGTTACGATCCGAGACAGCGGCCAGCCACACGTTGCTCGTGAAAATGTGACCCTCCTCGTCATCCTAAATGCACGCTCCATTATCAGTCTCCAAGTGTTAACCGGCTTTCGGCTCCGTTACCGTACTGGCTCGCGGCGTTTATCCGCGCTAACAGCATCAACAAACCGGATGATATATTAGCGAACTTCACACTTATTTGGAACCTAGTGGCAGATTAAAAGTGCTTACTCTTTCTCCTGGAAGTTGCAGCTGGGGAAGCTTCAGTGTGGTTTGAGACTACAGGAATAGAGCTTTCACTCATTCTGCCAGAAAATGATCCTTACATGCTGAAGGCAAGCGCGTTGTCGAACTTATCTTGGGGCATGGATTAAACATACGAGTTAAGTTTGGGGAGGGCAGCTGCCAGTTACAGATTTATAGCAAGAATGAATGGAAAAGAGGGACAAGATTCAAGGAAGAAATCTTTTATTCGCAAGTGATTGGACGATTCGACTCGAGTGCGTAAGAGAAATACCCTAAAAACTAACAGACAGGCGTTGTTCGTCGCGGAGCACACTTTCCAGGAAAGGTGAAGAAACGTCTTATAGTAGATAGCCGACTCTGCGGCGCCGCGATTCCAACCCGTTCCGGCATGCCAGTCGCGGGCCGCCAGAAACTACTAACTCCTTTTCGGAAAAAAAATCGTGACAAAGCACACGTTTGGGAATCTCTAGAACACTCGACAGTAAAGGAATTTTGTTTATAGAAATCACTTCCGCAACATAATAGATCTGAGAAATTTAAGAATCGACCCGTTGTTTTTACACTCGAGCAGGAAAGCGTTTACCAGCTATTGTAGTGTGTAGGTGGTGTGACAGCTGCACGATCACATCGCAGTCAACTTCCGTGCGTGGTTTCGAAAAGAAACCTTCTTTACCTTTTGACTAGAAAATGAAAGCGGCAACGAAACTTACTTGTGTGTTAGGGACGATTAAAGGAACCTCTCCAGACGACAACGGAGACACGTTCCAAGCCGTGCACGACTGTGCGCCGCGGCTACCGACTCGGCCCCCTCTTAGCGGGCTGCAGCGCGCCAGACGCGCCGCGAGGTACACCAACACCGACTCAAAGGAAGGCCTCGGCGCTTGTTGGTGACGTCACGTCAGCTAGGCACGGCGAACGCCAGGTCTGTTGCAGGCAGAAACGCCTGGGCGTGCTTATCACTATAAATCTCTTTTTTTGGGACAAAATGTTTGGTATTGTTTTGGATTCGGCAGTTTTATTGAGAGGAAAGATTTTCTTACTATCGTAAAGCTACAAATGAAGATGATAGTTCTGTATTACTGAATCCTGTCGAAACAAACGTAGATCAATATGAGAAGATGCTTTGCCCCATTGCAAGCTTCGGAAATTTTACATTTAAGTAACTATATTTACTTGATCCATTTTGTTATCGAAACTTACCCCAACCCCCTTACAATGAACTCGTTTCTTTTATTTATTTATTTATTTTCGTTTGACATCGTCACTGGAAATGTGAACTAATTTACATGTGTAAATGTCCAACTGTTGCCAGTCATTAGATTACAGTCGTTTTCAACGAAAGGAATTCTAAACAGGAAACAAAATAGCTTCATACATCGAAAACACTGCTGAGTTTAAACTTTTTTAAACATGCACATTAGAAAAGATAAATATTCCCCTCTTGCAACTGAAAGGAGAAACTTTATAAGATAAAAAAAATATTTTTTGGTAAAACAAGTATCTCTCTTTTGCCTCTTCTTCTGTCCCCCACCCCCTCCCCCAACTTGTGCAATCGCAAGATATTTCATTGACATTCAGTGCTCCTCACCCCATAATCAACCAAGATACCTAAAGAAGAGCACCAATATGTTCACAGTTTCTTGTAAAAGCAACCCAGTACAAACGTAACTTCCTCAGATTTACAAATAAAGTAAAGAAGCACGAATTCTGTTGCTTCTAGGCCATGAAGTTGTTTTTGTATGTCAATTCTTCAAACAGGTGGAAATTTAAATTCAGGAGTACACTATTTGTTAAGAAGTGCGATGAATTGCACAATTAATTGATTGCAGAAATCTCTCAGAACAATGTGTGTTGGTCAACTACCGCCAATAGTTTCACATTTTCCTGTGTCAGAGAGGGAGACATCACCATTATGAGTATGCCTGCAACAGACCTGGCGTTCGCCGTGCCTACCTGACGTGACGGCTCGAACAAGCGCCGAGGCCTTCCTTTGAGTACCGCTACGGTCGCAGGTTCGAATCCTGCCTCGGGCATTGATGTGTGTGATGTCCTTAGGTTAGTTAGGTTTCAGTAGTTCTAAGTTCTAGGGGACTGATGACCTCAGATGTTAAGTCCCATAGTCCTCAGAGCCATTTGAACCATTTTTGAACCTTCCTTTGAGTCGGTGCTGGGTGCACCCGCCGCTCCCGAGACGTGCCGGGGAGAACTTTGCTGGCGGGCCCGGATCAGATTATAATTTGTCACCGGCGTGATTCGCTCTTCAGATGACGTAACGTACGATTTGTGAAACTCACAGAACCGAATTACTTGCGCCGTTTACTCTGTGAGTGACGTACAGTTCCTGTGTTTCTTACTCCTCCTCGTGGCGGCGGTTGTGCAGCTGCTGAGCTCTCGGGAGAGTGTGTAGGAGCCGCTGAGGGGCCAGCGCGCCCACCGTGGTAGAAAGAAGTCGCAGCGCTGTGAGAAGGCGCGCTCTGCTTTTCGACAATTGCGTCAGCGTAGAACCGCACAGAGACGCACACGCCATTTACGAGGACTGGCGGAAAAAAAGGAACAAGGCTTTATGGTGCAAACATACGAGCTACAAATATGTTCAGATAGTGACGGTAGCCTGTAAATCAGAAGGGTTACGAATATTGTCGTATTTCAGCGACAAATCCGATTTGTGTGTGGAATAAAATCGCCAGGGCTATTAGCAATTTCACACGTATGGGACAAACTTCAGACACACGGCACTTGTATATTGTGTACAAGGGGACGTGAGGAAGATCTTTCGTAGTGAGAAATAGCACTTTCTCCGATATGCTGGTAGAATACTTACACGCTAGCTATAGATACAGCATGCCATGTACACACAAGACTTACGTCTGCTGACACAAATATGTGTCCGGCCATCCACACTAGGTTTTCTGTGGTTTCCGTAAATCGCTTAAGGAGAGAATGCAGGGACGGTTCCTTTAGATGGTCGCGCCCGAGTTATTTCCTCCTACAGAACTTATGCTCTGTCTCTACCGTACAAGTTTTCGATTGTGCTGAGCCATGGTCAGACAACATTCTTTGAAAGAATACACCGCCATTTGACTGTACATTACTCTATTTTTCTTCTGGACACTCTGTATTTCAGCATTTACGCCGTTATCGAGTACAATGCTGAAAGTTCTTAAACCATTAACACGTTTATCTGGTAAAGTCAGTCCACAGCAGGTAAACAAGACCAGCGCATTACAGTGACGTCAAAGAATGTTTCTTTGAGGTCACTTCAATAGGTACATCTTAAAGGCATGTGCTAGTCTTATTTACCTGCTGTGGACTGACATTACCAGATATGACGTGTTGACGGTTTAAGAACTTCTAGCATTCTACTCGATAACGGCGTAAAAGCCGAAATATAGATTGTCCAAAAGAAAAACACTGTAATATATTGTCAAATGGCGGTATATTCTTAATTTTTTTAAAAAAGTTCAAGTCTTCGGCGGGGCGGCCAACCTTTCTCTTCCTTCGTTTTCGACAGGACAAATATCCGCAATTGTCGTCCTCGTGCTCGTTTTAGTCTTCGTCCGTGCATTTCTCACATTTTCCGGATATAGCTTCGATTATGCCCTACGTTTGGGGAACCACAAAAAATGAAACTTGCAGTTTTTCACATTACAAGTACACATAACATACGAATCGTAGCGATTCGCAGTTAAACGTCTGCCAACAGTAGCAAATTACACGACCGCCAGTCCCGAAACCCAGGCGCCGACCTACACTCCACTCCGCTCGATTGCAAACCACAGATCACCGCAAGGCAAAGATGCCTCACAAGCGACAGAGCTACGGGAAGGTGCAAACGTGTGCCAGAATCGCTGTGAACGCTTTGGGAGCCGTTCCTGATGCAGCACGTCCCCGCAATCAGGCGTGTCCTGACTTGCAGGATGGCCATTTTCTTTCCTTCTGCCTGTACAGCCGCTGCCGCCTGGCTCGCCACTGCTGACAAGTGAGGCCCGACTGCCGGGAACCGCTATCGTGCGGGCCGGAAGCAGGAATCTGGGAGCGCTCTGTATCTCCAGCTGCGTCCTAGTCACTGAAACGAGCGACTATTCCAGACGCGGCGAAATACTGCCAGTGACAACAGATTCAGTGTGGTCGCTGTATACTGTCCCTCTGTGAATTAGCCTTTGTTTGGTCACGTACTGCTGTGTTCTGGAAGTCCACTTATCCTGGTTGGCGAAGGCATACAGTGTACTAGAATTACCCCCCCCCCCTCCTGTTTTACTCTCTGATGGTATCCAGAAAGAGTGACTTTATCTCTTCTTAGCGTCGGGGTCATTACACAAGATGTATGTATGTTGCGTACTTCTGGACTGATTTTGGCAGGGCTTCCTAATTTTGTGAGTAGGGTTCTCTACGATATAATAGGTATCACTTGTGACGTCCCACATTGTAGTTCGTTGACCGTTTTTGTGATACAGTCACGCTGACCGAACAATTCACAGCACGTTTTCCAGTGTTTCGTATCTCTTTTGTGAAGTCTACAGTGTAAGAGACCCAAACCGACCAAAATTTTCGCGCTTGGATGCTTATTACTAACTTGTTATATATTTTGGCCTCAGTCTCTCAGGTGGTACCTTTACCGTATCTCACTTATACTGCAGTCCCCAGAGGAAAGAAAAATGGGGATAACATAATACTAGGAAACTCATCACACATCAGACTAACTTCGATACACAACTATATTTACGTCAATACATAACACAGTAACTCCTTAACTGCAGGCCTGGAGAAGAGTTCGTAGTCTAAACGTAACTGCACCGCGATTGTTGGCACTGGGAGCTACTGTTAATGATGTATTAGTTTAAGATTGAAAATGCTGTGAGAGAGGCGCTCCTCAAAGTGGAAACTAGTAACCATCGCCGTATATAATCTAGACGTACGTTCCCCTGTGGGTCCGGGGGTTACAACAGGCCAGAGGTATCCCTGCCTGTCGTAAGAGACGACTAAAAGAAGTCTCACACTTTTCGGCCCTATAAGTTCAGGTTCCATTTTATGGTTTGACCTGCCACTTTCCAAATTCTACGGACGTGCGGGCCATATGGTGCATGATTTATCCATAGTGCCCTTAGATTCGATCTCCTGAACCTCTTGTCATGGTTTTGCATCTCCACCTGCAATTCAACTATTTGGGCGAGGATACGTTCTGGGTACGTCATCTTCTTCCGTTGTCTCCTATCCTCATTCACCCCCATGACAATATTGGATTTCTCAGCGGCCAGTATCCAGCACGGTAGCCAGTCTGTTGTGGCAGGGTCATCATGTACCCATTTGGTGGTAGCCCCCTGACAACACAAGGATCGCACTGCTGATGCCTGAGCTGTAAACTCCCCACGTATGCCAAGGAGTACATGCCTGTCTTCCTGCAGCATCAGGACTCCCAGTAACAGCCATCATGCCAGGTGGCCTTTGCTGTGGCTGGGTGGCGCCCGTGGAGAGACCCCTGATCAGAGTGGGTGGCATCAGGACGGGTGACCCACAATGAAACGGACTAAGTCATCTCTTGCTGGTGACCGTACGGCGCCAGCAGTCTCTTAAGAAGGGCAAGATCGAGTACAATGCTGACAGATATGACCCTAAATCGTTTCCCTCCCTCGCTACACCATGGGAGGAACGAAGGGCTACAGAAAAAAAGAGAGCCATATTCGCCTCGGTAGTTAGTCTGTAGCAGAATGGATGGGGACTCCTTTCTACCTATGAAGCCTCAATTTTTTGTTTAACAACTTCAGGATAAGTTTGGGAAAGTAACAAAAAATGGTTCAAATGGCTCTGAGCACTATGGGACTCAACTGCTGAGGTCATTAGTCCCCTAGAACTTAGAACTAGTTAAACCTAACTAACCTAAGGACATCACAAACATCCATGCCCGAGGCAGGATTCGAACCTGCGACCGTAGCGGTCTTGCGGTTCCAGACTGCAGCGCCTTTAACCGCACGGCCACTTCGGCCGGCTGGGAAAGTAACAGCTCTGTCCGAGATGAGAAGTGGTGCAGTCTTGATTCAGACAGCATCCCAAGCCAAATTCCGGCGTTAATCGCTTGTGACCGGCTGGGTGATATTCCTGTTTTCAACATTCCCCATAAAAGCCTCAACATGGTCCAGGGAATTATTTCCCATCGCGACCTCCTCTGCAGTCTGACGACGAGCTCCGCGCCAATCTAGAACGGCAGGGTGTTCATTTAATCTGGTGCGTTTACAGGGGACCCAAAGACAACAGGGTTGCTACCGGTGCCTTCATATTGGCCTTGGAGGGTGATTTTTGCCTGAAAAGGTCAATTTGATGGTTTCCCACTGTGACGTTAAACCATACGTCCATCCCCCTAGGCGGTGCTTTAAAGTGCTGGAAATTCGGGCACATGTCTTCCCGCTGCACTTCCAACGCCACATGTCGAGACTGCGGACGTCCATTGCATTCAGATACTCCCTGTGCGCCTCCTCCCACTTGTATCAACTGCGGAGAGCAGCACTCACCCTGGTCGCCAGACTGCACACTACTCCAAAAGGAGCAGAAAATCATGGAGTACATGACTCTGGACCGGTTGACTTACGAAGAGGCTAAACGTAAATTTGAACGATTACACCCCGTTCGGTTGATGTCCACATACACTGCAGCTACATTGCCATCGCAAGTACCAGTCGTAACACACACTGTACCACGAACAGTGGGCCCTCCGCGCCTCCAGAATACATCTGCGCCCTTGGTGGTAGGCGGAAAAGTCTCCTTGCGTTGCTCCCAAAGTACCTATTTCGGGAGAAAGCTCCCCCCCCTCCCAAAAAAAATGCAGGGGACATCGGTCTCCTCCCCACAGCCGGTGGAGCAACAGCCTCCTCAGGCTCCACTCGTGTGGTAGGCGTCCCTTGGGACCCTCTCTCCGAAGGTCTCCACTAATGCCACAGCGGACACTCGCCAGTGGCTGATGAAGCCAAAAACTGTTGGATGGGGAGCTTCACGGTCTTCTTTCGTGCCTGAAGCTATTTCAGAGAAGTCCTCCCAGCAAGCCCCTAAAGAGAAGCGAGAGGGAGCATATAAAGAAGTCTGTTAAGAAAAAGGACTCTCTAATGACCCCTACACCACCACTCCCTACCAGTTCTGTACCTGCGGATGAGGTGGAGATCTCAGCGTCCCTTGATGGCCTGGACCTTGCTGATGCCTCATCCACAATAGGAATGGATACAAATACTCAGTCGGTGGCAGCAGGTGACCCTGAGGCGTGACCTGCCTCCTTGCATGATTCATGCCTTCCCAGCCTCACGATAAATGTCATTCTCCAGTGGAATTGGTCCGGTTTTTTCCACCGCCTGGCTGAGCTACGGCAACTGTTAAGCTTTGCACCTGCTTTCTGCATTGCCCTCCAGGAAACCTGGTTCCTGGCAATGCGGACCCCTGCTCTTCGCGGCTATAGGGGATATTGTCACGTAGAAGAAGGTGTAATTAGATGAATGACGAACACTAACTTCACTTAAGGAAGCTTTATTCAGCACTTGCACATACAAGGGCGCGGAGCGAACTGCCTCCTACACATACAGTATATATACAGCTACAGAACATATCAGTACAGTGATTCTTGACATTTGTGGGTACTTCTAGAATGTACTCGAACCGAATATAGAAATTAAAATTGTACAGTCCAGGTGAATTTTGAACTCACGACACTCCATGCAACAGTTTAGTATTATAACCACTACATCACGGAGCTAATCAGCTTCTTCTGCGACAATATAATAAGAACCGTAGCGACTGTAATAGATTGTCAGGTGGAGTTTGTCCTGAACTCAGTATGCAGTGAACCTGTGCCCCTTCAAACCCCTGTCGAAGCCGTGGCTTTCAGGATAAGGACGACGCACAAAATAACTGTGAGCAACGTATTATCTTCCTCCAGATGGTGCAGTATCCCTGAACGCATTGGCTGCAAGGATTCAACAACTCCCTGAACCTTTCCTACTTTTGGGAGATTATAACGCCTTTAACCCCTTGTGGGGTGGCACTGTGCTTACTGGCCGAGGTAGGTCAGGAAGTTTCATATCAGGGTACACTCCGCTGCAGAGTGACAATCTCGTTCTGGAAGAAATAAAGACTTTGAGGATTGCCGATGACATTTTAATTCTCTCAGAAAGGGCAAAAGACTTGGAAGAGCAGGTGAATGCAACGCATACTGCTTTGAAAAGAGCTTATAAGTGGAACATCAACAAAAGTAAAACAAAAATGAATGAATCTGACCCAGTTAAACAGGAAATGCTGAGAGAATTAGGTCAGGAAAAGAGACACCGGAAATAGCAGATGAGTATTGCTTTTCGGCCAGGAGCATAATAGACGATGGCCGAAGTACAGAGGATATAAAATGCAAACTAGAAGTAGCGAGAAAATGTGTGTTAGGAAGTCTTCTCTGAGGGCATTTGTCTGAGTGTCGCCTTGTAAGGAAGAAATACGCGGACTATAAACGGTCCAGACAAATGGAGAACACAATGTTTTGAAGTGCGGTGCTACAGAACAATACTTAAGATGAGCGATATCCATTACGGATGCTGTAAAATCCCCTGACTGCATTTCACATAAAATACAAATAAAGATAGCTGCCACTTACCAAATAATTTCTTCCAGGTGAGGCATCTGGAAGTTTACATGCTTGTATATTTAATATATTGCTGTTTACTGGACGTTGTTTCGTGCGGCATTATCGGATCATCTGAAATCATGCATATGTGAACTTCCAGGTGCATCATTTGAAGATAAGCCTGAAAAGGCTGGAAAAGTAGTTCACGGATATAGTGGCTGCTCGCGGGTATCTGTATTTATTTTTTGTACTGAAGATTAGACTTCTAGATGAGATAACTAATGAAAAGCTACTGAATCGCAATGGACAGAAAAAAAATCTTTGTGGCACGGTTTGACTAAATGAAGGGATCAGTTGCTGGGACGCTTCCTGAAACAACAGGGAATACTCGGTGTGTTAACGGAGGGGTGTGTGTGGGGGAGGGACACAGTGAGCAGGTCCAGACAGGTGTACGTAGGTTGCAGTATTTGTGAAGACCGGAAGCACCTCGCACAGGATCCACTACCGTGGAGAACTGCATCAAAGAGTGTTCGAACTAAAGACCGTAACAACAACACAGCAATGACGAGAGATTCGGTTGATTTTATTACTTTTCAGATTATAACTTCCCTTACATTGTTCTGGCCGCTGAGAGCGTTAGTATCCTATGCAAAAAATGGCCGGTCCGTCTAGTGCTGCCACCTATCAGCCAGCTTCTGAAGTCAACGCGAGATAGCTAGCTCTCTCTCTCTCTCTCTCTCTCTCTCTCTCTCTCTCCCTCCCCCCCCCCCCCCCCCCCCCCCCTCGAATACAGCAGCCACTATCAGCTAAGCCGCTCAGGATCGCACTACGTTCGCGGTCTTTCGTTTTTGCTCTTAAATCTTTTCCATACCGACTGAGCAGTAAAGGCGCGTTTCGCAGATGTTATTAAATAGCCCCCTAGTCATTTGCAATTATAACAAAATAATACTTCTTTGAAAATAACCGTAAGTCATTTCAGAGGCAACAGTTCTTTTATTGGTTAAAACAGTTCTTGTAAAACACAACATATGTAAATTGAAATTCAAATTATCGGATGTTTTAGAATTTAAATTGTGTTGTTTATTATTTGTAATTACTGATAGCACAAATTAAAGTCCAATCGCTATCTCTCTCTCTCTCTCTCTCTCTCTCTCTCTCTCTCTCTCTCTCATATAATGCGTGTGTGTTTGTTTTTCTAAGCTGATTGGTGACCTTGCGATGCCAGCTGACTCGTAGGGGTGGAGGTGGGAAGACGGGTGAAACGTAAAGCATAAGCATTGAAAAGTTTAAACCAATTAAAGATATTTAAAATCTATCGTTCCCAGCTACTGTAAGAATGCTTTTATACCAGATCATACGTTTCGTTTTTACAAAACATAGTCATTGGTATCAGGGAAACAGCGATAAAGCGAAACACGAATGGTGACATAAAAACCTATTTTAATAGTACCAAAGGCAGCTTTTAAGTAGCTTTAACGACGAAGAAACGAAAATCGTTGCAGTTTGTGGAAAACATGCAACACCGAGTGACTGAAACTTAAGTTTTTAGCACAGATGTGCTGGCTGTCTTCATTAAACCACTTGACTCACTGCTGGATAAGGTCCTCCTCTTGAATTTAGCACGCTACTGCTGCGCCTCTTGTAATGGCGTCCGCCCACCTTCCGTGAGGTCCGCATCTCGGTGTTTTCTCATCGCTCGGAACCGTGCTAAGAAACTACTCGAACCCCCTACCGTCATTAACTCGGCCACGTGCCCCGGCCATCTCCCAGTCTTTCCCAGTGCCGTCATAGTTTTGACTATTCCCTCGGCCGTGTTCTTACCTTTGTAGTTTCTGTTATCTCCAAACTATTCCGAAAGTGTGTTTCCGCACTGCTCGCAGAGCGACCTGCCACCGCCACTGCCACAGCCCTGGGCGCTGTCGGTTCCGCCAGCCGCATCCCCTCCTGTAGCTTCCGACGCACCGAAGCGCCATTGGATGACGCACCTGGAGACGGGGTCCTCAGTTTGTTCCTCTTGCCGGGCCTCTGCGGTCGCTGCAAGGTCGACACTACATCTTTGTTACACCACGGTCTAGACGATCAGGCTCTACGGAACCGTACACGAGCTCTATCTTCATACTGTTGCGAACTCCCGGCGCTCCAAACGCCGGGAAGCGCACTGCCCGTGCGTCGGCAGCGGTTGCTGGGAGACGGCCGCATCTGTGAGTCGTGTGACGCACCTGCGGTGTTTCTCCTAATGGGTGGTTTTGTTCGTACAGAAGTCGAACTCGCCGCCAGCGTCGACGTAGCGAAAAAGCAAAACGCGGCCGCCGTGTCAATCAGAAAACCCAATAACCACAAACGACGTTCTGTGGAAAGCTGAGAGGTTGTGTCGTCATACAGAATAACTAACTCGATTACAAACTGGGGTAGGCTGACGCTGTATCGCGTTCTACCACTGACAGTGCCCACACCAAAGCACAACCGAAAGATACTAAAATTGCCACTCTCACACACGCATTCTCTGACCATAAATCGTAAGTAATATGTAAAAATTATTAATAGTGAGAACTTTATCCTTAAATAAAATCGCGCTAGTTGCTCAAATACGTACCCGCTAATGCCACGCCCTACATTCGTTTAAGTGATGAGGCCGTTGTACCTTTTATTATTCACTGTCGCTAATGAAGATTGAATAAAACTTTAAAAACCACCAATAAAACAGTAGCAGCTTCATTCCAGGGAACTAATTTGTTAAGGAACATTTTCATAAACTGACAGACTGATAGTCCTGTTGAAGCTCCATCACTAGTATCTGGAAACGTAAAAAAGTCAACCGAATTACGTTGCACAATTCTCGCAGACACTGGCACTGATCAGCTTTGATTAGTTCCGTGAAGACTTTTGTTTCAAAATACGTAAAGTTTTACCTCCATGCCCACCACACAGTAGCGTCGAAATATACACAATGTTAAATAAGTATTCCGTATTTAGAGAGGTGGTAGTATGGGCCAAAGCCGGCCGCGGTGGTCTAGCGGTTCTAGGTGCTCAGTCCGGAACCGCGTGACTGCTACGGTCGCAGGTTCGAATCCTGCCTCGGGCATGGATGTGTGTGATTTCCTTAGGTTAGTTAGGTTTAAGAAGGTCTAAGTCTAGGGGACTGATGACCTCAGAAGTTAAGTCCCATAGTGCTCAGAGCCAGCCAGTATGGGCCAAAACACGACAAAAGTTTCCCGTAAACGTGGGCTGTAAACTGAATGCCCTAAGAGCTCTCAGCACATGTTCGAGTTCAGTGAATCTCGAGTCTTCTGGTGCAAGCTCTTCGCTATTTCGAACAACCTGAAGAATGCAGTAAAGCCGGCCGGGATGGCCGAGCGGCTCTAGGCGCTACAGTCTGGAACCGCGCGACCGCTACGGTCGCAGGTTCGAATCCTGCCTCGGGCATGGATGTGTGTGATGTCCTTAGGTTAGTTAGGTTTAAGTAGTTCTAAGTTCTAGGGGACTGATGACCTCAGAAGTTAAGTCCCATAGTGCTCAGAGCCATTTGAATGCAGTAAAACAATGACACATCCATCCGTTATCGTCCATGGATAGAGCATGCAGCAATCATCTGTTAGTGGTACCAGTGTAAATCGTATTCGCAGTGCTGGGTAAGTGCAGCACATACGTTAGTTGTAGTGGAAGCAGTTTGTGTTTCGATGAATGTGTGAAACACAGTGTCGTTTTATGTTTGCATGTACCAGCACTCCTGGTAGAGGAGCTACCATTCCAACAATGGCTGCAGATGTAACACTAGCCCTTTATTTCCCAAATGTGCGAGAACACATCATACACGCACATCACGGGCAATGGATTGGTAGGGAAGATCCAGTATGTGCGCCAGTTTTTTCCCCCGATCTTAATCCCTTGAGATATTTGGTGTATTCATTCAGCATCAGTGATGTACAAACACAACAGGAGTGCGTCATCAGTGCCTACCAGGGCATCCGTGACCAGCCTGGAGTTTTTCAGACAGTGTGAAATTCCCTAAGGCGTCGTACAGAAACATGGCTGATTGAGAGTCGACATCATATTCAGCACGTCCTTTGGCAGTGACTGACAGCTGCATGTCGCATGTAATAGCAAGCAGATTACATTAGAAGCTCTGCTTTTTCACAGTAACAAATAATGTGTTGTCATTTGCTTATTGTACTCTGTAGGACGTATCTAATAACAAAGAGCTTGGACTGGAAGATATATCTTTCACAGTAGCGAAGACGAACAAGTATCGTAGCTCTTAAGGCATGCATTTTAGAATCCATGTCTACTGCAGGTCGAGCGGTTCTAGGCGCTAAGCCCGGAACCACGCGGCTGCTACGGTCGCAGGTTCGAATCCTGTCTCGGGCATGGATGAGTGTGTGATGTCCTTAGGTTAGTTAGGTTTAAGTAGTTCTGAGTCTAGGGGACTGATGACCTCAGACGTTAAGTCCCATAGTGCTTCGAGCCATTTGAACCATTTTTTTGTCTACTACTCAAAAAAATGGTTCAAATGGCTCTGAGCACTATGGGACTCAACTGCTGAGGTCATAAGTCCCCTAGAACTTAGAACTACTTAAACCTACCTAACCTAAGGACATCACACACATCCATGCCCGAGGCAGGATTCGAACCTGCGACCGTAGCGGTCGCGCGGCTCCAGACTGTAGCGTCCAGAACCGCTCGGCCACTTCGGCCGGCTGTCTACTACTCACTTCCACCATTCCTTGGTCCGTACTACCACCTTCCAGTCTACGGAATACTTTTTTCAACATCTTGTATGTTAGTTCCATTCAAAAGGTAGCAGTAATTTAACTTGTTGAATCGTAATTAGTGATAATTAATAAAAAGACAAGGTTTACGAACAGTGGTTAAACAATGTGAAATAACACAAAATGGTGTAATACATTTCATTCGGCATATAATTTTGACAAAGTAATTTTGGTCTGAATAGGTTATCTTCGGCGTCAACTTGTTGAACTTCTAACTTCGCCCTATGTAACTCTTTTGTAAAAATATTTTCAGAGTTGTTTACAGTCAATTTTTGTATACACGCTGCTAGTAACGTATCAGAAAAGGATGATAATAAAAAGTTCATGGAACCTCCTGTAAGACTGTGAATAATGCCTTTACACTACGATGAAATGTAACGAATATGGTAAATTAAGTTACAGAATAAAGGCAAAAAAAATTGTATTATTGAGATGAGGGGAACGTGCAGGCCAAGGAGACATTGGTTCCAGCTGTTGTTCGGAGCGCATTTGCTCGTTCCTTACTTGGTGTGCCCTGGTGAACTGTATGAATGTTAGGTAAATTGAATGTGAAGGGGAGCAGGGGGGGGGGGGGGGATCGAAAGGAAAGGGTTGGAACTCATGATGTCAGCTGCATCGAGGCTTTATGCGGAGTCAGCGGCGCTGAGTGAAAACGTGTACTGGACCGGGATCTCCTGCGTATTAGGCAATTGCGTTAACTATCCGGACACATTGTTTACCACAAATGCACAGACTATCTCGACACGCTCCCCAGCCGACCGTCATTCGCACCTAGCAGCACCTGTTCCGGAGTCCCCGTCCGAGTCCTCCGTGCTAGCTACCTCGAGATTCCTTCAGGAGGTCGAACGTGACTGCATTCGCAGTGAAGGTAGTGGATTAATTGCCCGTCGAGGCGAATCAGTTACACGAACGTCAAGGCGCCGTGCCGCGGGCCGCTACAACTCGCTGCTGCTGTGTTCACCGTATCCAGCGGCTGGCGCCTGTCCGCCGTGCTGCCGAAGGATGCGTGGCGTGTAGAGGCAGCGTGTAGGCGGGCCGCCGAATGCGCGCCCTCGCCAGAGTCGAGTGCAGCCGGCGCGAACCGGCCGGACCAGCCTGCGAGTGCAGCTGTGGCGGCGCGCCGTGCCGCGGCATCGGCCTGTCTCTGCGCTCTGGGGACCCGACGGCTCTACTGTGGGGCGCCGCCCGTACCGACCGCACGGAAGGGCCCGTCGAGCGGTCGACGGTGCTCAGTGTCTCCACAGCGGATGTACACCGACTCTCTGACTACCAGCAGTGATCGTTAAAGTTTCAATCGTCACATCTAAAACAACCAGGTTACGACCGTTAAAAGTGGTGGCGGTTTCTGTCCTGTACACTCTCTCCCCTCAATCTGACAACACGTATCCCAACGACGGATGACTCCGCGGGGACGTTAGTTGTAGAAGACTACACTGTCGCTCTTTAACCTAGCCCTTATTCTGGAAGTGGCTGTCACGTAATGGTTTTTCCAGCCGAGGAATGAGGAAGTACTCACAAGGGAACCTCTCCATCGCACCCCCCTCAGATTTAGTTATAAGGTGGCACAGTGGATAGGCCTTGAAAAACTGAATACAGATCAATCGAGAAAACAGGAAGAAGTTGTGTGGAACTATGAAAAAAATTAGTAAAATATACAAACTGAGTAGTCCATGCGAAGATAGGCAACATCAAGGACAATGGGAGTCAAGGAGCGCCGTGGTCCCGTGGTTAGCGAGAGCAGCTACGGAACGAGAAGTCCTAGGTTCAAGTCTTCCCTCGAGTGAAAAGTTTAATTTTCTATTTTCAATTTATGTGACAAACTCTTATTATGTTTTCATCACTTTTTTGGGAGTGATTATCACATCCACAAGAAAACCTAAATCGGGCAAGGTAGAAGAATCTTTTTACCCATTCGCTAAGTGTACAAGTTAGGTGGGCCGACAACATATTCCTGCCATTTGACGCACATGCCGTCACCAGTGTCGTATAGAATATATCAGACGTATTTTCCTGTGGAGGAATCGGTTGACCTATGACCTTGCGATCAAATGTTTTCGGTTCCCATTGGAGAGGCACGTCCTTTCGTCTACAAATCGCACGGTTTTGCGGTGCGGTCGCAAAACACAGACACTAAACTTATTACAGTGAACAGAGACGTCAGTGAACGAACGGACAGATCATAACTTTGCGAAAATAAAGAAAGTAAAATTTTCAGTCGAGGGAAGACTTGAACCAAGGACCTCTCATACCGCCGCTACTCACGCTAACCACGGGACCACGGCGCTCCTCAGCTCACATTCTCCGTGATGTTGCCTAGGTTGCACATGGACTACTCAGTTTGTATATTTTGCTTATTTTTTTCATAGTTCCACACAACTTCTTCCTGTTTTCTCGATTGATCTGCGTTCAGTTTTTCAAGGCCTATCCACTGTGCCAACTTATAACTAAAACTGAGGGGGGTGCGATGGGGAGGTTCCCTTGTCAGTGGCTGAGAGCACGTTGGTGAAGGCGCTAGATTTGTTACCGGTAGGTTCCATCCCCGGTTCGATCATCACGCGAGTATTATCGGGATGCTTCGTTACGTCAAATGAAAATTCCTGGAGGGAAGGCGACGTTCTTTTCTCCAAGCACTATTGAGAAAATTTAGAAATCCTGCATTTGAAGTTGGCTGCAGAACGATTCTACTGCGGGCAACTGACCTTTTGTCTAAGGGCCACGAAGATAACAGAAGAAAAATAAGCGCTCGTGTGGACGACTATAGACAGTTGTTTCTCCCTCGCTCTGTTAGCGAGTGGAACACGAAAGGCAATGACTAGTCTTGGTGTATGGTTTCCATACGGTGGCTTTCGGAGCTTGTAGGTAGAAGCTAATATGGATTTAGAACCGAACTTCGGTAGTCCAAAAAAGTACCGGTGTGACTCTGTCCTGTGCAGTCAGAGGTTGACGTGCTCGCCGGCCGGAGTGGCCGTGCGGTTCTAGGCGCTACAGTCTGGAACCGGGCTACCGCTACGGTCGCAGGTTCGAATCCTGCCTCGGGCTTGGATGAGTGTGATGTCCTTAGGTTGGTTAGGTTTAATTAGTTCTAAGTTCTAGGCGACTGATGACCTCAGAAGTTAAGTCGCATAGTGCTCAGAGCTATTAGACGTGCTCCATTAACTTCGTGAGGACGTCTCGACAGTGTGTTGTTACGACAGTTTTTGCCTTTCGATCATAATTTGTTAGCACCACAACAATCGCAGTAATGTATATAAAACTCAGCACCGCCTTGCCTGTAGATTGTTGGGTCTTCGCCTTTTTCTGCAGTGCCTGCTTTACTCACACAGTACTCGTTCCGGAACTCATCTGGATTGGCGCGACACAGCTGCAACGTTTTCACTGCCGCCCCCGTCGGTTCGGCGGGGTGTGAGCGGCATCGGAACCCAGCGGGCGGCGACGTTTGTCGATTTGAAACGCTGTGCAAGATGCTGAAAACTGAACCGTGTGTGATTTCCATTTTTTCCACTGTGGTCTGTATTGTGATACGACGAGCTTCGAGTACCAGTGCTTCACTTGTCTTGCGATTCCCGGTTCTGAACAGAGAGACGATCTGCCGCTTTCTTCTCCGGCATTCAGACTTGTTTCAACGCGATGGAAGCGTCTGCACTGTATCGTGTGGTGGTGCACTGTTGCTCAGCACTTCAAACAACACAGAATGGACGGCTGCAGTGCTGTTCCCATTCGGGTGCAGAGAACGGATTGTCGCGTGCTGCTCCAGTCCGTCAGTGGCCTCAGACATTATACTTTGGATCCTGTAATGACGTGCTTAGGCTCTGTGCCACGGAGATTTCATTTTATACTACGACTGCTGTTATGTACCTGCAACAAGACACAACCTGACTTTATTTCCCCGAGCGGATGGTTCAAATGGCTCTGAGCACTATGGGACTTAACATCTGAGGTCATCAGTCCCCTAGAACTTAGAACTACTTAAACCTAACTAACCTAAGGACATCACACACATCCATGCCCGAGGCAGGATTCGAACCTGCGATCGTAGCGGTCGCGCGGTTCCAGACTGAAGCGCCTAGAACCGATCGGCCACTCCGGCTGGCCCCGGGCTGATGATAAGAATTGGAAGCACCAGAGTATTTTGTCAGTATTTGATACTGACATCTTGAGGAGCATAATTTCACTGCAAGGACCATTGTATGACCAAGTTTATCCGAGTACCCTTGTAAGGTATGTACGTAAACCTTGCGCTTGGTCAGCATACTAAGGCCAGGAGAAAACTTCTGTGTCTGGCGCAGAACTGGCGTCGATAGCAAACACATTTTGTTCGTTGGACAACAACATAGGTCAGCTATCTTGATTTATACCGATTTTTCGTGTAGTGTGTCATCACAGTATTCTCCGCTTTGAACGCCGTGACCTCAGAGCGATTTTTCCAGAATCGGAGGCTTTGCATGTAAAAATCTTGGGTTATTCCCAGTTTGTGTACGCCAGCGGGACCACAAATGGAGATAAGAAGAGAGTTTAAAACCTATTGCTGTCTTTTTTTTATGTACGTTGACTGAAGTGGCGAGTGAAAAATTTGTACCAAGGCTGGGAATCGAGAACACGGCCTGCTTAATAGGCAGGTGCGCTAGCCACTGAGCCACCTGCAAAGTAAGTAGGCGCAATTGTTCACTCGCCACTTCACTCCATATCCATTAAAAAAAATCGTACCTGTATGAGACGAATAATGTCTCTAAAATCGTGTTTTTTTCGTTTGTTTAATAAGTACATGTACCTGTGTCTCAGGCGGAATCATCCCCCATTTAAGTTCGATGCTGAGGTTCTACTGCAGAAAATGACGAGCCTTGGCAATTCTGTTTGTATATAAAGGGGGAGTTTAAAGTAGATTGGTATGGCAGTGAGAATTTGAATCTAGTAGGGAGGCGTATCAGGGTCATCCTTGCAGTTGGTGCGAAGATCCGGATTCGATTACCGGCCTTGGTACAAATTTTCATTCGCCGCTTCAGTTTATATACATAAAATTAAAAGCAAATCATATCTGTTTCAGAACCAGTAAAGTCTCTGAAATTGTGTCATTTCATTTCTACTGCTGTCTTTTGAATAGGACATCGTAATTCGCAATACTGAATTTTACGTAAAACGTGATTGCTGTTTAGTAGGACATACCAGCTTTTGTCGTCCAAGAGGACGAAGACGATTGGGTTTAAAGTAAAAGAAATATGGTTAGCTGTGGCGTACAGAGAAGGAAACATGGCTTACTATGACAGGTAGCAAAGCAAGTTAACCGTAATATATATCTTGTGCATAGCCGGCCGGAGTGGCTGTGCGGTTCTAGGCGCTACAGTCTGGAGCCGAGCGAACGCTACGGTCGCAGGTTCGAATCCTGCCTCGGGCATGGATGTGTGTGATGTCCTTAGGTTAGTTAGGTTTAATTAGTTCTAAGTTCTAGGCGACTGATGACCTCAGGAGTTAAGTCGCATAGTGCTCAGAGCCATTTGAACCATTTTTATCTTGTGCATTACAAAGAGAAGTATTAGCTCACAGTAATTATATTAACAGCAGCATTCCTGTCATTAAAATTGTTCGAACTCATAAATAATTGTTATCGATCAGAGAAAAAAAGCAACTTTTTTGTTCTCTGCTTTTACGACAGTGCCAAAATTATGAGGTTTGTTTTGACATACCTACAAATAATACATTTTCTGACTACAAAACTCAGCTGTTGGACGCCGCCTCCATTTTCTCAGACTTGCTAGTCGTCTCCTAAGGGAGTAGCGGCGATAACCAGTGGACTCAAACTCTGACTTAACTCCCTACTTGTCCACGTCCGTTGACCTGCTCAACCTTACCACAAACGGAAATCCATTCGGTGTTAATAAAGATGTGCAACGAGCTTGCTCTTTAAACTGTTACGAAACTTTGTCGATTGAACTTATCGATACCAGACCACGGCCTTGACCCGTGACGTAATGACGTTACGGCGTGTGACGTCATACTTACGCAAACAGAGATAGAACAGACCAATGACAATATTTATTTTGCGTATATATTATTTTCTGGAATACGCGTTATGGTGACGTTTTAATTTGTAGCCTATTCATAGGTCTAGGTTAGGTTTGGAGGTGATAGTTCTATTTTCAGTTGTCGAAGGAAACGAATGCGAATACCAACTCCTAGGTACGCGTACATAACTTATCTATAGCGTGGCCCGATAGCGATGTCATGAGAATAACTAATTCTTGTTATAGCATGTATTTTACATATAGTGGTTCATGTCCGACATTATGATGACGTGGGCATATCAGAGGGATGGCATCGGTAGGTACAGTATTTCTGATAGATAGGTGGCTAAATCATTACGTGGCCGTACTGGTAAAGATGATCCACATTAAGGACGTTTCAGATACATCGAGGAAGAGTACGACATAGTACCGGACGATCGTCAGTGTGTCAAATAGATTATTCCAAAAGTATCAGAAGACGTTTTACATGTACAATTCTGCAAGATGGAATTCGTCGGATGTGAGGAAAAGCAAATACGGGTAGGAATATTGGGCATTGTTTGTCCCTTGTAGAAAGAATTGGTGATTGTGACGGCCGGTGGCGGATGTGCCCTGAAGGGGCCAAATAGACGCCTCGTGCCGGGCAGTTGTTTTCTGGAGTGCAAAAGGACTTTGTCTTCTCGATTACGTTGGAAATGGAAAAACAGTTGCTCGCAAATCCTATGCAAGTCTCCTGTACGGATTTGGCGAAAAAATATTTTAGGACAGACCTACGTCGCAAAAGGAAAGACAGTGTTCGTATCCATGTAGGGGCATACACAGTGTCAAAACTAAAGGCTTTGAAATTCGGGCACCATGTACATCAGTTATGACACCCTCTGACTTATACCTCTAAGGACATTTGTGGTTGGTAAATGATTTCACTTTGTGGACAGCCGTTTGAGTGCTATGCCAGACCTTCCAGAATTTTAGATTTCAGTGAATGGAAAGTACGGTGGAGTAGGTGCGCAAGTCGACGTGGGGTCTCTGTCGAACAGCAAGTAAGTTCAATGTGAGTTGGTTGAGTTTCGACAACCGGCGCGTTTGCCGTGCTTTTGCCCAATAAACACGGTTAATGACGAGGACCCTTGTGCATACCGTATTACTCCATGGCGACGTACGTTCCAAACAAACATCAGAGGCGCTCATCCCACGGCAACACGCATGTAAAACAACGTACCGTGTTCCGTGAACGCAGCATATAAACCGTCTCACGCTGCATGTTGTCAGTTCGTTACCGCTAGGGATGTATTTTTGTTAAAACGTTAAGTCATCTAAAACCAAACTGTGACTGCTGACTGCTGTTTGAAATGTCACTGGACGCCACAGGATAAGGAGACAACTAAGCAGACACGGGGAAGTTAGAGGACATTTATAGCAAGTCATTTGTTACTTCACCAACGTCCAACAATCTTGCATTGCACGGATACCAAAAACACTAATAAAATACAAATGACTCGGGTAGTTACTGCAAAATTTCTTCAGTTGAACCAGTTGATGATTGATTAATTAATTTAAATGATTAAAAACGCACCGATTTTGGAAGGACTGACAAGCGAGTAGTACTATCAAATATAACTCAGACACGCGCTTAGCGTTGAGCAAACAATAACAGCAGTGATTCTGAAGATTACAATTCCAACATTTGGCTGGCCAAAGGGGGTTCTTGATGTTAAGGAATATAACTTACAAGACGTATATTAACATAAAATTATACAAGTCTGACATCAACACAGATACCCCATACTTGATCAGAGAAACCTCTTGGTTATAATAAGCATACTGACTTAGAAAAATAATAAAATACCATTTAACAAATTGAGCATTACATCAATATTAAAAATATTACGTTAAAACAAACTTCAGACAGGGAAAACATGGAAGAGGCAGGTACGGCAGGCCTCATCTGTATAAGATGGTTTATAATAACGGGCACTACTGGTTACGTTAAGGCTCGATTCAAACGAAATAGAAACTCAACATGATTGATGCCGCAGCTAGTCAGGAGGCTTCAACGTCTCTGAGACTACGGCGAGATGGGAAAGCGGCGCGCCGCCCGCGCGCTCGTACACAGTAGACGCGGACAGGCTGCACGCGATGAACTGGCGGGTAACAGGTAACACACTGGGGCATCGCTTCCAAAGGCTGCGAACAGCTCGGAAATCCGAGAGCAAAGAAGCAAACATGTAATTCATGCATCATAATCGAAGAACATATGAAAGTGCTCAGACCAAGACAAGAAACTCAAATGTGTACGTGGCCTCAAGCCCCAACCAAACCTTACGTATCACAAGAAGAATATTAGAATAACAATTACTAAAAGGATTAACCGGTTAATCTTACAATAAAATATAACAAGTTAAGGAGGGCTAACACTCAAACAATTACAATAGTAATTATATTTAAAACAATAAATATTATTATTTTTTGAATGAAGTAGAATCTCAGAGCTGTGGAGCTTAATTATCCAAATGAGGCAACATTGACTGGGCCGCTGACGTTTGCTGATCACCGCCGTAAGTAATGTTGTAGTCGTTACAAAATGGTTCTAAGCACTATGGGACTTAGACAAAAATGGCTCTGAGCACTATGGGACTTAACTTCTGAGGTCATCAGTCCCCTAGAACTTAGAACTACTTAAACCTAACTAACCTAAGGACATCACACATATCCATGCCCGAGGCAGGATTCGAACCTGCAACCGTAGCAGCAGCGCGGTTCCGGACTGAGGCGCCTAGAACCGCTCGGCCACAGAGGCCGGCTGTAGTCGTTACATCAGTCAGGGAAGCAACAACTTGCAATAGAAAGAAGACTCTGTCTTGACCTCACTGGTCGCTAATACACGTGGCGTCCTCGAACATATGACACAATTTCAGCTCCGCTTGACAAGATAAGCAGACATTGAACAAGTTACAATTGAAGGCAATTTTACCGGCCGGGATGGCCGAGCGGTTCTAGGCGCTACAGTCTGGAACCGCGCGACCGCTACGGTCGCAAGTTCGAATCCTGCCTCGGGCATGGATGTGTGTGATGTCCTTAGGTTAGGTTTAAGTAGTTCTAAGTTCTAGGGGACTGATGACCTCAGAAGTTAACTTCAAATGGTTCAAATGGCTCTGAGCACTATGGGACTCAACTGCTGTGGTCATAAGTCCCCTAGAACTTAGAACTACTTAAACCTAACTAACCTAAGGACAGCACACAACACCCAGCCATCACGAGGCAGAGAAAATCCCTGACCCCGCCGGGAATCGAACCCGGGAACCCGGGTGTGGGAAGCGAGAACGCTACCGCACGACCACGAGATGCGGGCTCAGAAGTTAAGTCCCATAGTGCTCAGAGCCATTTGAACCATTTTTGACTGCAATTTTGAAACACAAATATGGCACTAGGATAATTTAAAACAGAAGCACCACAGGTAAATTTAACACTTGAGACAGGGTGACTGATAGCCACAGGCAATCAAACGTAGCGAGAGCAACTTCAACACGGCAGCGCGTGTGTCAATCAAGTAACGAGTACCTTACCCCCAAAGGGCAGAATAGACGGCGCCAGAAAGTGAACAGCACTTCAACACCAGCAACTGTGCCTCCTTAACCCAAGTTAAACCGGTTGTGTCTACATTAGGCTGAAGTGTTGCCGAACAATATAACTCTACCGACCACCGGCCGCTCAGACAGTAGTGGGCCCGTAAGCTCCGTAAACAGCCTGCCGTACGTCACATGTGCGTCCTCTCTCTCTCTCTCTCTCTCTCTCTCTCTCTCTCTCGCGCGCGCGCCCGCCCTGACTGCGACCCACTGACTACGATGTGGTCTACAAACCACCCCACGGAATAACAGAACAAAGAGTCAACTAAGAGGCGACCGAAGCTCCATCCGGCGACTAGATAGAGACGGGTCGCGCCAGTAGGCAAAGATGTAAAAACATAGAACGAGCCGACAGGCCTCACTGTTTGCTTGTAAATCCTGAATATCGCGTAACAGGTACGGTTCTCCATAAATGTTGATACGTGAGGAAATAGCGCAAGTGCATCTGTTGCCTACAGAAGAAGCCTCTCCCACCGCCGCGCCAATCGGCAGCCTCTGCATGTGACGCGCGCCGCCTTGGGACAGTTCCGCCGTAACGGAATCGGGGTATTACGGTCTGCTAAATAACATCGATGCAGCAGTTAATGCAAACTGTTTCGTTTATTTTGAGCGCAAATGAAAACATTTAGTTTCAGACGCCTACATTTCCTGTGTGACAGTCCGGACGGCACGGCCAGGCTGCCCCGGTACGTCGGTACCAGCTCTGAAGCGGATCGGCCCCACGGTCTCCCTGTCTGTCATACTCTTCACTCATTTGACCTGTAATCATTTCTGATTAAAGCAATCCAAAGAGAAATTTGGAAAAGGCTTTAAAGTCAGTGGAGACGAAATTTGCCTGTGACATTTTAATTCCTTCAGAGACGGCAAGGGACTTGCCAGATAAGTTGAACAGAATGCATAGTGTCTTGAAAAGAGGTTATGAGATCGACATCAACAAAAGGAAAACAGCGGTGGTTGTAATCGTGGTCCGACTACTGGTTTGATGCTCTTTCGCACGCTGGTCTGTTTTGTGCAAAACTCTTCATCTCTGCGGAACTACTCCTTCGTCTTCATCATTTTGAATCTGCTTACTGTAGTCAAGGCTTTGTCTTCCTCCGCAGTCCCCCCCCCCCCCCCCCCCCCCCACCGACACACACGCACACAACTTCCCTCCACTAGCAATTGCACAGCTCTTTGTGATGCTTCGGAAAGTGTCCTTTCCATCAGTCCTTTCCTGTTGTTGGGCTGTGCCATAAACTTTTTTCAGTTCTGTTCAGTATCTCCTCATTAGCTTTCGATATACACATCTAACCATCAGCATTCTTCTGTAGCTTGTCATTTCAAATGGCTCCAAGCACTATGGGTCTTAACATCTGAGGTCATCAGTCCCCTAGACTTACACCTTCTTAAACCTAACTAACCTAAGGACATCACACACATCCATGATAGAGGCAGGATTCGAACCTACGACCGTAGCAGCAGCGCGGTTCCGCACTGAAGCGCCTAGAACCGCTCGGCCACAGCGGCTGGTATGTCATTTCAAAACTTTTTCTTCCCTTCATGTGTAAACTGTCTATCTTCTACGTTTCTCTTATGTGTAAGACTCCTATATTGCAGACCAACACATTCAGAAAAAGACTTCCTTACACTTAAGTGTATATTCTTCCAGCGACTCGCCCCGGCTTTGCAAGGCCAGCACTGGTAACTATTTACGGTCGGTCGACTTGTGTGGCATAGCGACAGTGAACTATGTAAACAAACCTTCCTGGTGGGTCAGTCGTGTCAAAACCCCTATAGGAGCTGCTGAGAGTAGCCTTCACATACGGGAAGAAAAACGCGGCAGGGGACTATGGTTTATAACATATATAGATGTTAACATTCTTCTCTTTTTCAGAGTCGCTTTACTTGCTTTTGCCCGTCTACATGTTATATCCCGTTCATTCCCTGTCACATTCCCTAAATGGTTCAAATGGCTCTGAGCACTATGGGACTGAACATCTGTGGTCATAAGTCCCCTAGAACTTAGAACTACTTAAACCTAACTAACCTAAGCACATCACACACATCCATGCCCGAGGCAGGATTCGAACCTGCGACCGTAGCAGTCGCGCGGTTCCTGACTGAGCGCCTAGAACCGCTAGACCACCGCGGCCGGCTCACATTCCCTAAGTTCGGAACATTTACCTTCTGGACCATCGTCGATTTCAACGAAATATTATGTAAATATTGGCACATGCCCCCAGTGAATGAAATTAAGTGAAGTTTAACGTCCGTCGAAGCAATACCGGTCGAGATATATTCACCGACTTGTTTGAGACCATGCGCGACTTTGCGCAAAACGAGCGTGAATTTCAGGCGACTTTGGGCTGTTATACCTCGGGAAATATGATGTTGAAAAAAATGAAATTTGGCCATCTTGTGTAACGTTATGCGCGCCCTTCAGAATAATAATGAAATTAATTTTACGAGCCACATACCTCTAGAAAATTTACATTAAATGGCCCAAAAAGTCGACGACCAAAAAAATTTCAAAGTTTGGCTTCTCAGGGGATAAAGGTATGACGAACGTGAAACTTGATATGTGCTAATCTAACAACACAAGATTCTCAAACATAAAGTTTCATTTAGATACCACGTTTCAATACAGAATTAATTAAGTGCAGATTTGAAGATTTTGTAAAAAGATCAAAACTGCGGTATTTTCGACCTGATTTTACGAAAAAAAAACTTCTTTGAAACTTTCCAAACTAGGCTCTCTAGGAAAAACTATCGTTTTAACCGCCGGGAATAGTGTATTTAATTGTCCAACGCAAGCTAACACTGCTAAATAATTTGAATCAAAGTTCGGCGCGAAAATCGCGACACGAAAAAAATGTAAAATTCGTATTCTTATATCTCTTAGAGTAAATAGTTGTTTAACGTGAAACTTAACACGCAGTGGATCAGTAGGACAAGGATGTGGAACACAAAATTTCATTCACTTACTATTTTCCAATAACCTGTAAATTCGTCGAGAAGATAAAGATTTTTGTGAAGGTGAAAATAGGGTATATTCTTGAAAGAAATAGTGTTTTCTGTTGATGCTGCATCAAAACCAGGCTCACTCGAAAGAAAGTGTTTTAAGCCGCCCCTGAACAGCAGGATTAAGTTCCAACATGGACTAACAAAATACAGCTTTCGAAAATTTTACAAAATCAGCTCAAATTTCATTTTCGTGAAAATTACTAAAATACTTCATTCATTTTGCAAAGAAAACACACAAAGAACATTAAACATTTACAGACGTAACTTGTCATACTTTTCACTTGTTTGCAATAGAAACAAAATTATAGTTATTGTTGATCAGCAGTAAATCACTAACGCGTTCCGGATTTAATTGGCTGCGGCGATTTGTTAGTAACTTGCCGTCTTTAATTAAAGCATCTTTCACCAGGTGCGCTTGTTGCTGGGATACATACGTCTTGCAACTGCAGCCAGGCCTGGCAAATCTGTTTCATGTCTGCTCCGCCACTTTAAGATATCATCATCTCCGGGGTGCATTAAAATGTAGAGATCTACTTCATCTGCTGCGGATGATCAGTTGTTCCTCCATTCCTTTAAACGATATGACAATAAACAAAAGAGACAAGTAAAACAGAACTGATGTCGAAATCATCGAAACATTCCTGTAAAAACTTTTTACGTTAATGAAATATTGTACGAATTATAACATTCCCGTTTCTCTATAATACACTATCCACTAACTATGCAAAAACGATTATGTTAATGATTGCAAGTTGAACCTGCGTAATGCCCGCATCTCGTGGTCGTGCGGTAGCGTTCTCGCTTCCCACGCCCGGGTTCCCGGGTTCGATTCCCGGCGGGGTCAGGGATTTTCTCTGCCTCGTGATGGCTGGGTGTTGTGTGATGTCCTTAGGTTAGTTAGGTTTAAGTAGTTATAAGTTCTAGGAGACTGATGACCATAGATGTTAAGTACCATAGTGCTCAGAGTCATTTTGAACCTGCGTAAGTAGCACACATTTGTCGCAAATTCCTAAGAATTTCCTGCTTTTCATTTATTTCAAGCATATTAAGATAACGGCAAGACGGCCAAAGAAACGTAGCAATTTTATGTCTGGAAGTGATCACAATCTTCTCAAAAACGAAAGTCAAGGCTCGATTTTTAATCCTTTGTACCTCCTGCTAAAAATACATATCTGTTAGTACACAAGTACACATCAATTGCGCTAATTAATTATAAATCTATCACGTATCATAATGAAACAGTGCTTTTAACTGCAGTAATTACTCACCTGACAGTCAGTGCCATTGACACTCCAAATTTGTTGCAGTTTGTGAAACCAAAGAACAACTAACTGGATTGTCGGCTCTTCTTCGCCTTCTAATTCATCTTTGGCTTCTTTAAATGGTCTCAGAAAATGCGCAATTTTTCAGTCTGTAAGCGGAGTCCTTTTCCGTCAGCAAAGCAGCAACTTCGTTATGCTGAGTGTGTAAGGATTCCAGCATAGTGTACAAGCTGTTCCAGCGTGTGCAGACCTCTTGTTTCAACGATGATTTCAAAGACGAGCAGAGGCCACTTAATCTACCTTACAATGCATTTTGCAGTATTTATTGTTGATGCAATGTTCGGGGCATGATTTAACAAGAAGTTATCTTCATCGAAAGTATGGCTAAGTGCTGTGTTTATACAATGAGCAGCGCAAGGAATCCTTTCGTGATTTTCCAAAGCTTTTATTACATTGGCAACCTGGTCGGAGACAAAAACAAAACTCTGCAACATCTCCGGCGAAATGTCCCAATCAGCCATCCTCTCTTCAATTTCTTTCATAATATTTACTCCCGTCTTCTTAACGTCCGGGAATTTTGTTGTAAATAAAACATTGTTCACAAGAGACCAATCTGTGTTAATATGTGTTGTAAGCGTCAAATAGTGCACCTGATTATGCGAATCGGTCCACATATCAACAGTCGCAGCACATGTTTTATTAATAACTTCCGCAATAACAGAAGGTATTATGCTGTTTCGTATTGCATCAGCTTGTTCTTTGACATGTCTGCGTATAGGAGAGGGGGGATGTGGCATGACATCTGACACGTTAACTTCTCGATAATGCGCACCTAGATGTATTAATTCTTGGCCTAGTTCTCTGAAACCTTCACTGGGAACAGCATTAAAAGGTCTCATATCTTTAGCACACTTTGCTGTAATATTATTTTTTATTATTGCCGCTATCCCAGGAGCTGTATCTTTGTGAGGTTTCTTGCGACTGTGTTTCTTTAAATGAGTGGTTCCCGACTGGAAACACAAGAATGTGGAGCAGTTTATGCACGATACGTACCCAGTAGACGCACTGTTTTCGTCTACAAGCAACAAAAATGTGCTCCATACTTGGCTTTTTAGACCTTCCCGTCTCTTCAATGTAAAAACGTTGGTTTCAATCTTACGTCTTACTGCACTGGCTTCCTCGCACTGTATGATTACAGAAAGAGAGACACACCACAAATGAGAAGCCCATACTGGCTGCAGTCTCACACGGATACTGACACGTGTAATGTGCTTGAAGTTACGTGCTACGTATTCGGTCACGGCTTCTATGCTCGGTCACTAGAACTAGTGCGGGCAGCCTATCCAGTTAGGGTGTGCTCGCCCCACCTCGTATTTTGTGCTCGCGTACTCGGTCATGCAGGACTCTTCATGTTTACGATTCCTTTAATTAATGATACGTATAAGAAGCCAAAATTAAAAAATTTATTCGCAGCACGTTTTTTTTTTCGGTTAGTTTTGCTTCAATTCATGTAGTGTTGTTAGCCCATGTTGGAAGGCAGTATGATGCAGGTGATGACCTGGAAAAGATAGCTACCCAAACTGGTGGCACAGATGTGCACTTCGTGCAAATGTTTCAGCTTCATGATCTGCCTGATCTTAATGCTGCTGTTGTGTGTGTTAACAGGGGGCTTGTGAAGGCACTTTTAACGGAGGGAATGGTTCATATTTCATTGGTGCCATTTGAGTTATCAGTAGATCGGTTTTTATTAGACATGGCCTGCGCCTCAATAGATTTGGGAAGGAGAGGTTGGTAAGGTTTATAGGTGGCAGTGTAGTGGGTATTGGTGGGATCACACACGGGAAAATTCCTGTAGTAGTTGGTGTTAGAGCGGCACCTTTATAGCTTGAAGTCAGCTGATAGGTACCCCTGCTTAAAGGAAGTGCCTTTAACGAAGGAACCACCTTCAAAGAAGGTCGGGTAGCCAGGTAGTGAAGGAATTAGTATGTTGTTGTTGTGGTCTTCAGTCCTGAGACTGGTTTGATGCAGCTCTCCATGCTACTCTATCCTGTGCAAGCTTCTTCATCTCCCAGTACCTACTGCAACCTACATCCTTCTGAATCTGCTTAGTGTATGCATCTCTTGGTCTCCCCCTACGATTTTTACCCTCCACGCTGCCCTCCAATACTAAATTGGTGATCCCTTGATGCCTCAGAACATGTCCTACCAACCGATCCCTTCTTCTGGTCAAGTTGTGCCACAAACTCCTCTTCTCCCCAATCCTATTCAGTACCTCCTCATTAGTTATGTGATCTACCCACCTAATCTTCAGCATTCTTCTGTAGCACCACATTTCGAAAGCTTCTATTCTCTTCTTGTCCAAACTATTTATCGTCCATGTTTCACTTCCATACATGGCTACACTCCATACAAATACTTTCAGAAAAGACTTCCTGACACTTAAATCTATACTCGATGTTAACAAATTTCTCTTCTTCAAAAACGCTTTCCTCGCCATTGCCAGTCTACATTTTATATCCTCTCTACTTCGACCATCATCAGTTATTTTGCTCCCCAAATAGCAAAACTCCTTTACTACTTTAAGTGTCTCATTTCCTAATCTAATACCCTCAACATCACCCGACTTAATTCGACTACATTCCATTATCCTCGTTTTGCTTTTGTTGATGTTCATCTTATATCCTCCCTTTAAGACACCATCCATTCCATTCAACTGCTCTTCCAAGTCCTTTGCTGTCTCTGACAGAATTACAATGTCATCGGCGAACCTCAAAGTTTTTATTTCTTCTCCATGGATTTTAATACCTACCCCGAATTTTTCTTTTGTTTCCTTTACTGCTTGCTCAATATACAGATTGAATAACATCGGGGAGAGGCTACAACCCTGTCTTACTCCCTTCCCAACCACTGCTTCCCTTTCATGTCCCTCGACTCTTATAACTGCCATCTGGTTTCTGTACAAATTGTAAATAGCCTTTCGCTCCCTGTATTTTACCCCTGCCACCTTTAGAATTTGAAAGAGAGTATTCCAGTCAACATTGTCAAAAGCTTTCTCTAAGTCTACAAATGCTAGAAACGTAGGTTTGCCTTTCCTTAATCTTTCTTCTAAGATAAGTCGTAAGGTCAGTATTGCCTCACGTGTCCCAGTATTTCTACGGAATCCAAACTGATCTTCCCCGAGGTCGGCTTCTACTAGTTTTTCCATTCGTCTGTAAAGAATTCGTGTTAGTATTTTGCAGCTGTGGCTTATTAAACTGATTGTTCGGTAATTTTCACATCTGTCAACACCTGCTTTCTTTGGGATTGGAATTATTATATTCTTCTTGAAGTCTGAGGGTATTTCGCCTGTTTCATACATCTTGCTCACCAGATGGTAGAGTTTTGTCAGGACTGGCTCTCCCAAGGCCGTCAGTAGTTCCAATGGAATGTTGTCTACTCCGGGAGCCTTGTTTCGACTCAGGTCTTTCAGTGCTCTGTCAAACTCTTCACGCAGTATCGTATCTCCCATTTCATCTTCATCTACATTCTCTTCCATTTCCATAATATTGTCCTCAAGTACATCGCCCTTGTATAGACCCTCTATATACTCCTTCCACCTTTCTGCTTTCCCTTCTTTGCTTAGAACTGGGTTTCCATCTGAGCTCTTGATGTTCATACAAGTGGTTCTCTTATCTCCAAAGGTCTCTTTAATTTTCCTGTAGGCAGTATCTATCTTACCCCTAGTAAGATAAGCCTCTACATCCTTACATTTGTCCTCTAGCCATCCCTGCTTAGCCATTTTGCACTTCCTGTCGATCTCATTTTTGAGACGTTTGTATTCCTTTTTGCCTGCTTCATTTACTGCATTTTTATATTTTCTCCTTTCATCAATTAAATTCAATATTTCTTCTGTTACCCAAGGATTTCTACTAGCCCTCGTCTTTTTACCTACTTGATCCTCTGCTGCCTTCACTACTTCATCCCTCAAAGCTACCCATTCTTCTTCTACTGTATTTCTTTCCCCCATTCCTGTCAATTGTTCCCTTATGCTCTCCCTGAAACTCTGTACAACCTCTGGTTCTTTCAGTTGATCCAGGTCCCATCTCCTTAAATTCCCACCTTTTTGCAGTTTCTTCAGTTTCAATCTGCAGTTCATAACCAATAGATTGTGGTCAGAGTCCACATCTGCCCCTGGAAATGTCTTACAATTTAAAACCTGGTTCCTAAATCTCTGTCTTACCATTATATAATCAATCTGATACCTTTTAGTATCTCCAGGGTTCTTCCATGTATACAACCTTCTATCATGATTCTTAAACCAAGTGTTAGCTATGATTAAATTGTGCTCTGTGCAAAATTCTACCAGGCGGCTTCCTCTTTCATTTCTTAGCCCCAATCCATATTCACCTACTATGTTTCCTTCTCTCCCTTTTCCTACACTGGAATTCCAGTCACCCATAACTATTAAATTTTCATCTCCCTTCACAATCTGAATAATTTCTTTTATTTCATCATACATTTCTTCAATTTCTTCGTCATCTGCAGAGGTAGTTGGCATATAAACTTGTACTACTGTAGTAGGTGTTGGCTTCGTATCTATCTTGGCCACAATAATGCGTTCACTAAGCTGTTTGTAGTAGCTTACCCGCGTTCCTACTTTCCTATTCATTATTAAACCTACTCCTGCATTACCCCTATTTGACTTTGTGTTTATAACCCTGTAGTCACCTGACCAGAAGTCTTGTTCCTCCTGCCACCGAACTTCACTAATTCCCACTATATCTAACTTTAACCTATCCATTTCCCTTTTCAAATTTTCTAACCTACCTGCCCGATTAAGGGACCTGACATTCCACGCTCCGATCCGTAGAACGCCAGTTTTCTTTCTCCTGATAACGACATCCTCTTGAGTAGTCCCCGCCCGGAGATCCGAATGGGGGACTATTTTACCTCCGGAATATTTTACCCAAGAGGACGCCATCATCATTTAATCATACAGTAAAGCTGCATGCCCTCGGGAAAAATTACGGCCGTAGTTTCCCCTTGCTTTCAGCCGTTCGCAGTACCAGCACAGCAAGGCCGTTTTGGTTATTGTTACAAGGCCAGATCAGTCAATCATCCAGACTGTTGCCCTTGCAGCTACTGAAAAGGCTGCTGCCCCTCTTCAGGAACCACACGTTTGTCTGGCCTCTCAACAGATACCCCTCCGTTATGGTTGTACCTACGGTACGGCTATCTGTATCGATGAGGCACGCAAGCCTCCCCACCAACGGCAAGGTCCATGGTTCATGGGGGGGGGGGGGAATTAGTATATTTCATCAAAATATAGGAGGTATTAGAGATGAAGTCAGTGAACTGCTAATAGATGTTGGCTCTGACACTATTGGTATATCACAGCACCACTTAAATAATTTGGCAGTTCAGAGGCTTCTTTTACCAGGTTACAGATTAGCTGGGTGTTTTTCAAGGAGTTCTTTGCAGAGTGGGGGATTGGCCATGTATGTAAAAAAACAGTATTCCATTTGAGTCCGTAGATGTATCAAAACACTGCACTGAATACGTGTTTGAATGTTGTGCGGAAGCAGTTGAATTTGATAAAACTAAATTTTTAATTATAGTTATTTATAGGCTCCCTAACTCTGTCTTCAGAGCATTTCTGCTCAAGAAGGAGAGGGTTCTTGGTTCATGTTATAGGAAGTACCAAAATTTAGTTGTATACGGTGACTTCAGTATTAATTTTGTATGTGATTGTGCAAGGAAAAGCATCTTGCAAGACCTCCTATCAATTTATATGATCTTATGCAGACTGTATTTTGGCCAACCAAGGTGCAGGGAAACTGTGCCACAACCATAGACAAGAGTATTATTCATTCTTCATTACTGGATGAGCCGTATGTTAGTAAAGAGGCGAATGGCCTTTCAGATCGTGATGCACAAATTTTAACACTAAAAGGCTTATGTACTAAAACAAATGCCTCACGGCTGATCCACACTCCCAGCGATGCTCTCTGAAAGCTGCTATCCTTTAGAACGTTCAAAACAAGGTATTAGCAGTAAATTGCAGCCCGGGTGGCGGACTAGCACGGTAAGGATATCATGAAGATCAAAGTGGAAATTATATCAGAATGTCAGAAGTACCGAGCTGCAAGAGCCTATTACAGACAATACTGTAACATGCTTAAAAATGTTATTAGGAATGCAAAGTGTATGAGATATGCAGATAGAACAGCTAATTCATAGGATAAAATTAAAACCATATGGTCAGTCGTGAAGGAAGGGTTTGGTCAACAGCACAAGGTCTAGGGCATGAAGTCAGTACGTAGTAAAAATGTTTCTTTTACTGTTAAGTCAGATATATGTACAGTATTTAACAATCACTTTCTGAACATAGCTTGTGAATTAAATAAAAACTTAGTTTCTACACGAAATCATATATCTCTCGAGGAAAATGGCTTTCCGAGACAGATATCTAAAATACTCCTCTGTGATACTGACAAGGGGGAGATTGAGTCAATTATTAAATCCCTGAAGACTAAGGACTTAGGACTTTCATGGATATGATGGAATATCTAGCAGATTAATAAAGTACTGTGCTGCACATTTTAGCTCCGTACTCAGCCATATTCCTTCAGGAATGGTTAGTTTAAAGTACTCAATAGTAAAGCCACTTTACAAAAACGGAGAAATGGATGATGTAGACCATTTTAAACCTGTTTCTATGCCATCAGTGTTTACTAAAGTTGTGGAAAAAGCTGTGTATGTAAGGATAATTGATCATTTCTTTTCACATAATTTGCTATCAAATGTATAGTTTGGTTTTAGAGGTGGTTTAAAAACCGAAAATGCCATTTTTCTTTAATCTGTGGGGTACTGGGTGGATTAAATGAAGGTTTCCAACGCCAGGCATCTTTTTTTTTATTTAACCAAGGTATTTGATTGTTTTGGTCACAAAATATTGCTCCAGAAGTTGGACCGTTATGAAATACAGAGAGCAGCTCACAATTGGAACACCTCTTACTTTATCAACAGACAGCGAAAGGTCATTATCGACAGTGTTGAGAATGGGTATAATGTGCGGTCTGAGTGGGACACGATCAAATGGGAGTTTCTGCAGCTGGCGCCACTACTGTTTCTTATTTACATAAATGATACGGCCTCTAGTATTTCTGTTTGATGATGACACTAGCTTGGTAGTAAAGAAAGTTGTGTGCAACATTGGCACTGTTCCAAATAGTGCAGCTCAAGATATAAGTTCATATCTTGTAGAAAATAAATTAACGCCAAATCACAGTAAGACTCGGTTTTTACAGTTTCAAATGATCAATTCAACAATTTCACAGAATGGGCATATGGTTAGCGAAATTGAACAGTTCAAATTTCTGGGTATTCAGATAGATAGGAAACAGTTCTGGATAACGCATGTTCAGGATCTTGTTCAAAGACTTATTGCTGCCATTTTTACGGTTCGACCGGCATCTGAAGTAAGTGATAGTTCGACACAAAAACTAGTCTACTTTGCTTATTTTCATTGTTTTGGACGTATGGTATTATATTTTGGGCTAACTCTTCCCATTCTCAAAGAGTATTTTTGACTCGGAAATGGGCGGTTTTGGCAGTAAGTGGTAAAAGTTCGCTAACCTCTTGTCGACCCCTGTTCATTAGTCTGGGTATTCTGACATTGGTCTCCCCTCTATGTTGTTGTCGTGGTCTTCAGTCCTGAGACTGGTTTGATGCAGCTCTCCATGCTACTCTATCCTGTGCAAGCTTCTTCATCTCCCAGTACCTACTGCAACCTACATCCTTCTGAATCTGCTTAGTGTATTCATCTCTTGGTCTCCCTCTACGATTTTTACCCTCCACGCTGCCCTCCAATGCTAAATTTGTGATCCCTTGATGCCTCAAAACATGTCCTACCAACCGATCCCTTCTTCTAGTCAAGTTACGCCACAAACTTCTCTTCTCCCCAATCCTATTCAATACCTCCTCATTAGTTACGTGATCTACCCACCTTATCTTCAGCATACTTCTGTAGCACCACATTTCGAAAGCTTCTATTCTCTTCTTGTCCAAACTGGTTATCGTCCATGTTTCACTTCCATACATGGCTACACTCCATACAAATACTTTCAGAAACGACTTCCTGACACTTAAATCTATACTCGATGTTAACAAATTTCTCTTCTTCAGAAACGCTTTCCTTGCCATTGCCAGTCTACATTTTATATCCTCTCTACTTCGACCAACATCAGTTATTTTGCTCCCCAAATAGCAAAACTCCTTTACTACTTTAAGTGTCTCATTTCCTAATCTAATCCCCTCAGCATCACCCGATTTAATTTGACTACATTCCATTATCCTCGTTTTGTTTTTGTTGATGTTCATCTTATATCCTCCTTTCAAGACACTGTCCATTCCGTTCAACTGCTCTTCCAAGTCCTTTGCTGTCTCTGACAGAATTACAATGTCATCGGCGAACCTCAAAGTTTTTACTTCTTCTCCATGAATATTAATACCTACTCCGAATTTTTCTTTTGTTTCCTTTACTGCTTGCTCAATATACAGATTGAATAACATCGGGGAGAGGCTACAACCCTGTCTCACTCCTTTCCCAACCACTGCTTCCCTTTCATGCCCCTCGACTCTTATAACTGCCATCTGGTTTCTGTACAAATTGTAAATAGCCTTTCGCTCCCTGTATTTTACCCCTGCCACCTTCAGAATTTGAAAGAGAGTATTCCAGTTAACGTTGTCAAAAGCTTTCTCTAAGTCTACAAATGCTAGAAACGTAGGTTTGCCTTTTCTTAGTCTTTCTTCTAAGATAAGTCGTAAGGTTAGTATTGCCTCACGTGTTCCAACATTTCTACGGAATCCAAACTGATCTTCCCCGAGGTTCGCTTCTACCAGTTTTTCCATTCGTCTGTAAAGAATTCGCGTTAGTATTTTGCAGCTGTGACTTATTAAACTGATAGTTCGGTAATTTTCACATCTGTCAACACCTGCTTTCTTTGGTATTGGAATTATTATATTCTTCTTGAAGTCTGTGGGTATTTCGCCTGTCTCATACATCTTGCTCACCAGATGGTAGAGTTTTGTCATGACTGGCTCTCCCAAGGCCATCAGTAGTTCTAATGGAATGTTGTCTACTCCCGGGGCCTTGTTTCGACTCGGGTCTTTCAGTGCTCTGTCAAACTCTTCACGCAGTATCTTATCTCCCATTTCATCTTCATCTACATCCTCTTCCATTTTCATAATACTGTCCTCAAGTACATCGCCCTTGTATAAACCCTCTATATACTCCTTCCACCTTTCTGCCTTCCCTTCTTTGCTTAGAACTGGGTTGCCATCTGAGCTCTTGATATTCATACAAGTGGTTCTCTTCTCTCCAAAGGTCTCTTTAATTTTCCTGTATGCAGTATCTATCTTACCCTAGTGAGACAAGCCTCTACATCCTTACATTTGTCCTCTAGCCATCCCTGCTTAGCCATTTTGCACTTTCTGTCGATCTCATTTTTGAGACTTTTGTATTCCCTTTTGCCTGCTTCATTTACTGCATTTTTATATTTTCTCCTTTCATCAATTAAATTCAATATTTCTTCTGTTACCCAAGGATTTCTACTAGCCCTCGTCTTTTTACCTACTTGATCGTCTGCTGCCTTGACTACTTCATCCCTCAAAGCTACCCATTCTTCTTCTACTGTATTTCTTTCCCCCATTCCTGTCAATTGTTCCCTTATGCTCTCCCTGAAACTCTCTACAACCTCTGGTTCTTTCATTTTATCCAGGTCCCATCTCCTTAAATTCCCACCTTTTTGCAGTTTCTTCAGTTTCAATCTGCAGTTCATAACCAATAGATTGTGGTCAGAATCCACATCTGCCCCTGGAAATGTCTTACAATTTAAAACCTGGTTCCTAAATCTCTGTCTTACCATTATATAATCTATCTGATACCTATTAGTATCTCCAGGATTCTTCCAGGTATACAACCTTCTTTTATGATTCTTGAACCAAGTGTTAGCTATGATTAAGTTATGCTCGGTGCAAAATTCTACAAGGCGGCTTCCTCTTCCATTTCTTCCCCCCAATCCATATTCACCTACTATGTTTCCTTCTCTCCCTTTTCCTACTGACGAATTCCAGTCACCCATGACTATTAAATTTTCGTCTCCCTTCACTACCTGAATAATTTCTTTTATCTCGTCATACATTTCATCTATTTCTTCATCATCTGCAGAGCTAGTTGGCATATAAACTTGTACTACTGTAGTAGGCATGGGCTTTGTGTCTATCTTGGCCACAATAATGCGTTCACTATGCGCTCTATATACATATATATTCTTTACTGTCGTTCCTTGTTAACCATATCAGCTTATTCCCAAGATATAGCAGCTTTCACTCTGTTAACACTAGGCAGAACTCCAATCTGCTTTTGGATCACACTTCCTTGACTCTTGTGCAGAAGTCCGTGCAGTATTCGGCTGCATCCATTTTCAATAAGCTACCGCAAGTATTCAAAAATCTTAGAAGTAATCCATGCGCTTTCAAACCGAAGCTGAAGAGTTTCCTCTGGGTCACTCCTTCTGATCTGTCGAGCAGTTCCTTGAAAAATTAAGTCGATTCCTGTGTTATATTGTTGATTGCGTTTACGTGAACATATGGGTTGGCTTTTTTTAGGTTCATAAACATTTTGCTTTATCTGTTATTACTTTTATGTTGTAATTTCAGGTACTGACACGCTCCATGACCACGGATATTAGCTCCTCGATTTGGTCCTACGAAACTAGACATGTAAACTAAAATAAAATTAAACCAACTGTTCTGGGACGGTTTAAAACACTTTGTTTCGAATGAGACTGGTTTTGAAGCTTTAATAGAAACGGTGTTTTTCTACTTTTCGCAAAAATCGTCATTATTTGACGGTTGTATAGATTATTGGAAATGGTAGGCGAATGAAATTTTATATTTCACATCTTTGTGCTACCGATCGTGTTACTAGTTTCACGCCCAACTCTGATGTTTGATTCAAATTATCTAGTATTGTTAGGCTGTGTTTCCGTCATACCTTGAATCCCTCGAATATAAGAAGCCAAACTTTTTTCGGGCGATTTTGTGAAAAAATTTCTGGCGTCATACAACCCGCAACGTTATTTTCGTTATTATTCTGGAGAGAAGACATAAAATTATACAAGACAGCCAAAGTCCAATTCTTTCAAGAAAATATTGTCCGAGATATAACAGCTCTAAGTCGCCAGGAGTTCAGACTTGCTCTGTACAAAGTCGCACATCGAGTCAGGCAAGTATCTATATTTCGGCAAGTATTGCTGTGTCGAACGCTCAACTTTACGAATGTTTATCGCGGACATGTGCAAATCTTCATATGAAATTTCAACGAAATGTGCGATTATCGAGCGGGGAGCCAAGGTCAGTTGATTGGAATTATCCATCCTCTCTACCGCAGCCGTCGTCAGTTATTTTGCTGTCCAAGTAACGAAATTCATCTACTGTTTTCATTTCCTCAGCGTCATCTCATTTAAGGGCAATGGAGTGTAAAAATATTTTAATAATGCGATAGTGAGGAAATTAGGTTAGGAAACACACAAAAAGTATTTGATAAATGGCAGCCACGTAATTGAGAGCAACAGAAGTAAAAAGGATATGGTTCAAATGGCTCTGAGCACTGTAGGACTTAACATCTGAGGTCATCAGTCCCCTAGAACTTAGAACTACTTAAACCTAACTAACGTAAGGGCATCACACACATCCATGCCCGAGGCAGGATTCGAACCTGCGACCGTAGCGGTCGCGCGGTTCCAGACTGAAGCGGCTACAACCGCACGGCCACACCGGCCGCAAAAAGGATATATAAATCTAGACCACCAATAGGAAGGACAGCTTTCTCGAAAAAGAGAACTATGTTAACGTGGAGTATGGATGACAATTAAAAATTTATCTCCTGCTTAACAACGTTCACAGGATTAATTGTGACACGCCTACATAGGTCTGTCGTAGGTACGTACAATTCACTGACAAATACAGCAGCAGTCTCGCTCGTACTGTGAGTACGTGTGCCACTCAGGGGCTGGTACGCTGAGCTTCAGATGGCGCTAGCGGCCGGGCACATAGGTTTACAGACGAATGGCGCTGAAAGCTAGTCAGTCGGCTACACCGCTATATTTTAAGCGCGCTTCCAGTCGATTTTAGCCGTCGGAGCTGCTGTGCTAGCCGCGTGAGTGAAGTTCAGCATAGCAGGCTGTGTCTGCGTCCGTTAACGAGCCAGCGCGATATGTACTGTATGTGCTGTCGAGACTGTCCCCGTGACTCGAACGGTCGTTTCAAGCTTAGGCCGATCGCGAGTGGACAGCACGGTAAACTGCCCGCCCAAATTGTCAACCACAGCAATGTAACGGGAAGTTCGGCCGCTGCCGTTATATGGAGAACTCTCGTTATCTGCCTCGTAATGGTCGCACTAGCTGATGAGCGCGACCTGCGAAGTTGTACGTCCCCGAAGGAAGGAAGGAAGGAAGGTGGGGTGTTACGTCCTGTCGAAGACGAGGTCAGTAGAGACGGATCACAAGCTCAGATTGGGGCGGAAGGAGAGGGAAATTGGGCGTGTCCCTCGAAAGCAACCATCCCGACATGTACCTTCAGGATTTGAGAAAACACGGGTAACTTAAAATCTCGATGGCCGGGCGAGGATTTGAACAGCTGCCCTTCCAAATGAGAGCGCATTAGCCTCCCCACTTTGCCGCAGGTATTCGAGGAGAAAGCAGTAGGACTGGTCTTAGTTGGCTGGGAGGGTCGTGCCGCCTTGGACAGTACGCAACCTTCTGCGTCCACACAAATTTGGCCGTAAGTCGTCCATTACGAAAAAACTGCACATCCCCCCAGTCCCCCACATCATCAGCACTGAGGCGCGCGAATAAAGCGAACAAGGGGAGGCCTGGATCGGTGGCGTCGGGTTTTGTTCGTGGACGAGTGCAGGACCTGCCTGACGTCTGGACAGTGTAGGAGGTCGCCAGGCAACGGCGCACGCCTCAGGCGGACAGAGCGTCAGGTCAGTTACGTTTTGGGCTGGTATCGTATTGGCTACTGATGTCGGCGCTCTGTAGGGTGACTTCAGGGTGGTGCCCTAGCAGGATAGGAGCCTACAAAACGATATCAGTAGAAACTCGACAAGTCGGCACATCCTGGCTAATGCGCTGCCATTTGCCAGTGCCCCGTGACGTCAGTGGTGAGACAGCAGCGTCGCAGATTTCAGTTCTCCTTCGCGCTAAGTAGTTACCGTGATGTTGGTTCCGGGTATTATTTCTCGTACTGAGCATTAAACTTTCCAGCTCTGGTGAATTTTAAAACTATTGATGTTTTCTAATTAGTCAGTCTGAAAGCACTATGTGGTTACATAGTTAAAAATAGAATGAAACTGCTCAGATTAGCAGAAGAATGTGCAGCCGGCTTTAGCCTCATAGTTTTGCGAAGCCACACCGTGTATAATACACTACCGGCCATTAAAATTGCTACACCAAGAAGAAATGCAGATGATAAACGGGTATTCATTGGACAAATATATTATACTAGAACTGACATGTAATTACATTTTCACGCAATTTGGGTGCATAGATCCTGAGAAATCAGTACCCAGAGCAACAACCTCTGGCCGTTATTACGGCCTTGATACGCGTGGGCATTGAGTGAAACAGAGCTTGGATGGCGTGTACAGGTACAGCTGCCCATGCAGCTTCAACACGATACTACAGTTCATCAAGAGTAGTGACTGGCGCATTGTGACGAGCCAGTTGCTCGGCCACCATTGATCAGACGTTTTCAATTGGTGAGAGATCTGGAGAATGTGCTGGCCAGGGCAGCAGTCGAACATTTTCTGTATCCAGAAAGGCCCGCACAGGACCTGCAAAATGCGGTCGTGCATTATCCTGCTGAAATGTAGGGTTTCGCAGGGATCGAATGAAGGGTAGAGCCGCGGATCGTAACACATCTGAAATGTAACGTCCTCTGTTCAAAGTGCCGTCAATGCGAACAAGAGGTGACCGAGACGTGTAACCAATGGCACCCCATACCAACACGCCATTTGATACGCCAGTATGGCGATGACGAATACACGCTTCTAATGTGCGTTCACGGCGATGTCGCCAAACACGGATGCGACCATCATGATGCTTTAAACAGAATCTGGATTCATCCGAAAAAATGACGAGTTGCCATTCGTGTACCCAGGTTCGTATTTGAGTACACCGTCGCAGGCGCTCCTGTCTGTGATGCAGCGTCAATGGTAACCGCAGCCACACGGTCTCGTAGCTGATAGTCCATGCTGCTGCAAACGTCGTTGAACTGTTCGTGCAGAGGGTTGTTGTATTGCAAACGTCCCCATCTGTTGACTCAGGGATCGAGACGTGGCTGCACGATCCGTTACAGCCGTGCGGATAAGATGCCTGTCATCTCGACTGCTAGTGATACGAGGCCGTTGGGATCCAGCACGGCGATCCGTATTACCCTCCTGAGCTCACCGATTCCACATTCTACTAATAGTCATTGGATCTCGACCAATGCGAGTATCAGTGTCGCGATACGATAAACCGCAATCGCTATAGGCTACAATCTGACCTTTATCAAAGTCGAAAACGTGATGGTACGCATTTCTCCGCCTTACACGAGGCATCACAACAACGTTTCACCAGGCGTCGCCGGCCCACTGCTGTTTGTGCATGAGAAATCGGTTGGAAACTTTCTTCATGTCAGCACGTTGTAGGTGTCGCCACCGGCGCCAACCTTGTGTGAATGCTTTGAAAAGCTAACCATTTGCATACCGCAGCATCTTCTTCCTGTCGGTTAAATTTCGCGTCTGTAGCACGTCATCTTCGTGGTGTAGCAATTTTAATGACCAGTAGTGTACTTATCAGATAAGGATAGTAGTTTCACGGCAGTAGTGTTTCACAGGTTAATAAATAAAAGTTGATATTGCCTTAGACGATACTAGTGCCACATCTTTAATCTGTCAGTGCTAAAAGGAATGCAACGCATAGCTGGTTTCTTCATGCTCTATTCTTTTTCGTAGCTCCAAATTTAGCTTTCCTGATTAGACTTCTAGTCCGGATGGATGTCCTTATTCTCACGTACAAGAAAAATATTTTGATATTTGTATCGAATAGAGTATGTATCATGCGTCAGGAAAAGTGTTTTATGCATACCTCACTATTCCTAACGAAATTCTGTTACTGTAAATTCCTTACGTCCGGCCTCATGATTCTGTTTCTCTCTATCTGTTCTTAATCTCCGTCTTGCTGACCTATGATCGTCTGAAATTCTACTGTGATTCAATTTTATACAGTTTGAAAGAAAGTATTTAATTTTTAGTTCCATTTGGTTCTTCCCCAATCAGTTTCTTTCTTTCTTTCTTTCTTTCTTTCTTTCTTGTCTTCTCGGCGCATGTGTTAACAACGTCAAAGTGTTGTTCTTGTCTACATAATTCACTGTCATATGACCTCTCATTGCTGATATAATTGAACTCTCCGACCGAAGAACTATTCTTTTGTTTTTGTCCCCCTTTAACATTGGCCTCCCAATATCATCTTGTAGGTCGATTTAGTGTCATTTATCAGCTCCTAAACCTCAATGGAGAGATATTCTTGTCAGTGTGTGACAATGTTGGTGCATCGACTTGAAAAATTTCCGTGGAATACATATTGTTAAGACTCGTAATAACGTGTCAGAAATTCCTTCAATATCAGTCATATTGTTTTTAAAATTCTTGTTTACAGTAAAGCTCACTCTTGAATTTCCTTTCTCTTAAGTTGCTCTGCAGCGAAATATGTTGACATGGCTGTAATTTTATTTTGTCTTCATTCCTTCGCCATACTTGTGATAACCTCATTTGATGATGTTATGTAATGCCTCTTATAGGTCCTCTAACCTGCAACCGGATCCTAGAATACTGAAATTTAGTGTCCTTACAAGGGAACCTCCCCATCGTACGCCCCTCAGATTTAGTTATAAGTTGGCACAGTGGATAGGCCTTGAAAAACTGAACACAGATCAATCGAGAAAACAGGAAGAAGTTGTGTAGAACTATGAAAAAAATAAGCAAAATATACAAATTTAATAGTCCATGTGCAAGATAGGCAACAACAAGGAAAGTGCAAGGTCAGGAGCGCTGTGGTCCCGTGGTTAGCGTGAGCAGCTACGGAGTGAGAGGTCCTTGGTTCAAGTCTTCTCTCGAGTGAAAAGTTTAATTTTTTATTCTCAGACAATTATTTTCCGTCCGTCCGTAACAAACTCTTATGTTTTAATCACTTTTTTGGGAATGATTATCACATCCACAAGAAAACCTAAATCGGGGAAGGTAGAAGAATCTTTTTACCCATTCGCCAAGTGTACAAGTTAGGTGGGTCGACAACATATTCCTGTCATGTGACGCACATGCCGTCACCAGTGTCGTATAGAATATATCAGACGTGTTTTCCTGTGGAGGAATCGGTTGACCTATGACCTTACGATCAAATGTTTTCGGTTCCCATTGGAGAGGCACGTCCTTTCGTCTACAAATCGCACGGTTTTGCGGTGCGGTCGCAAAACACAGACACTAAACTTACTACAGTGAACAGAGACGTCAATGAACGAACGGACAGATCATAACTTTGCGAAAAAAAAAGAAAGTGAACTTTTCATTCGAGAGAAGACTTGAACCAAGGACCTCTCGCTCCGCAGCTGCTCACGCTAACCACGGGACCACGGCGCTGCTGAGCTCACGTATTCCCTGTTGTTGCCTATCTTACATATGGACTACTCAGTTTGTATATTTTGCTTATTTTTTTCATAGTTCCACACAACTTCTTCCTGTTTTCTCGATTGATCTGTGTTCAGTTTTTCAAGGCCTATCCACTGTGCCAACTTATAACTAAATCTGAGGGGGGTGCGATGGGGTGGTTCCCTTGTTAGTTAAAATGTAGTAGAAGCAGTTCGGTTCATAAAGTCCACGTTATTGCCTGCTCAGTCAAACGTGGTGTAGCAATGTGTGGGCACTGTGTATTCTCCTTAGCCTGAAGCCGTTGTCTGAGTTCCATTAGGCCACTGCTGCCAGGTTTCTACTCCACCAACTGCGACTACTGCATGGCTGTCATAGGACTTCCGACAACCTGACCCGTGGTTCACAGCAGCAGCCTGCCAGGCTAGGAGAGTTTGCTGTCAACACGGACTCATACACTGATTTAAACTCTTATAGCTAGTGGACTAAGGCCGGTATTACACTATCAAATTTCTTTGTCAAATATCTTTGTCAAAGATATTTGATGGTGTAATAGGAACTTTGTCAAATGTCGTCCAATATTTGATCAAATCTAGGGCCTCGCTGTAGATTTGATCAAAGAAATCACTTGTCTTCTGTTCACTGCAATGTGACACGTTACCACATGGCACATCCTGCAGCTTTCTGTCGTCTGTAGTGTTTTTATAAACATTGCCAGTAATACAATTGGTGTGTGCCGACAACTACAAAATTAATAGAGATGTATGAAGCTGATAAGGCGCTTTACAACGTGAGGCACCCTAATACAAAAATAGATTAAGAAGATTGGAGACCTAACCTAACATAACCCTCTCCTGTAGCAAGGAATCGGAGTGTTACAGTGAGCCTGTCTTCTGAAGATGTAGCAGTTCTTAAGTGAATATTGTGCTTTGTGATATGAGGATACACTTCACTGAGCACATACAGAAATGTATGCTCATCCATTTTTAAGTAATTGACGTCCGACTTGACGTCTTCCACTGTAAGCTCAAATAACATGTTTTGTTGAATACTTTTATCGTGTCGTCGTAAAACCCACGGCTTCACCCAGATTAGATTAGTTTTTCGTTCCATAGATCCGTGCTGAGGAGATCCTCGTGGATGTGGAACATGTCAATTTTTTTAAGCTGAAATAACAATACTAATAGTATGAATAAATACAATACATCATATGTTTCTATTAAAAATTTCGTCAATGGAGTAGGAGTTGGCTACTAGTAAGTCTTTCAGGCTCCTTTTAAACTGATCTTTATTTGTAACTAAATTTTTTAAGTTTGCTGGCAAATTATTGAAGATGAGTGTTCCTAAGTAGTGGACCCTTTTTTTGAACTGAAGTAAGTGGTTCTAAGTCCTTGTGCAGATCATTTTTGTTGCTAGTATTGTATGTATGAACTGAGTTGTTTGTTGGAAAAAGAGATATATTAATTTAGGACAAATTTCATTAAGGAGTAAATATACTGAGAGGCAGTAGTTAGTATACCCAGTTCTTTGAAGAGGTTTCTGCAGGACGTCCGTGAATTTACTCCACAAATAATACGTATTACACGCTTTTGGACTCTGAAAACCTTTGTTTGACTTGAAGATTTACCCCAAAATGTTATACCATATGACATTATGGAATGAAAGTAGGCAAAGTATGCAAGCTTTTTCATTTTTATGTTGCCTATGTCTGCTAACACTCGAATTGCAAATACATATTTGTTAAGGCGTTTCCGCAGTTCTGTGGTGTGCTCCTCCCAACTGAATTTAGTATCAAGTTGTAATCCCAGGAATTTAAGACTGTCAACCTCGTATGTATGGTTCCTTTTTTTTCCCCACTTCTTTTCCGCATGTGCACACAATGCAATTGCGGTACGTGCAACTGCTGCGGTTAATAGCAAGTTGTTGTCCACCATCTTGAACTTTGACGAAAAATTTGAGGACAGTGTAATACCCCTTCTAGCGCTACGTCAAAGATCTTTGTCAAATATATTTGACCGAATATTTGATCATATCTTTGATCAAATCTTTGACAAAGAAATTTGATAGTATAATACCGGCCTAACCGGTGTTGCCAGTTAATTGTTTATACCAATCTGTTTACAGTCGAAAAACCAACTTAGTTTTCTTACATGTTTTGAAAGTATAAATCCAGTACACAAATTATAAACTAAAATCTTCAACTGTTTCATTTGTGGTATTAGTTCGTCACAAAAGTTGATTACATACAGTATTTGATGAGTGGAAAGTGAGAAAGTGCCAAATCTTGCATTTGTCAAGAGAATCAAAAACAGCGTTACGGTGTTTCTACATAACTTATTTGTATCCACAAATTGAAAAGGTATTGTGATACCACAGAATTATGCTGCCCCCATCATCGCTGCAAGAAATACAGACATATTAGAAAATAAATAACTTACTGAGAGCTTTGTAGGTACCGTACCGGGGAACTGACTGTTTTCTAAGTTCAAATGTGTGAGAATTCCTAAGGGACCAAACTGCTTAGGTCATCGATCTCCAGACTTACACACTAATTAAACTAACTTAAGCTAAAAACAACACACATCCCTGCCCGTGGGAGGACTCGAACCTCCGATGGAAGGGGCCGCACAATCCGTGACGTGGCGCCTCGAACCGCGCGGCCGGTTTGTAAGTGTCAATAAGAGATTTTTTTTGCTTAAAGTGGAATTAATGCAAAGGCACTAGAGGCTTTTTTTTGTGATGATACACATTGAGAACTACAGCAGTAATATTTTAACTAGTAGCACTGTAGTTATCTCGCGTCTTTTAAATTTATTAGAAGACAGCCACAAAATAAAAATCAGGAAAAATCTGATTATACAACTCCATTTTTTAGCTCAAATGTTGCTGTTGAGGAAGAAATGGCAACGTTGTCAACAAGTGTTTCTACTTTGCAAGCGGTAAACAGGTCTCGTGTGTCAGATGAAGTATAGCACGGCGTACATCGGCGGTGGACTTTCCTTTTTTCAACGCACTGACATTTTTCCATTCTTTTGTTTCAGAGTACGAATTATTAATAGCTGTTTGAGATAGATGAGTATGAGACTTTTGAACATACTGCATTTAGATACATTACACGTCTACAATGACAAAAATGTTTCATCAGAATTTTCAAATCAGAGACGTCATTTGTATGTATTGTAATTAAAGAAATGGGGTCATAGCTTTGGCCGACTCAACAATCTTGCATAAATCTTGGTAGAAGAAAGACTTTGACGCATAGCAGGGAAGCACTGCGTGGGACATAGACCGCGCGTCACCTACTGACACACATATGAAACATTTTCACCGTGATTTGGCACCTGGATCTAGTCTGGCGGCATGCAGCACAGTACCGAGAACATAGTAGCAATGAAACGCGTTTCGTGAAAAAGAAAAAGGCATTCGGGACGTTTTCAATTTCTATTCTTAGTTTGTAGTCTCTTCTCCTGGGGCAGGAATAAATGAATTATTGAGGTATGCCATTGTCGAACGAAGGACACGAAACTGATTCACGTGTCACATTCGCACCCCGCCCGTAACGATGCTAAGGCTGACTTACCCAAGGGTGATCGTCATCTTGTACTAACAAGGGGAAGGCCTCAGACACGGCCAACCGATTCGGCTCAAATTTGGCAGGTCGCTTGTGTACAACCTAAAACGAAGAAATCTAAGATATTTTGGATCAACACCCCCGCGTCTTTGAGAAAATCACCCCTAAAGGTTATGACGAGCAATCGACTCAAAATTGGCGGGATCGATAGATAATTGTAAATAGAGCATTTTTCATCATCAGGTCTGGGGTTCGAAAACGCATACTTTTCCAGAAATCGAGGCAAGAAACTTTTACAGCTGCCGCTTCTGCACCCACATGCTAAACATTTCTCGCCCACAGCGCCGATAACACCGGCATGGTAACTCAGCGTGTTCGGTCAGAGGGTTAGCTGCCCTCTGTAATAATAAAAAAAAAAAAAGAAAAGAGAAAAAAAAACTGAGTTAATGGATCAGCGACGAACTGAAACGGGTGTCTTGTGACGTCCGCCCCGAGCAGATAAAACGAACAAAATGAGATTAAAAAAAAAAATAGCACACAAGGTATCTGGCTGGGAATCGGAGAACCCGGGTTCGAATCTCGAAGAAACCTAGCAGGTGTTGTTCTTTTCGTTTGTATTTTTCCATATCTCAATTGATAGGTATAGGAGGGTTAATAAGGTAAATAAATCCATAAGGAATGATAATAATAAGGTAGGCAAATAAATTCCTCAAACTTCTTGGGATGTAAACAACTAAAATTTTTTTATTTTTTTTTTAATTTTTTTATTTGGCCTTTGAGCGTGTACTCAATTTAGCCATCGGCAACACATAGTGACAATGTACACATAATTGGATAAACAAATACAGAAATGCATATTTACAAGAATAAAAAGCTTAACTGTTACAGGTTTGTACATAATGTTTTAAGAATTGAATTGGAAAATAATTAAAAGTGCCTTGGCTTACAATTCACACCAATTCTGAAATATCTTCATCAGCAAGACATATTTATTATTTACGTACACCATTAAAACCTACAGATAGTGACCAGTACTCTTGATGAAGTTAACTATCACTTTATATAGACGAACGTCGTTAGTACACAAAAGAGAAGAAGCTGATTGAGGAAGATGGTAGCCCATACTCAGCAATGTCTTCAGAAAGACTAACCGTTCACGGTCAAATTTGGGGCACATAAATAAGATGTGGTTGACATCAGCTTCCGACTGAGGACCTCACACACATGCTGGTGAACTGTAAACGTTGATCCGATGTAGATGTTGTGGGAAAGAGGCATGATTGATGCGGAGTCTTATGATGGTAGAAATCGTGGATCGGTCCAGATGTGTCCTCATGAACCACGGCTGTGAAGGAATCCGAGGTTGTAGCACTGCGTAATAACCGCCTTTTGTCTGTTGAGAAACGTTCCACATTTCCTGCCATTGTTGTCTTGCGTGATCCTTGACTTCACGTAAGTAGTCTGTATAAGGAAGGTGCAGATCCAGGACGGTGCCTAAGGTTGCCGCTTGTTTGGCTAATGCATCAACTTCAGTCCGCAGCTCGTGGTCGTGCGGTAGCGTTCTCGCTTCCCACGCCCGGGTTCCCGGGTTCGATTCCCGGCGGGATCAGGGATTTTCTCTGCCTTGTGATGACTGGTTTTTGTGTGATGTCCTTAGGTTAGTTACGTTTAAATAGTTCTAGGGGACTGATGACCATAGATGTTAAGTCCCATAGTGCTCAGAGCCATTTGAACCATCAACTTCATCATTATAGAGGATACCAGAGTGGGAAGGTACCCACAACAAATGGATCGTCCGGCCCGTGCGTGTGCTGCGAATATATTCAGATATCACATCCAAGATATAACTGTTGGTTGTTTTGTTCCATCGACTGTACTGAATGTTTTTAAGAACGCTTTGCGAGTCAGATACTGTCAATATCTTGGGGAAGTAAGTGCTAGAGACAAACTTAAGTGCTTCCAAAACTGCCACTGTCTCCGCCGTAAAAATAGAAGTGCTCGTAGGCAGTTTGAAGGTTTTGCGGATCTGTATCTGGTTACTCCAGGTCACTTGACAATGGCTCTTCCAGTCACTGTTACGTGTCCTCACTTTTCTTCGAACACTTAGATGGATTGTACTTGATATCATTGCCTGAAAAAACGGTGCTGAAAAAAATGTGTGTGAAATCTTATCGGACTTAACTGCTAAGGTCATCAGTCCCTAAGCTTACACACTGCTTAACCTAAATTACCCTAAGGACAAACACACATACACCCATGCCCGAGGGAGGACTCGAACCTCCGCCTTAGGCCAAAATCGGTGCTGAAAGTTGGTTATGAATTATGCTGTGAATAGTTATTGCATCCGTGCGGTTGTGCAATTCCCGCTGGGTTTCCAGAAGCACACTGCAATTCTGAAGCCTGGAAATAAAGTTTTTAACATGGCGGTAGAAATAAACATCAACACGGCTGGCACACAGGTGAGTAGTTTGGCGGTGTGCACGTCGGCTGACCCTCGCCATCTATAAACATTGTGTAATATGTTGTAGTATTAATCTGTCCACTCCAGGAATCCAATATTAGACAAAACTTGTTATCAGAAACGTATGGTTTTAAAACATTCTCAAGAAATATTCTGTAAATCGCTTTCGTCAGTTTCCCAGGTTTGGAGCAAGTAATGTAAACATTTTTCAACGAGTCGGTTAAACGATTGACCTCTTATATAACCCGAGGACCAAATGTAACATTCGTTTCTTGTAAACACAGGAAAACCTTAGGCAACACTTTTCCAGAGGCTGTGATAGTATATTGCGCCGTGTACGAATGTGTTTGTTTTTACTACCAACTCCGACAAGGGTTCGTTTTTCTCCCTTATGCGATAATGTGCGTCGAATGTTCACCCGATACTCGCATCCTGTTTGATCGGTGTTGATCACGTAATCACGATTAAAACCGGTCATAAGTGACGCCGTTTGCGTGCTAAAAAGAGCCGCCACTTTCTGTATATCTTCTATATTTTGTACCTCCTTATGAGACACGTATTTAGTGACGTGCCGTTGACGAATTTTATACTTCGATTTGAAATTTTTTGACCAAGATAATGATGCAGCAAACGTAAAAGCCTTGTTGGCCGTATATTGAAGCGCTGCACCTGCAGCCCACTCCTGAAGCATTCGCGTTACATTCTCGTTACGACAACGAGATTCGACAAATCGGTCGTATGTCCACTTATTTATGGCCTGGTATTTGTCGTATATTGTCCCTCCTTTAACAATATCACTTTCCCACAATTTCAAGTCCTTCCTTTTCAGGGCTGTTGTTGCCCCATTCTTTTGCAGCGTTTGTTAAGTTCCAATTTGGACGATTCCTGGCTAGCGCTACCGCCTTTACATTTACTTCAAGGGGTATAGCGCCGTAGTTCAATCGTTTAGTAACCGGTTCGTGATACTCATCGGGAACAGATGAAGCACGTGGAGATTTCCAAAGTGTTATGACCATTTTGCGATTCACTAGTCGGGATATCTTCCACTGAATCACCATCTGCTTGGTCTTCATGGTATAGTACTTCAGTATCAACAAAAGTCATTTCGTTCTTCAGCTCCAAAAATCGCTCGACGATAGCCGCTCCCATCAATATGGAACGCCGAGAAACAGAACTGCCTGCTTCCGGCAGTGCACTGATAATGCATCTGTCCTGCAACACTTTTACAATCCAAAACACAGTGTCGGTAACTTCCCGCTTGCCATCGTCCCAACTATATATTACAACGCTAGTCGAAGGGTGTGCTGTACATCCTCTACTATTCAGGCCGCGCGGGATTAGCCGAGCGGTCTTGGGCGCTGCAGCCATGGACTGTGCGGCTGGTTCCGGCGGAGGTTCGAGTCCTCCCTCGGGCATGGGTGTACGTGTTTGTCCTTAGGATAATTTAGGTTAGTTAGTGTGTAAGCTTAGGGACTGATGACCTTAGCAGTTAAGTCCCATAAGATTTCACACACATTAAAAAAAAAATTCCTCTATTATTCAGATTATGCACCTGAAAGGTATGACACAATAACTAGTTACTACGGCATAAACAGACGAGCTAATTACTATAAACTACATACAGTACTCGTCATATGTTACTTACGGAAGAACATTGTATTCATTCACAAAACGTATTTCATTCGGCGCATTAACGATGGAAAAATCCCTACATGTATCCGCGAGGTTCGCGGCAGCCTAATGACGGAAAACAGCTCTTTCCGGTTGACTTCTATAAGGCTCGTGCTGGACACCTTCACTCTTCCAGGTTCACAACTATGATATGACGAAGAGGCAACCGGGACTACATAACTCTCCCCGCGTGCATTCTTTCCCGTGCCTCGCTGTAAACAAGCGTCGCGCGTTTGGCTATCTGTGATCCCTCGTGAGGAATTCGCAGCACTCTTACTCGGAGTTGTTTTCATATGACAAGGCTTAAAAGTTTAATACTTTACTAACTCACGGCGTTTGGGAAATTAGTTTGCCTACCTTATTACTATAATTCCTTATTGATTTACTTACCTTATTAACCCTCGTATCCTTATCAATTGAGATATGGAAAAATACAAACGAAAAGAATAACATCCGCTAGGTTTCTTCGAGATCCGAACTCGAGTTTTCCGATTCCCAGCCAGTTACCTCGGCCGTTGCGCTATTTTTCTCATTTGTTTCGTTTTCATTCTTTGCATCTCCTCGGGGCGGACGTCGTGAGATACCCGTTTAAGTTCATCGTTGATCGATTAACTCAGTTTTTTTTATTACAGTGGCAGCTAACCTTCTGACCGAACACGCTGAGCTACCATGCCGGCGTGAAAAGCATTTACCATGTGGGTACAGAAGCGGCAGTTGTAAAAGTTTTTTTTTCCCTCGATTTCTGGAAAAGTTTGCGTTTGCGGACCCCATAGATGATGATGAAAAATGCTCTATTTACAATTATCTATCGAATCCTCCAATTTTGAGTCGATTGCTCGTCATAACCTTTAGGGGTGATTTTCTCAAAAACGCTGGAGTGTTGACCCAAAATATCTTAGATTCCTTCGTTTTAGGTTGTACACAAGCGACCTGCCAAATTTGAGCCGAATCGGTTGGCCGTGTCTGAGGCCTTCCCCTTGTAAGCCATACGTGTTTCAAGTTTGGTTGAAATTGCTTCACAGGTTCCAGAGCTGTGCTGGAACATGGATATTTTCATTCAAACAGCGACAGCTTTTTCTGTAATCTTGGAGCATAAACATGTGTATGTGCTGCCTGTATGTAGCTAAGTCAAACCTAAACCTCCTCCCCTTTTGGCGAATATATTCGACAGTACGATATCGCACATATTTTTTGCCCGAAAGCGACCGTTTGTTTTACTAAACTCTAATGACATAAGCGGTTTGTCTCTGTAGAATGTTAGTAATTTCTCGCCGCTAGACGTTTGTAAACATTCTCCGAATTTGTATTCACCAGGGTCGTTCTTTGTGGGTGATGTAATTTCCCAAATGTCGGTGGAACCGTATGCGTTCGCTCGCTACTGCAATTTGCGAATTTAGATTCTTTTATGAATGTGTCAATCGTTTCATGGGGTTCATTACGAAAGCAAAGGAAAAGCTGCTTTTACGTTACAAGACAGGGATCTCCTGACAGCTGCTGCCCCATCATGCGTCCTTTTGAAGTGGGTCGGATGTTTGTGCAAGTGTCTCGCGATAACATTTCATCGCTGATAAGTTTATCTGGGGAGCACCTCGTGATCCGCTGACGTCTGCTGAATCATTAACACGGACTGTTGATACCAGTGCCCCTACGCCACATGTACCGACCAGTTGACAGCTGTTAGCCATATCGTTGTCAGAGGGTCGGCGAGGTAGCTCCAGTGAAGGCCACACAGCGCTAAGACCGCCACTTGAGGCCCCACGCGTGCGACAAGCCGAGGGGCGGCACACAAGTCTGCCTGTTTCTTAAACACCCTCGAGATGTGCGAAAGAATCAGCAATCTTACTTGGCCGACAGCTATAATTCTCATACGCTTTTTTATTGAGAGCGAGCTTCCCCTCCCGAAATTCAAACAGCTGTAGTCTGTGACGATAATTTAATTAATGACCATTTGTTAGAAAATTGTGCAAAGACTTCATGAAGAAACTGCTAGTGGACAGGTCTCTTGTTCAGTAGTTCGAACATTTTTTCCCTTTCCAGTGTCTGACGAAATCACTGTTTAAAGAACTGTTCAACAAAGTCCTTGCAGTCTTGACAGTTGGTGACGGAGAATAGGTGCTAGTGAGTGCTTAGGACAGGGTGTATTTGGGTGGCTCCGTCCAAAACAGCAAGCAACGCACAGAGAGGCACTGCTAACGTGTTTCGGGTGTTTGTTTAGTCATCCTTATGGTAAGAAGAGAGACTGAACGCCTGCAGCTATACACTACGAGTATCTGGAAGTGCGTGGCCGGGGGGCACGCCGTTGTACCATGCTTTACGTTTTCTTCCCGTTCCCTACACGGATGGGGTTAAGGAAGAATGACTCTTTGTACGCGTCTATGTCAGCAGTTATCTACACTTAATTTTATCTGTGCGATCCCTGTAGGACATACAGGATGATTCCATGATGAAGTTACAAACTTTCAGGGATTTTTGAGAGGGGTACTTGCATCAATTTGAGGTAAGGGATCCTGGTCAGGAAACGACCAAGTAGAAAGTTATAAGCGAAAATAGTTTCGACGACATGACAATAGAATACATGTAGCGATACTGTTGTTGCTGAGATTGTAGGGTGGGAAACTTTCAGAGGTGTCAGTATGGATCAAAACAAGAAAAAATATCTAGTAAACATGGCCTCTGAATGCATACTTAAGAGCACTTGGTCGTCTTCACTACTGTGCAACACATCTCTTCTGCTGTAAGCCCTTTCGTTTCCATATTTTGTGAGGAAGTACTATGGACCAAAAGAAAAAAGTTCGTGTACACTCTAAAATGCGTACCTTAAGAGCAATGGACACTTTTTCAGTAGAAGAGATGTTTTCACAGTAGCGAAGACTAACAATTGCCCAGAGCTCTTAAGGTATGCATCTTAGAGCCCATATGTACTTCAAACTTTCTCTTGTTTTCGTCCATATTACCTCCTGAATAAAATTCGAGCTTTCGAAGGCTACCTCCGCTACCGTCGTCAGGAGTAAAACTACTGACTGCCGGGGCTGGTATCATTTTCCGGTTATACTGGGTGATTTTTTCCACAGGATACAAACTCTTAGGAGTGACCGATGAGAGTCTACGAAACAAAAAAGGTGTAATGAACTTACGCCCGGAAATGTATGGTTTCCATGCTAGAGACCGTTTATTCAGTCATACTTCGTTACAGGGATTGCAGTCTAATACGCGCTGTACCATCAACCACACTTACAGTATGCACGATTTCCTCCTAGAGGGTGGTATTGTTCCTCATACGTCATGCCTTAGCGCCCTCTCCTACCGTAGTAATCGGTAAAGTGTCCGATTCACTTCTCTTGCTGATTAATCTTGTAGTGGATGTGGTACAGCGTTGTACATAATTTTTCCTTATTCGAATCGAGAGCTTGGCAGCATGGTGTTTACTTACGGAAAGGAAAATGGCAACGGCAGCGGGCAGCAAGGTTGTATCAAGAGACCTATCCCCACCGACAACAACATCATTTAATGTTTGCAACAGTCTTTCGCCTTTTGTCTGAGACAGGGTCGTTTCAGGAAAAAGGAAATTATGAAGGACGTACACTAAGTGCTCGGACACTAGGCATGGAGGAAAAAGTGGTTAACATTGCACTGTAGAAGGCGACACCGCCCCCCCCCCCCCCCCCCGTGTCTGTACCAGGCAGTTGGCCCGACAGTACAGGATAAACCAGACGACCGTGTGTGGAACATTCTCCATGGCAGTTGTTACTACCTTTATCACTTACAGCGTTTGCAGGGCTTGCTTACAAGTGACAGACTTTCCACATCGAGAGCAGTTTTGTCACTGGTTTCTTCACCAGGCAACCACGATTCCGGGATTTGTGTAATGCATCCTACTCACAGATGAGGAGCGGTATCTTCAACTTTCGTAACAGTCATCTATGGGGTAGTATGCAGAACCCCCATGGTATGGTGACAGCGAATCATCAGCATCGGTGCAGCCAGAATGTGTGGGCCGGCATAATTGGCGACCGTATTTTGGGACTAGTCTACCTTCTACGTCGCGTGACACGGCAGAACTATTGGTATCTTTTGCGGGTGACTTAGCCTCTCCTGGTGGACACGGGCCATTGATTATGTTGTGGATTGGCAAGACAGCCAATCCACTAGGAGGAAGCCGAAAGGCACGCGTTTAAGCTCACGCAGGCTGGCGTGAGGTCTGGAACAGGACACGGAAGTGAGAATATCCAAAAACGTACGTAGCTGCTGGAATACTTAACTTTAATCCATAATTGGTGAACATCGCTCTTGACGGTACATGTTTTACAGAATCAATAGTAACTAGTAATGGCGCCTTGCTAGGTCGTAGCAAATGACGTAGCTGAAGGCTATGCTAACTATCGTCTCGGCAAATGAGAGCGTAATTTGTCAGTGAACCATCGCTAGCAAAGTCGGCTGTACAACTGGGGCGAGTGCTAGGAAGTCTCTCTAGACCTGCCGTGTGGCGGCGCTCGGTCTGCAATCACTGATAGTGGCGACACGCGGGTCCGACGTATACTAACGGACCGCGGCCGATTTAAAGGCTACCACCTAACAAGTGTGGTGTCTGGCGGTGACACCACAGATTATCCGAAGGGTTGTATGGCTACTACGTGATGGTGCTCCAGCCCACTTCGCTGTTAGTGTCCGGACGCATGTGAATCGTGTCTTCCCTGGTCACCGGATCGGACAAAAGGGTCCAGTTGCATGGCCTATTCGTGCAGTGGATCTCAACCCATGCGATTTCTGGTTCTGGGGCCATCTCAAGGGTATTGTGTATGCAGAGCCTATTCCAGATGTGGAGACACTGGAGCAGTGTATTCATGTTGCCTTTGACACTGTTCGGATGCAGCTTGGCTGATGTGAACATGTGAGACAGAAGGTTCTACGGCGCGTACACGCATGCGTTAAGGCACATAGAAACCGTTTTCAACACATACTGTAACTGTGGCTGCATGATACAGCGCGTATTAAAGCGCAGTCTCTGTAACGATGTGTGACTGAATAAATGGTCTCTAGCATGGAAACCATGCATGTCCGGACATAAGTTCATTGGACCGTTTTTGTCCGTATCCTCTCATCGACCAATTCCTAGGTTTTGTACACCGTGGGAAAAAAAATCACCCTGTATAGCAACGACTACGGCCGCTGGCACCAATCAGAGAGGGCCGAAACAACGCGTGCACGGAAGGGGAGTTGGGCAGCTCATAGCAGCTGCGGCCCGTCCCGGAACCCAGTGACGTCAGCTTCTTCTTCTTCTTTTCCCCACGTCTCGGGGATGGAGAACGTGTGGCTGTTGTTGCGCGATGAAATCCGCTTTTCAGCCATGGAGGATGGAATGTTATGCTGTTGGGACTCAATTTATTTATTCAAATGGGACCTTATTTTTCTTTTTATTGGGTTTCATTACATTTCTTGATGAGAGTATGTTTTCTATTCTGAATATTCTGTATTATATTATTTTATTTTTCTTTTTTGGTGGGAATTCTCGCCCTGGCATTCACCTTACATCTGGAGGAAAACCACCAAAACCTCAGCTAGGGCGGATTGAATATTCAGTTGTAGCATAAGTTACTTTCTATTCTTGCATCTTCTTGTTCTTATTCTGGCTGTTGTTGTAGCATAGGTTACTTGCATCATTTTATCTCCTTTGTTCTCATTCTGGTTGGTGTAACCTTTTCCTTTTTCTTCTCTGTGTTGTGGTACTGAGTTGATTATTGTGAGGTGTCTGCTATCGATAATTCAAATGGTTCAAATGGCTCTGAGCACTATGGGACTCAACTGCTGAGGTCATTAGTCCCCTAGAACTTAGAACTAGTTAAACCTAACTAACCTAAGGACATCACAAACATCCATGCCCGAGGCAGGATTCGAACCTGCGACCGTAGCGGTCTTGCGGTTCCAGACTGCAGCGCCTTTAACCGCACGGCCACTTCGGCCGGCTTATCGATAATTCCTCTATGTAGTGTGTGATGTGTAGGACAGATGCGGTATGTTCTGGTATGTGCTGTTGGATGCATTTTGCTATGGTATATGTAGGGAGAGGATACAGGAAGTGGGGATACCTGAATTTCCAATGTTTAGTCGTTAAGATGTCCTTTATTAGTCCATTTGTTGCCAGCCTTTGTGATCCGTAGTTTGCGATTTGGAATCGGCATCTTTCCGGGATTGGGATGGTGTTTGTGTTGGAATAGACGTCTGCAGAGGTGGTGTTGGGTTTAAGGCGTCCGGCAATACGGAGGTTGCGCCTGTCATGTGCCTGAATTCTGTTCGTTTGAGTTTCAGAGTTTATCCAAGTTACTGCCGCGTACTCAAGGACTGGCTGACAAAGCAACTGTATGTGTGGACTGTGACCCAGGAGGGGGCGCCGTAAAATTTTCCTTTTATCAGTTTTATTAAGTTCATTCGGGCGCGCGCTTTATCTATAGTAAGGAAGGTGTGCGGTTGCCAACTTAGTGTATAGTCTAACGTAATTCCGAGATATCGGGCCGTGTTTTTCGGATGGATTTCTTCGTTCCAAAGTTCTACTTTCAGGGTGTCTGGAGTCTGGTTTCGTTTTTGGCAGAGATGCCTATGTTGGAAAAGAATGAGTTGGCTTTTAGTGGGATTTGGCTTTATTCTCCACTTACACCTCCATCTTTCAAGCTTAACGATGTAGTCTGTGGCGAGAGTTTTGACACTGTCTGTTGAGGTACCAGAGCACCAGTAGGCGGTATCGTCGGCGTAAAGGGCGAGGTCTTCGCACCATGTTCCGGGTTTCGGGATGCCGGCTGTGTACAGTTTATACAAGGTTGGAGATGGTACCGCTCCCTGCGCCACTGCGGCCTCGGGGGTAAAGGGTTCCTCCTACTGTTACCTGCCCCTTCCGGTTGGATAGGATATTTTGGATTAATTAGCAAATAAGGGGAGGGAATCCTTGCGACCAGAGTTTATATAACAGTCCCCTCTGCCTACCTTATCAAACGCGCTCTCGATGTCTAGGAACAGTGCCAGAGTGCACTCGCTTCTGTTTAGTGCTTCAGTTACATGGTCTGTGATTCTTACTATGCAGTCGGTTGTTGAGTGTTCCTGTCGGAAGCCTGCCTGTTCCGCGGGTATTATGTTGTTTGTGTCTGCGAATTTGGTCATGAGAGCGTTGACAATGTTTTCGAAAAGTTTGCTTATAACAGGGAGAACGGAAATTGGTCTGTATGAGTCTGGGCGGTTAAGGGGTTTGCCGGTTTTGTGTATAATGGTGATCTTGGCATGTTTCTGTTCCTAGGGAGAGAGCTGCATTGAACAGAATATACAGGAGGAGAGGAGGTGCAGGACGGGTGCGTTTTTGAGTTGTCTTAATGTGATACCGTTTTTTCCTCTTTAGATTGCTGTAGATATCTTTATGTCACTAATAGGTTGGGTAAAGTCGGATTGGTCCTTCGTGAGGGCTATTGGGGCTTGGGATAGCTGCTCTGTTACGTTTTTTATGTTTTCGGCGTGGTGATCGTCGAATAGGGGGTCTTTGGGGAATGAGTGTACTAGCGCCGGCGAGTCGCGAAATACTTCGGCTTTCCCTGGATTGTCCGCTATGATGTTGTCTTCTAGGACAAGGACAGGGCTTGAGGGGCATGACTTAGACTTGTGACATTCCTAAATGTTTGCCAGAATTTTTTTGGTTCTTTTGGACATAGGGAGCTGCACTTTTCTGCCCATTTTTCCGCTCGCCAGCGTTGTAGAGCAGATCTAGCCCGCCAGCTTAGTCTATTCCATTCTCTTTTTAGGGTGGGGTCGAGAGTCTGTTTAAACCGTCTGTATACACGTCTTTTTTCCCTAATGATGTGGAGGATGGGGGGGGGGCGTTAATGGCTCCTTCCTTGATGGTGATGAGGGGGATGCTGTCACAATACGCTATGTTAAAGGCTTCTATGATTTTGGCGTTGTGGTTGTTTAGGTCAGGTTCGCTCGAGATTGGGGTGTGTGGAAGTTCGGTTTTGAGAATTTCTTCATTTTTTTTCCAATTTCCCTTGTTTTCCGCTCTTATGGCTTTTGTCTCTGGGCCCGATTTGAAGGTGCTGAAGGGTGTTGTGTTAAACAGTAAGGGAAGGTGGTAGCTGCCCACGCTATCGCCTATGGTGCAGCCCGAGCAGCGGTTAGCTGTCTTTACTGAGCAAAGGATGTGATCCGGGATTGAGTATCCTCGTGAGTTTATCAGAGTTGGTGAGGAATTGTTGAGGCGAACGATAGGGTGGCTATCCAGTAAGTTTAGAAGTGAGACGCCCCTGGTGTTTGTGGCTGAGTCTCCGAATGCAGTGTGACGAGCGATGAAGTCCCCCATTAAGATGAATTCTCCTTTGGAGACTAGAAAGATTATGAGGTCTGTGGGGAAGGGTCTTGGGGGGATATGTATACCGTCGCGATGTGTAGAAGACCCAGAGAGGGGCTATTTGCCCTCAGTATAATGAGTTCAGGATTGGCTAAGTGGGGCGGTGGGTCGATTCTGACCGCGGGGAAGTCAGCACTGTAGAAGACTGGCACCCCTCCTCTATTTGCTCGGGTGTGCGGAGTTCTATGTTATGTTGGCGAGGCGGAGGGGTTTGGGGCCGGAGCGTACTTCGGCGAGTCTTATTAGACGGGCGCAGGGGACCGGCGCCACGTTTAAAACTGCCGCTGCCGCCTCCCTGTAAGTATTAAGCGTCCGTCGTTGCTTCGTTTTGACATCGAAAACCTGCCTCCAGGCCGTACTAAGTGTGAGCCGCTGGTCTCTTAAAATTATTGCTTTCATTGTAGTTTCAGCCGCCTCTTTTGTAACGGAATTCCAATGTGGTGTCGCACGAGTCAAGACTTCCGTGCTCTCAGGCTGTATTTTGTGTCCGTTTTCCAGGCAATGCTCATCTATGGCCGACTTGTCAAGCTCCCTTTGCTAAAGATTTCTCTTGTGCTCGGCACTACGCTCTGCAACTGTGTGAATTGTCTGACCCATACAGAGGCTGCCGCAAGGGACACCATACGTACCGGGCACACGAAGAGCTATGTCATCTTTAACAGGGCGCAGCATATCTCATATTTTGGAGGCGGGTCGGAGCACTGGTGTCCTTCAATGTCTCTTCAGCAGACGTCCTGATTTGCTGCTCGTTGCCCCACAGTATGGCAGGATAGGCGCCGGCTTGGCATTTTCCGCCGATTCACAAGGTGTCCTCTTTCGGTGGTACCTGAAAGCGTTTGGAAATCTTTCTTGTTTTAACCATTCTTCACAAACACGTGCCTCAAGCGCTGCAATTCAGACTGTAGGTGGTCGTCGTCAGAAATAACTTTGGATCTGTGCATTAACGTGTTCAGGACCGCTTTCTGGTGTACAAGATAGTGAAAACTACGGCCGTTCAGATACGGATCAGTGTGTGTCGGTTTCCTGTACGCAGAATGACCAAGCAGGCCTCCTGCCTTCCTATCAACTGAAATATCCAAGAATAGTAGCTTGCATTCCTTCTGAATCTCGATGGTAAATTAAATGTTGGGATGGACACTGTTCATGTGATGGACGAGCTGTTCCAGTGTATTTACACCGTGAGGCCATTATCAGGAAGGTGTCATCGACGTACCTTAAGAAGCAAGATGGACGCAACACCGCAGAGTTGGGAGCCTGCTCCTCAGAGTGCTCCACGAACAAATTCTCGACTACAGGTGACAGTGGTGAAGCCATCGCTGTGCCATCCCTCATTTCATAATATTCGCCGCGGTACGAGAAGTACGTTGTCATTAGAAAATGACGGAACAACTTGACGATTCCTGATGGGAACTGTTCAGCCAAAAGATCCAGCGTGTCTTCTTTGCACTGGCATCCTCGTGAAAAGTGTCACCACGTCCAGGCAAACCATTATGTCGTTCATTTTCTTGAGTGTTTCAACAAATGTCTGACAGCTTACACACGGTGGTCACTATGTCCCAGTTTTGGCACTAATAATCTAGCGTTTTTCCAGTCTGTTTTGCAGAAAGTAAGAAAAATTGCATACCTTCCTTAATGAATATTAATAACACGACACGTTGCGAAATGTTCATACAGTAGGCGAAAATTTATTGCAACTACAGACTGATAACACTCAACGTGGAACATTATAAAAGCATGTAAAGTGGATGACTTAAAAGAAAGTTAGGCGCTATTTAAAAGGTTCAATCACAAATAAAGTGTCAATATAATTTTTCGGTTGAAGGAGATTAACATAAAGCAAGTATAGAATTTTATTTGTTAATAGTTTGCTTGTGACAGCCGTGGGCCTCTGGTGTAACGTCAATCCATTGTACTTTGCAGCATCCTGGAGACGAGACTGGCTGACGGAAGCGGGTTGGCGGAAACACTGACGAGGTGAGTGGCAGGCGTAGGTGCCGGCGGTGCAGACAGGTCAGCTTTTTTTTTTTTTTTTAAAAAAAAAAAAGACAGGACACCTCAAAATGCAGCAATTAAATTGTGATCAGAAGGAACCACGCAAATATGTGGGTACAAGCCTCTTTCTGTATATCAGACGAAGTATGTCACGAAGTTTCGTACTATCTATTCCAGCATTGGTTTTACATAAGATGAACAAGCTCACATCATTTTATAAGAGATGTTGTGCAGTCAGAGTCTATTTTTCACTGCGAGCCGATTATTCAGCATATTTTTAGAATTTAGGTGGGAATGTTTGTAGATTTCAAGGTATTCTAAGATGTTCATTTTGTAGCTGTATCAGTCATACGCAAAATTTCCATATTAAGGACAGACGTCGGAGGAAGAGAGTGTTTTACGACTTACCTGTGTTTTCACCTTCTTCGTTGAGCAACTGCTCACGAAATGGGGTCTTAAACGACCTCGCTACTTGTCTTATATATATTTAAAAAACGACATCCATTGCATTGAATACCTTGTTTGAGAAATTAGTATTATGCATAAACAGCAGCATGGTGACACTATTGGAGGTAAAGGAAGAATTGGCGTCATATTTTTAAGCACTTCGCAGTACGATATGCAAAGTAAGCTAGAAATGATATTGCAATGTATATCTTTACAGTTAGGTCATTTTTATTGAGTTAAGAGGCATTCATATTTCCCTAGCTTTATAAAATTTTTGTACGAGACTCGCTTGATACCCGTTGTTGATTGCTGTATGCTTCAAATTGTTAAGTTCAGTAATTCCTGGGTGTTCATGTTGATGAAAACTTCAAGTGGAAAAAGCATGCTACTGAGCTTATCATGAATACATATCCTGCAAACTGATTCGTTCAACAACATTTCGATAGAAAGAATCGTTCAAATGATCTGTGGAACACGCAACTAATAACAACAGCAGAAGGGGTTAGGGGGACTTTGAGCATACGGTCGACATAGCGGTACACAACGCCGTTTTTTTGCTTAAAGGGGTCATAACAAGCAGTATGAACACTGTTACTTGTTGTGGCGGGTTTCCTGTAAATACCAAAGTTAATTTTACCGTTTTTTAAACGCAGTTTTATGTCATTGAAGCTGACGTCATTACGCCTGTTTTCTATTTCATAAGTAAATTTAATTTTAGTGTGGGTCAATACAGAGTGTCTCCAAGTAATATCATAACATCCCCTTTAATTTACAATGGTAGATCGTAAAACGTGCCATCTCTAGGATGAAATACTAGTAGCCAGGACAGGGTAAGATGAAAAACAAAAATTAGTCACAGAATAGTTAATGAAGATAACAGCTAGACGTCCAGTGAGTTCGTTCTCCATAGCGAGGCGTTCATCCTACCACAGAAACTGAATGATGTTTGGGACAATCTGTACTGATTAAGGGAAAAAAGCGAGGAAAGTGTATGGCGGTTTGAACGTGTGCTATAGGAGATTCGGGTTTTGTGGGATAGTTGAGTAGTATTGAATAAAGACGTTTCTGCTCTAACAGGTGGTGGTGATGCTGCTGCTCCGCGAGACTACCATGCACTGTTTCGACAATTTGCGAGTATTTCTTCGCTTGCTAAATAAGGAATCTTTTGATTCTTGAGTTTCTCCCGGCGTATTTGATAATCAAAATATCCACGGGTGTACTGCCGGTCTACAGTGTCCAACGGGCACAATAATTTCGGCGATCATACATGTCGCCATCATCAGGTGAACTGACGGACTGAGCTCCTGTGAACGTGCCGGCACGGAGATCCGTACACTATGGCTGCTCAGGGGGAACTGGGTTCGGTCGCGGTGGCGGCCGATTTAAATACCCTCCGCCCGCGGCGCGCTCACTCCGCCGTCCGCGCCCCGCGCCACGGTCGCGCGGTGGAACAGATTGCGACGGCGTCTGAGATGACGTCGGTGTGATGGCTCTGTCCGCCGTGGTCGTCACAACTATACATTTGCTCGATTTACTCTTGATTAACCCAATCGCTGGTTCCCAATCCTTGCTAAGATTATAGCCACAGTCACGGTTTATGAGGTCGTCTTTGGTGCGAATTTCGATGGCCTCTCTAACAACGCTGTTCCAGTATCTCGACGTCTGTACCAGAATCCTCGTGCGTTCATACTCCATAGCGTGATTTTCCGTCAAACAATGTTCAGCGACCGCCGACTTGCTCGGATACATCAGTCGAGTGTGCCTCTGGTGTTCACGGCATCGATCCTCGACGGTACGCATCGTCTGACCAATATACGACTTGCCACATTGACACGGAATCTGGTACACGCCGGCCTTCCTCAAACCGAGGTCATCTTTGGCGCTCCCCACCAGTGCACGAGTTTTATTCGGAGGACAAAACACAGTTCCGACCCGGTGTTTCTTCAAAATGCGGGCGATTTTCCCCGAGAGTGCGCCTGTATATGGGATAAACGAAGTGCCTACCTCTTCCCTCGTGATTTCATCCATCTCCACAGGTTGTGCTGTAGTGGTTGGGCGGAGAGCACGTTGAATCTGCCACTCTGAGTACCAATTTTTTTCGAAATACAGTCCTCAGATGTTCCAATTCCTGGGGTAGACTCTCTGCGTCAGAGATAGTGCGCGCCCTATGTACTAGAGTTTTAAGTGCCCCATTCCTCTGTGAAGGGTGGTGGCAGCTGTCTGCGTGCAAATACAGATCAGTGTGCGTTGTCTTCCGATACACCCCATGACCTAGAGTGCCGTCAGGCCTTCTCTTGACCAAGACGTCAAGGAAAGGTAGTTTACCCTCCGTTTCAGTCTCCATAGTGAATTTGATGTTGGGGTGTATGGAGTTTAGATGTGTAAGGAAGTCAAGGAGTTTATGCATACCATGTGGCCAGATGACGAACGTGTCGTCCACGTAACGGAAAAAGCAAGTAGGTTTCCATTCGGATGACGACAGGGCTTCCTCCTCGAAGTTCTCCATGTACAAATTCGCTACCACCGGTGAGAGTGGGCTACCCATGGCGACTCCCTCCGTTTGTTCGTAGTATTCTCCATTAAAAAGAAAATACGTGGAAGTCAAGACATGCCTAGTAAGTTCAGTGGTCTTCTCGTCAAACTTCTGACTAATCAATTCTAGTGACTCTCGCAGGGGTACCCTCGTGAACAAGGAAACGATGTCAAAACTCACCATGATATCTGACTCACCCAACGTGAAGCTATCAAGGCGTTTAACAAAATCCACGGAATTACGGATGTGATGAGGGCATTTACCCACATAAGGACTTAATATTCCCGTCAGGTATTTGGCCAACAAATATGTAGGTGCCCTGATGTTGCTGACAATGGGGCGTAATGGTACCCCCTCTTTGTGAACCTCTGCTGTTGTCTGGAGCCTCTCGCATTGTGTGAACGTCGGCGAATGAGGCGCGGACTCCCGTTTCTCTTCTGGTGGACGCAGGCAGTGTACTCACCGATAGCGCTCGCTTCTCGTGTCGTTTGTTGGTGCGGCCTGTTGCACTCTGAGGGCTGGCAGGCAGAATGGAGCGAGCCCGAGTCCGTCCCGTCTTTTCATGTTGGTGGGGTGTTGCATTATTTCGATGGTTTCTCGGATCTTGCGTTTTGTCAAAGCCGGCTGCTTGGCCAGTACACAAGTTTCGTTAAATTGTATTTCCTGGTCTCAGTGTTGTTGCAACTCGCAAAGGGGATCATGAGAGCTACATTCGTCTAGGCAAACGCAGCAAATTCTTAATCGCTAAACACCAGATGATTGGTAGTAACCTTGTGTAAAGTACGGGCGTTTTGCTGTGGGGCGTTGTGTATGGTTGGAACTGAAGAACACACACTGTACGCCATATCACATTACGATTCAGCAGTCGACAGAGAGAGAGAGAGAGAGAGAGAGAGAGTCGATAACATGATCGTACAATCGATGCATATCGGACTCGAACCTGACTCTCCCAAGCTGGCCACATAGTAACCACAAATAAGTTCCCGCTCCTTCCGCCTCAAGTGACCAACTGTATAACAACGATCTTTTAAAAATTTTAACATTAGTGTTATGCTTAGTGAACAGTAATAACAGAAATATAAGAGAGGCTGCACAGCTAAAACACACCAGTAGATACAGAAGAAGGCCACTGTTACCTTGGCCGAAACGTTTGTTTCTGCAGTATAGGTTTTACATTATGGCACGGTATCATGCTCAGAAAACTATTATGTCTGAAACAAATAGGCTGATGTACGTTGCACAGCTTCCAAGTGAAGTGGTCCTCTTAGATGTGGAAAAAAAAGAGAAACATAAATATATCTTCATTTAAAAGATAGTAAATAACCTGTCACGAAATATGTACCTGTTAAGTAGAGTGAGGTGCGTAAGGTGAAGTCTTAGGCTGCTGTAGCCACTCATCATCAGTTAGGAAAATAATTTTCTTTAGCGGTATAAAGGATATTTTACCGAGATGGCATCTTGGGTTTTATGGAACATGTAAGAGCTGTGATGCAACTGTTCCGTCTTCTTATACTTCCACTTCTTGTTTATCGAAAACTTCGATTGTGCCCTTTAAATTAATACCGTCACCGAAAAATGTTTCTAATAGAGGGAGAAAATCTGCTCCATAGAACGTCAGTTACAGATTGAACAAAGAGCTAAGCAAAAGCCTAAATTCAAGAAAGTTTGTGACGCCGAAAAGTTAAGACGCAAGGACCAGAATGTCAGAAGAAAAAAAGAAACAAACTCTTCATGAAAATACAATCTGCTTCGAAAGGTGACTCAAATGGCGATTTGAAATCTCTTCTTTTTTATGTATCGTCTGAAATGGACTTCGTAGTGTCCGAAAGTGAGCCCGTGTTGGTGTAGTGGGTAGAGCACCAGACTACGGCCCTGCAGGTCTCCGGTTCAGTCCCGTATAGGAGCGTTTCTGTAGGCTCACTTTGTGAAGGCCCCTTCTCTTGAATAATAAATCATCCAATTTTTCTGAAATTGTAATCTCTTGGTTGTCTGGTCATGTTCATCACATCTAGCGATTTCCGTCCCAATGAGATAATTCCTTCGTGGTGCGCCCTCTCTTTTTTTTCCTCTCTCTCTCTCTCTCTCTCTCTCTCTCTCTCTCTCTCTCTCTCTCTTAGAGTGTATTACAGACTCCCAAAATCTTAAGACCAGTTTTGGAATCACCAGAATGTTTCCTTAAAGATGAGCCATTTTGCACACCTTTCTACAGTTTTAATTTTCGTAAATATTACATTTATTTTATTTCGCTAAGATGGCAGAACGGTTTTTGGAAGGAATACATGACTCAAGTGGTGTTTTTACTACATTAATGTATATTATAATTAATATACAAATGGCAAACGTTTTATGTAAAAACTAGTACATTAAAATATTGCTGGCCATTAGGCAGCTTAATTCCACTATAAAGCAAATATTTACAATTCGTATTTTGTGACCGCACATACCTTAAAGTGGTGGGAAGGGGTGTGCTTGTAATTAGATTTTTGTGACACGCCAACAGGCAGTTGAGAGTGAGGTCAACATTGAGGTAGGTCGTGTGATCGTGAGACGGTACATCCCGGAAATTGTGGTGAGATACTCTGGAACCAGACGCGGCCGACCCGGGCGCGTGTCGTGTAGTGACAGTTGTTTGCCGTGTGGCGCACGCCAGCAGCCGCGGCACCCTCTGCGGCTTACTCAAGTTGTGAGACTGGCAGGCGCGGAAGGGTAGCCGCCGTGGCCGACTCGACCATCCACGATGGACATCAAACCCAAGGCGGCAACACGGCTTACAAACACAAAATTAAGATGAGGGCGTGGGTGCGAAGGCGCGCCCTCGATATCAATTGTAGTTTTTAAGTTGTCTAATTCATATCTCGATAGCGCCTTAAGCGATACTTACAGAAGTAGTCTCTGTGGATAGGCCTCAGTGAGCGCTATGGAACTGTTATTGTACCCTTTTTTTATAAATTTCACCTATTCTGAGTTACAGCGTGGGATGCAAATTATGTGCAAAAAAAGCTGAATTTTCCCATAAATAAGATATGAAACATTGAAAGCAGCGGTAGCAATTCTGAGTCGATATGGTTAGGGATGTATGAGTAATTAGTTTTAATTGTTTATTTTCATTTATAATATAACAACGCAAAATATCATTTACGTGGACAAAACCATTATTTGTGATCAAACGTTTTGAGTTACAGAGGGGCTACGAACAGAATTGGAAAGCTGAGGAAATTTACGTACAAATTCATATATAATACATGTATATGACATTAAATTTGTAATCAGTTTAACACGTACCGTGCCCCCGCCCCGCCAGGCGTGGCAGCTCGGGGAACGCTAGGTCGCTGACGCCACGAGTAACGTGCCCTGACTGTCAGCTACTTGCTACACATTAAAATATTGCCGGCCATTAGGCAGCTTAATTCCACTATAGTATGTTTTGTTTACTCTGTGGGTCGGATTTGTGTCAGTCCTTGCCCGGGCACTCTGCAATGAATGTCGCTTGGGATTTAGCTCTGAGCACTATGGGACTCAACTACTGAGGTCATTAGTCCCCTAGAACTTAGAACTAGTTAAACCTAACTAACTTACGGACATCACAAACATCCATGCCCGAGGCAGGATTCGAACCTGCGACCGTAGTGGCCTTGCGGTTCCAGACTGCAGCGCCTTTAACCGCACGGCCACTTCGGCCGGCCGGGATTTAGCTGTCGGTGTTTACCTTTCTACCACTCTGTCTTGAAACTTGTGCAAGTAAATGCATTTGATTTCAGTTTATCGTTCTTTGTTTATAAAATAATTATTTTCAGGGTATTACACACAAAATTTACCTTCAGCGGAAAAATATTTCCTTTTGCGCCCACGCTTGTTTTGAAACATTCTTAAAAATAAAATTTGTGTGTAATTATGTCGAAAATAATTATTTTATAGATAAAGGACAATAAACTGAAAACAATTGCATTTACCTGCACGAGTTTCACCACAGAGTGGTAGAAAGGCAAACCGACAGCTAAATCGCATCCGACGATCACTGCCGAGTGCCCGGGCACGAGCGGAGGCAAATCCGACCCGCACAGTAAACAAAACCTACTCTAGACTAGACGGCACCGACGGTCAGCATACGTTAGGCTCAGCGTCGGCTACCTCCGTTCCCCGAGTTACCACTCCTCCCGTGCCGGGGGCACCGAACGTGTTAAATGGCGGCGGGCATTTTCGCGCGGCGAGTTTTTGCATCAGTCGGGGTTGCGATCTGGAACAGATAGAAATGAGTCGGAATCTTTCTAAGTGTTAAATTTTCTGGTCAGGTGATCAAGTCTGAACTTTAAAAAACTTTTCTTCGGCTGATTTTGAGAGTGATTTGCACTTGGATTTTCGTTAGATCGCAGTTGTGGAACTTTAGACTTGTGCTCAAGTGAATGTGTGACACTGTTAAGTTTATTTAAGCCCTCGCTCAGACGGTTATTGTTCTTGCAGTAATCAAATGGCTCTGAGCACTATGGGACTTAACATTGGAGGTCATCAGTCCCCTATAGTTAGAACTACTTAATCCTCTAACGGTAAGGTGGGGTTGGATCAGACCCCACCCTCCAAACATTGATTTTTCGGGGTAAAATAAAAAATGAATAATGGGAAAAAGTTTTCTTATCGATTAAACACACATAATATTTGTTATAACAACAAGTTTTTTATTTTTATAGTCAATAAGTAAGAATATAAAGTACTTTGCAAAAAAATAGGAACTTGATTACAAAAAAATACCTTAATAGAAATATTCTCTATAAAATTATTGAAAACAGTAAAAATCAATAGATTCAGTCATCAAATAGGAACTTGAGTGCTTTAGAAATTCTAAAGATAGGAACTAAATGAGAAACATCTCTTACTAATTGTAGAAAATAATTATAGTTTCAGCAGTTTCGAAATATCAAGTTCTCAATAATAAATGTATAATGTTATCCTGGAAACGATCACATACAGCCCTGAAAATATATATTCAGCACAATTTATCACATCTCAGTTTCTTTACAGCCAGGGAATATAATAACTTTATGCTCCCCACATATAGAACGATTACACTTACTACAAAAAGCATTCCCCTTCCTATCTTTTGATATGTCACAAAAATCACATCTTCTTTTCTTTAGTGGCTGTGCTTGGGTAGGCTTGTCTAATTCGATTGGTTCTTTTTCTAAAAGTTTTCCAGCAGACGAACGGAGCTCACGGGGAAGATATGTGTTATTCAGCCTCTTTTCCATAAGAGGTTTTGTCAAAGAGAGCGCAAGATTTTTGAGAAATGATATTCTCGCGTCATTTGAAAAGCTGTCCATTTTGGTATTGCTTTTGTAAATGATAAAACTATTTATAACAGCGATGTCTAAAATAGCATAAAAGTACCGCATGGGCCATCTTCTCGATTTTCTTTTTGTGGTCCTGCTGTGGCAAAGCATATCTAATACATCGACCCCTCCTTTAGTTAGATTGTAGAACTCCACAATTTCAGGCTTATTTGATTTTTCATTTATCTCTCCAGAGAAGTGCATAGACGATATCAGTAAAACTTTTTTTATTTTTCTTTGGGGTAAATGACACCAAAGTTTTGTCGTCCTGATACATAAATGTTGAAGAGCCTACTGGAGTGGAAAGCAGCATTGATGGTGGTATTTGCGGTTTGTTCCTCCTCAGTGTACCTGCAAATGTGAGTTACTTTTGGAGGAGGGCGTCAGTCACCTCCAGTGAGGAGAACCAATTGTCCGCTGTAATGTTTCTATTAGAACCCCTGATAGATTCCGTCAGGCGCAAAACATACTGGGCAGGTAAAGGCAAATCTCCAGGTCTCCTCTTTATTCTGTTTTCCTTGCCAGTGTTTGGAATGCCACGCAAAAAACAGAATGTCCTTGCGTCGCTAAGTGACATTATTTTCAACCTATATTTGTCGGGTTTCGATGGGATGTACGTTTTGAATGGACAGGCACCCCGAAAACTCAGTAGAGTCTCATCTACTGTGACATATTCAGATGGACTACAATTTTTTTCACTGTTAGATTCAAACATGTCCCACACTTAGCTGAAAGCCGCAAATTTGTCGTTGATTTTTCTGGCCTCTCTGGTGGCTTTATCATCGAAGCGGAGGTTTTCTAGAAGAAATGCAGACCTTTTCTTGCACATACTGCAACGGAATACCGGAGGTTCATAGGTTGCTGAGAATATCTCATCTACACTGAACATAGAATTTTTTAGGACACCACTAATGAAGAGAAGGCCCATCAACCCTTTTATTTCAACGCTCTCTGTAGGTGAATGAAACCACTGGACCGTACTGTACTTTTGCCTAGATTTCTCGATTTCAAGATTTGTGTACAAAACAATTTTTTCTATAATTTTCGAATCTATAAATAATATATTTCCATTTCACTAGCGACCCCCCTTGCTTCCCCACGTGGACCAGGGAGATGAGTAATAATATTTGACGCTGTTGTTCTAGAAAATTTTGAATGGATGGGTTTGTTGGTCCATATTGTCTCTAAGTCTTTAGCTAGCTCAAAGTTTCTGTCATCATCTACATCTAACTGAGAATTATCAAACTCGACTGCTCCTGCCGCACAATGAAATACATCATCCTCGTCATCAGTATTAGATAATACATCATCCTCGGTTTTTGAACAGTTTTCTGCATCGATATTGTCGTCATCCTCTGACTCAGCCTCCTGTCGGAGAAACTCGTTGTATATCTCCTCAGAAGTTCTAAGGAGTTGATGCGCCATTTTAGTAAGATACTAGAAGAGAAAACAAAACTTAGATGTAATATAAACATCAATATGGTGTTGAATCCTCCCCACAAAAGAAACTAATAAGTGTGACGTAAACAGTAAGGTGGGGTCGGATCCAACCCGTGTGCGGGTAATGTGGGTTTCGGATAGAGAGGGTAGCTGCAGGTCACTCACCAGACTGACGTGGCCTCCTCGGCGTTCTCGGTACGACCGGCTGGTAGGGTAGCTGGAACCACAGCGCTCTCAGAAAAGGGAGTGGGGAGTTATAAACAAAACAGACTTGCTGGGGTCGGATCCAACCCCAACCTTACCGTTAGAGGGTTAAACCTAACTAACCTAAAGACATCACACACATCCATGCCCGAGGCAGGATTCGAACCTGCGACCGTAGCAGCAGCACGGTTCCGGACTGAAGCGTCTAGAACCGCTCGGCCACAGCGGCCGGCTATTGTAGTGATGAACGATCATTAATTGTGATAAGTGGTACTTTATCTTGGAAGTAAACGCTGTGATTAGAGAACATTATTTCACCGCAAATTCCAGCCTGCCTGTATTGAAACTGTGATTGAAATTCGCTAGGTTTGATGCGATGGTTCGCCCATGGACTGCATCGTAGCCACACTAACCACGCTTTGCGGGGGCCCTATAAACAGCGTTGTTCTTGCTTTACAACTTATTATTCGTGCTGATGCACGTGCGGGCTCACGATTATTTTGTGGAAGTAACAAATTTTAGCTTCTCCATTCACCATTCCTCAATCATTTATCTGTCAGGGATAACATTTTCAATACGCCTGATTCTATGTGTATAGTTGCATATATTGGTCTCATCTGGAACCAACGAGGACTAGCAAAGAGCATCTATTTATCTGTGCAGTCGCAGTCGACAATGCGCATATTTTTGATTGCCAACAATATTGCGTTGGCGTCACTGGAAAAACAAAGCCAGTTGCTGTTTATATTACCGCTGTTCGTCATCTGTATTTACATAATAAATATCATTAGACGAAGTCACGTATTGACCTATTGCTCGGTACATGGAACAGATTTCCGGCGTAAGTGAACACTGGGACGAAACTCCTGGAGTGGACCGCAGCTGGTGTAATTCATCATTGTTTGGTGATGAAACCCATAGAGAATGGATTTGTAGTGTAATAGTATGGGGCCTCATAATGTAATTGATTATTGATCTTTAGTACTAGGAAATAACATAAGATGATCTTTACGAATTTCCTGAAAGCTCGTCGCGTTTCTAGTACAACGCTTGTTTCGACTTGAATCGGCTTGTATTTACCAGCTTCCTCCGCTGCTGGAGCATGTGGTGGGAAGGTCTGGAACGATGTCCAGTCATCCTCGTGAGGCCAGATGAGACATTGGTGGAAAAACACGCGGCAAAACTGACAGGCAGGACGCGAAGCGGCGTCAGACCGAATGACAGGCACGCGACGTTTATTCATTTAAGTGCCCGTCTGCGAGGCGCTGCAGCGTGCGTTTCAACTGATGCTTCATTCGACACAGTCATCTGTCACTAAAGTGGGTAGAATATGTGGAGTCACTTTGTCTCCTGCCGCACATGTCTTAACAATAACATCTAACTCTAGACTCCACAATCCGTAATTCTGCTGGGACACTCGTATCCCGCCATTCTTGTTGTATTCGTGAATAGTGCACAGATAGAACGGCTGTCGAAGAGTCTCCGTATGGATTCGATTTACTACGATTTTGTCGTCGTGATCGTTTTATCGAATTATATAGAAGGAAGTAATTATTCGGCTGACTCTTAGTGAAAGGTGCAGCCTTCTAAATTAAAGTGTAAACCTGCCCTTCTCGTAGCGTCTGCCTGCCACTGGGCTTGACGGTCATCTCAGTGAATCTCTCGCGCGCTAAACGACCCTGCGGCGAGTCACACCTCCTCTGTTAAGTCACTCGTGCAGTTGGTCCCACACTAATGGACCGGTACCGAGCGAGATACGTGGTTTCCCTACTCCGTTGAATGCAAATGTGCAGGTATGGCTGCTTTGAAAGGAAAACAGACACGGCTAGTCTATGTCGAGTGTTCCCCAAGCGTGAGCTTCTGCTGCGTCACTAAAGGCCCAAAGCGTCGACGAGAGATTAAACACCGAACGTTCCCTTTTTTAAAATTAGGAATCGGTCGAAAGAATATTTTTTGAGCCACTTCTTTACGTGGTTGAACTACGTTTCCTTAGCTTGCATAATGTTCCTTTGGAGTTCTAAATTTACAACTAGCGACTTGGCTCCCTTGAAGGGAATCTGTTGACTTGCCTCTGCTGAATCGAAATAGAAAGCAGGTCCAACACTAGGTGACCTGGAATTTTGTTCAGTAAGTGACTGTACGGAACTGTATCGAAGGCCATCCGGAAGTCAAAGAAGACGGCCCCAGCTGGGCACGTCTAGAGCCGTCTGGATTTCATGGAGCTGTCGTTCGCAAGAACTGTTTACGGAATCCACGTTAATCTTTTTGTAGGAGACATTCGTTCTCCAAGAAGGTGATAACGTCTAAGGATGCAGTATGCTCTTTAATTCAGCAACAAATTGATGTCAGCGATATACACGGTATCTACTTGCCCGCTCGTCTTTCCTCGAAAGCTGACTTGCAGTTTCTTCCCCAGACGGAAACATCCTCAGTACCCTTCGATGCTGCAGCGACCAACGGTCGGCTGCTGCTAGACGGGGAGAGAGTTGTAACCTCTGTCCGGGTCCGTCTGCCTTCGCACTGCAGAGCAGTCCCAGCCCAGCTGCTGCGGCGACCCGCGGCCACTCCGCTCCTAGGGCAGCCACCGCCGCCGCGGCCGGCCCACGCACCGTGCCAAAGGTCAGCAGTTCACGCCGGCTGCGCCCCGCGCGTGTGACACGGCGCGCCCACGCGGTCACTGGCGGACGTACACACCCCGCGTCGCCCTCTCCCTGTCCCGGCTGCGAACACTACCGCCGGAAGAACAGCCTGCGCGATCCCTATCTCAGCGTATGCTCGCCATCGTATCAACAACACACGTGCAGGACATAAGGGATATGTGGAATACCATTCATATTTCTTAGCATAATTTACTATCAGAATGATTAAAAGGCCGAAAACTAATAGCCATTGTTCGTATTACGATTAGTTATATCTCGGGATAAAGTAATTTGTATAAAAAAACATTAAAAATAAATGAAATAAAATATCAAATGGATTCGTCGTACGAAACAGCCGTCTAATGTAGAATAAACTCCTCAAAACAGAAAATAGCATTTGGGGAAAAAAATCATATAATGCAACCTTTATATGTTGTACAGTTCACAAATGAACTTCGGTTATTTTATTTGCGAAAATCACAAATATAATCTGTGTGCCTGCACAGTCGAATAGGGCCCAAACGAGCAAGGCAAACATTGAAACTTCCTGGCAGATTAAAACTGTGTGCCGAACCGAGACTCGAACTCGGGACCTTTGCCTTTCGCGGGCAAGTGCTCTACCAACTGAGCTACCCAAGCACGACTCACGCCCCGTCCTCGCAGCTTTACTTCTGCCAGTATCTCGTCTCCTACCTTCCAGGTTCGCAGGAGAGCTTCTGTTGGGAAGGTAGGAGACGAGATACGGGCAGAAGTAAAGCTGTGAGGACGGGGCGTGAGTCGTGCTTGCCCGCGAAAGGCAAAGGTCCCGAGTTCGAGTCTCGGTCGGGCACACAGTTTTAATCTGCCAGGAAGTTTCATATCAGCGCACACTCCGCTGCAGAGTGAAAATCTCATTAAGGCAAACATTGCACCCAAATCTCTGCTTGTTTATATTCAGAAAACCAGCAGACATTCAGCATCATTGTCTTGCGGCTATTGGGCTGTGGCGGACCACTGGCCCGGCTGTCTATCGCCGCGGCCGCCTTTTACCGTTCATCTGACAGGGGCTGAGTGCACGGTATTCTACGCCCACTTTTGTTGACCTTCGTGGCAAGTCATCTTTGGATTACGTTTTAGCAAGATAATGCCCGTCCACGCACGGCCAGAGTTTCTACTGCTTGTCTTAGTGCGTGCCAAAACGCACCTTGGCCAGCAAGGTCGCCGGAACTCTCCTCAATTGAGAACGTTTGGAACATTATGGGCTGGGCTACCCAACAGGCTCAGGATTTTGACGATCTAACGCAACAATAGGATAGAACTTGGCACGATATCCCTCCGGCGGACATCCAACATCTCTACCTGTCAGTGCCAAGTCGAATAATTGCCTGCATAAGGGCCAGAGGAGGACCGACGCGTTATTGACATCCTCAATTTGTGAAGCTCTTTCTCTTGAATAAATCATCCAATTTTTATGAAATTATCATCGTTTGTTTATCTTTGTGTGTGTACCACATCCACCTACCTCGGTGACATTCGGACAATAACTTCATGGTGCGTCGTTTTTGCCTTACAATGTACACTACTGGCCATTAAAATTGCTACACCAAAAAGAAATGCAGATGATAAGCGGGTATTCATTGGACAAATATATTATACTAGAACTGACATATGATTACATTTTCACGCAATTTGGGTGCATAGATCCTGAGAAATCAGTACCCAGAACAACCACCTCTGGCCGTAATAACGGCCTTGATACGCCTGGGCATTCAGTCAAACAGAGTAGTGACTGGCGTATTGTCACGAGCCAGTTGCTCGGCCACCATTGACCAGACATTTTCAATTGGTGAGAGATCTCGAGAATGTGCTGGCCAGGGCAGCAGTCTAACATTTTCTGTATCCAGAAAGGCCCGTACAGGACCTACAACATGCGGTCGTCCATTATCATGCTGAAATGTAGGGTTTCGCAGGGATCGAATGAAGGGTAGAGCCACGGGTCGTAACACATCTGAAATGTAACGTCCACCGTTCAAAGTGCCGTCAATGCGAACAAGAGGTGACCGAGACGTGTAACCAATGGCACCCCATATCAACACGCCGGGTGATACGCCAGTATGGCGATGACGAATACACGCTTCCAACGTGCGTTCATCGCGATGTCGCCAAACACGGATGCGACCATCATGATGCTGTAAACAGAACCTTGAATCTTCCGAAAAAATGACGGTTTGCCATTCGTGCACCCAGGTTCGTCGTTGAGTACACCATCGCAGGCGCTCCTGTGTGTGATTCAGCATTCTATGGTAACCGCAGCCGTGGTCTCTGAGCTGATAGTCCATGCTGCTGCAAACGTCGTCGAACTGTTCGTGCAGAGGGTTGTTGTCTTGCAAACGTCCCCATCTGTTGACTCAGGGATCGAGACGTGGCTGCACGATCCGTTACAGCCGTGCGGATAAGATGCCTGTCATCTCGACTGCTAGTGATACGGGGCCGTTGGGATCCAGCACGGCGATCCGTATTACCCTCCTGAACTCACCGATTCCATATTGTACTAACAGTCATTGGATATCGACCAACACGAGCAGCAATGTCGCGATACGATAAACTGCAATCGCGATAGGCGACCTTTATCAAAGTCGGAAACGTGATGGTACGCATTTCTCCTTACACGAGGCATCACAACAACGTTTCACCAGGCAACGCCGGTCAACTGCTGTTTGTGTATGAGAAATCAGTTGGGAACTTTCCTCATGTCAGTACGTTGTAGGTGTCGCCACCGGCGCCAACCTTGTGTGAGTGCTCTACAAGGCTAATCATTTGCATATCACAGCATCTTCTGCCTGTCGGTTAAATTTCGCGTCTGTAGCACTTCATCTTCGTGGTGTAGCAATTTTAATGGCCAGTTGTGGATTTCCGAAGTTATGGACAATTTGAAAATATGATGTTGGGTTTCAGGTGTATGTGTAAAAGATGATCTTTTGTTCTCTACCAACGGGTGAATGAACATTACCTTTTAAAACAGTCGTTTAACTGAATTTCACTATTGCATCATAAACGCTGTACTTGATAGATTACACAGTTTTGGAATCAGCCAAAGATGCCCCATGAAACCTGTTATCCTGTTATGATCTTCAGTTGTTATAGATCTCAGTTCATAGTATCAACACAAGGTGTGATGAATTTATCTGGTTTCAAGATTCGATGGAGTTTTTACATGAACCCTAAAATACAGTTTCACAGGCATTTTATGGAGCCTGTGAAATTAGCAAGCTGTTAGTAATGTAGTCCTAATGTTATAAACATGGGTGATGCATAAAGAATAGAACTTACGTAATATGAAATTTAGTTTGGAGTCAGTGATTCTGTTTCTAGTAGTAATGATTGACTTTGCTTCAAAATTCGATAGTCGACCCTGAAATATTTATCACAATCTTACCTACTTAGTTATCAAAAAATTCTCAAACATTTTGGTTACGGGGAGAAAGTCATATGTCTAAATGTTGTTAACTATAAAGGTAGGGAGACGGAAGTTGGCAGAATGAAGGGTAAAGTGTTGAATTCTCTCATCCGAAAGTCGCTGTTATTATTCTTGAGATCCTGAAAGGCAAGCAGTACAACTAGAAAAATATAACTAATAAATCGAAAAGACTGGAGAACTGGTAGATGTTTTGCTTTAAAGCTACACACACACACACACACACACACACACACACACACACACACACACACACACACACACACTTTTAACTTTCAAAAGTAAGAAGAAAATACAAAAATTTTAATTTCCTTCTTATTTGGAAAGTAACAGAATACTAACTTGTTATATTACCAGATACAACTGCACCATAGCTGGTAGCGTCCACCACCAGCAATGGCGTGTGAAGCCTTGACAGTGCCAGCTACTCGTGCTTGCGAAACGTCAGAAAAATCGTCAAACAATCGTAGGCCATAGAACCCTAGACAGAAGTCAATAGGCAGTTTGTCAACAAGTGGCTACGGAAGCCTTATTTTGCGCTTCACAGTTGTTGGAAATCTGTCAGAGGTATTGCAGAAGCAGCTTAGTCCTCAAGTAACTATGTTATCATCACATCCATTGTGCAGGAATTGCTATACTCGCTACAACAAGAAACTTAATGATAACCCGCCTGAACGATCACCGTCACCGGAATGTGAAACTGAATAAGACAGTGCAGATGTTTATATTCCGTGATTATGAAGTTGTTCTTGCGTTGAATGTTAGCATTTCTGTTGTAGCCCCAAATATATTCCCGCTGAAATGCCCAGGCACGATAAGAAGAACAAGAAGAAAACGGTATCTACAAAGAGATGTGGAAGAACTTGAAACAAGATTTACATGAGCAACATATTCAAAACTTTGTGAAGTGTGTAATGCAGATGCATTTGGTACAGAACCTGAACGTAGTAATAAGCATAAGCAAGAAATGTGATGTGTGGTTTCAAAACGTAAACACTGCTATCTCAGCAGATACAGAAATACATACCCAAAAAATGGCTCTGAGCACTATGCGACTTAACTTCTGAGGTCATCAGTCGCCTAGAACTTAGAACTAAATAAACCTAACTAACCTAAGGACATCACAAACATCCATGCCCGAGGCAGGATTCGAACCTGCGACCGTAGCGGTCGCTCGGCTCCAGACTGTAGCGCCTAGAACCGCACGGCCAAAAGACATACCCATTCCTCACGTTATTCAGTTTCAAAAGCTCGTAAAATGGAGAATGAAAAAGGTATTTAGGTATGCCCAGAATCATACTGTGAGCATCCATTGCAAGATGATACGCTTAATGTTGCTCTGGAATATTACGTAAGTCATGACAGAGATTGGAGCAGACAAATTCCTAATCAGACCAATGTTATATCTGTTAGCGAAGATGGTGAAAAAGTTATTATAAGACCAGTAAGAGAAGCATAGCTCATAATGAAGAACTTTAGAGACTGATCTCACAAAATTCTCCTTCTTACGGCCAAATTGGGTAAAATGCCAGCCAGTGTAAGACGTATGCAAAGTACTTATTATTTATCGTGAATGTACTTATTGCACTAATTTGAAATTTGTTTGTATCACCATCAGTAGTGTAGCAGGGAGGAAGTACCCAGAGATGGACCTGATTCTTTTATGTGTACGTCAAGAGGCGTAAGATAAATGTAATCTATGCATTGTGGAAGGGAGGAGAGTTGATGAAGAAGACAGTAGAGCTACAGAAGTTTGTTACAGAGGTTAGGCATTGAATTATGAAAGGAACAGCTCATCATATGCGCAGGATTCAGGGGCAGGCCGTAGCAGAAGTAAAATCCCCACGTCCATGAATATGTCACATTAGTTCTTCATTTCGACTTTGCTGAGGTCTGGTCGATTGCTTTGCAGGACGAAGTTCAAAGTTACCACTGGCAGACATCACAAGTGCCAATATTCACATGTTTTGCTCACTTCCTTAGAACATCACACTGTTTTGCTGTTGTCAGTGATGAACTCATTGACGACAATGCATATTTGTGCTATGCTGTCAGCATGATACTTGGATGATATAGTATATTGAGGCCATACGTTTTCTAAATATGTGTTTGTGACTGATGGTGCAGCATCTCATCTTTCACATGGATGAGCTTGGAAAAGACTGTACAGGAATTAAGAGAAAAAAAATTGATATTTTCAGCTACATGTCATGGAAGACGTGCATTTGATTGGGTAGGAGGTCTCTATAAACATCTTGCAACAAGATTTAATCTTCAGCAAGAAGCTGTTGTTGCTATAAGAGAGGTTGCATCCTGGAGTGATATATACATTGCAAGAACAGTTCTCCACGAAATGCACCCTGTCTGAAAAAAGAAGCAAATGAATTCGTATTAAGATTGCAGTGTTCGTTGTAGTGTAGGCAATTTTAATTCATGTAATGTCACTAAGAAGAAAAATCACGATAGAAGAGAATAAAAATTTATGAATAATATCAGAAAGAGAAAAATGTATATGTTAAAAGCTATATTCTACATCTAATTTTTTTTATAAAATGCTTGAACAAAATGAAAAGTTGCTTTCTCACTCATAAGGCTGTAAAATAATCATTTTGTCTAAGATACATCAGTTTTGCATTACATGTACTCAACATCATCAATCACATTAAATTTTTAAATGTCCAGGATTTTTGACCTTGAGAGTAGCTAGGACTAACATAAAAATTTTTCAAATTTTGAGCAGCAAAATATTGCCCACTCTGTACCTTCCCCAAGTACAATGACCAACTAACATACCAGGCAGTTTTTAGTATATTCAGGATTTTAGAGAAAATAATTTACAAAGAACCAAAACATTTCGGATTATCTCATCTGTATGCAAATATTTTCATAGTTTAAGATTTTCAGGCATTAATGTCATTGCTGACAGCAGTCTTCCACTTTATCATTTCTCACGACAACTCGTCTGAGCATGCGGGGTTTGTTATTGCCACGGAAGTTACGGAATCGAGTTAATTTTGACCCACGGCATACTATTCTGTTCATTGCACATGACAACTGTTGTGGAGGGCAGGTTACGTTAGGGGCCTGAAGATCACACTATGTGGTGTCGAAACTTGTAACATGCGATAAAAAGAATAAACATTACATTCAAATACAGCCGCTGGTTTTATCATCCATATTATTCAAGTAATATTATGTGAAAGTCTCGTATCCGTAACATCCAGATCCGATGTAATAGAGCGCCTGAAGACCGTAGTGTGATCAAGTTAAATAAATAATCCTTCTCTACAGAAGAGAGGAGAATGAGAAGACAGTTAAAAGTGTTCGTGAGGTAGCGGGCAGAGCAAAAACTGCACGGTTGGCGAGTCTTGTACAGAATTATATTCGGGGAAACACTGTGACGTCACTGGTCTGCTCTTGGAACCCTACTGTCACGCCTTCTTCCTGGAAGGTTCCACTATTAACATTGCAGGTTGGGATCTTTCGGGGCGTTCACATTTGCTGGTGGTGTACGGACCCTGGACTGGCGGAATTCACGCCGGCAGCGAAGTGCAGCACCATCCTGTCGGGTCGGTATTTCGCCCACGCGTCTGCCAGCCAGCGCTCACTTTGCTTTTAGCCGTTTTCCATCCTGATAATCGTATTGACGCCACGAGACACACTCTGACCGTAGCAGCACGGGGAGTTTTAAACTGCATTATTCCGAAAGCACCGACCCAAAAGCGTGGGCAGCTGGAATTTGTCCGTTTTAATTTACGTCTACAGCAAATGGACATGTAGGTTAACGGCATGTCGATCGCTGATGCCCCCTGACTGTGTATTTTTCCGTTTTGTTCCTTGTTTTCGTTTCCTTGTTTTTCGATCTCCCACTGTGGCTACTTGCCGATTTTCCGACGTCACCCGCCCACTCACCTGTTCACTCGCCGCCTCCTCCCGTGCTGCGGTGTCGCGCGTCAGCGAAGCCTCGCCGAAAACTGCCAATTCGACACTAATGTCGGTCGCTTCCGATTACTTTTACACGCCGTCTCCTTCCCTCCCTTATGCCGACTGCTGTCAGTTTATTACTACTGCAGAATGGAGAATACACAGAATGGAAACTCCGGTGCAATTCACGCGCTAATATTTAGTGCGCATGCGCGAAGTGTCATATTGAAACCCAGTAAACAGCTGCGCTTGGAACCAAAAGCGAACGGATACGTTTCGTTTATTTTATTAACTGTGCATCTTACTTGCTGGGCTTACCTACAATTAAATAGTTCTTCGATGTATGGTAACAGTTAAAAACATATAATGAGCAGTTGCAAGAGAGAAGACGACACGCGAAAAATGTCTTTCCCGATTTCCTCGCTGTAAACAGTATAATCTCACTAAACTGTAAAAAATACTCTATGTAAATGAAGTTAAGCTACATCAACTCCAGGGGTTCGTTTGTCGGAAGGGGTCCTCCTTATCCTTTTAAAAATTAAAAAACGACTTGTTTCGAATTTGCGCGGTTTCTTCACTACTGTGTATAATTCTTCTAATTTGATTCTGAAAAAACTAACTGGCGCACAAAATTGATTTCTTTTGTATCTTACAGTTTCGTATCGCAGCTCGATGATGAACTTAACACCTTAGTGATCTGCAACTTAAAATGGTTCGCAGTGAAAAATGTGATCGCTGGCTAGTTTACATTTGGCTCATTTTGGATACGTTGCTGTGTAGCAAATGTAGCTTAAATATCGAAACTGGTTTTGTACTTGTCAGGAAAGCCACATCTCACTAAAGTATTGAGAAAATAGAAGTATTTTACTTGATCCCACTTCTTGACTGCGCCACGTCCAAACAGCTTGCAACTCTGTCGTGAACGGTTCGTAGATGTTCACGCACGTTTCTCAAATTAGTGACAGCGATTTGTTATTGTACTTCTGCTGGAAGAAAATGATGAAGAAGTAGACATTCTACTCCGACAGTTATGTAATGAAAAAGCTGAAACTCATCACATATTTAGAACAAAACTTGACAAAAGTTTCTTTGCGATAATTATCAATAGTCATTTATTGAACGAATAGGACTGTGATTCATATACAGATACTGAAACTCTTGCAGTATATCCGATAATAGCTGTTTCTGTTGGAACTGAAGTTGATTTATCAGCACAAAGTCCCAGAAAAGAAAAATTAAGTAAAATAAAAGTGCTGCAAAGAAAACCTGTATTTGCAAAATAAAGTAGCTTCGTTCTCATATGAAGCTAAAAGCAGTGGCAGTTCACAGCTTTCAGAAGAAGACAATAATGAATTTCAAAGCGTATATGATAAATGTTTAAAGATTCATCACAACATTAGCGTCTTTTTTTTGGTTGGTGGTATTAGCACCGTTTCGTAAGAATGTCTAGAGCCCAGTGGTAAGGAAATATACAGGGTGAACACAGTCTTGCCCTGATTATAACAATTTATTACAGAATAACCGTTTGACACAATAATTTACATTTGATGCAGTTACGTTGGTTAATGTTAATAGTTTTTTTAAGACCACTTACGTTAGTAAACCTCAACGTGTGCTCCCTTGGTAGCTCGGAGAATGTCGAGGCGGTATTCCATGTCTCGCCAAGTGTTTCGTAACATGTGTTCTGTCATAGTACCCTCAGCAGCTTGTATCCTAGCTTTCAGTTCGTCGACGTGAGCAACTGGTGCGACGAAGACTATCCTTGATACAGCCCCAGACAAAAAAAGTCAAGGGCGTAATATCTGGAGAGTGGGGTGGTCATGGTGTTGGACCGTTCCTTCCAATCAACCTATCCGGAAATGTTTCATCCACGAAATCACGCACTATCAAAGCCCAGTGAGGTGGGGGGGGGGGGGGGTTATGCGATCCTTCTTGCTGGAAAAGTTACCATGGTTGATATTCTTCTAAACGTGGGACAATGAACTGTTGCAAAACGTTTAAGTAAATGTTTTTGGTAATGGATTTTTTCTGCGCAGAAAAACGTTCCAAAAACCTTTTTATGCATGAGGCCGCACCAAACATTCACTTTTTCGCCGTCTCGCTGTAACTGTACAGTAGCAAGTGGAGACTCTGAACCCTACATACGGACATTATGCCTATTTACCATTCCACTGACATGAAAAGTGGATTCATCGTTAAACATATGCGATTTAAGTAATCGTTAGCGTCATTAATTCTGTTGAGAATCTCAGTTGCAAACTCAGCACGTGTCAGCAAATCATTCGGTTGCAAGGCCTGCACGATTTGCACTTTATAAGCATACAACGTAAGCCTTTCCTGAAGAATCTTCACCACACTTCCTTGCGGTATTTGAAGTTCACGTGAAACTATTTCCGAACACGATCAACAGTTGCATCACTCACACGAAGCCTGCCACTTCGAGGAGGATCTTCAACACTGCCTGTTTCGTTAAACTTTGCATACCATCGAATTTACGCTGAACACTGATGGACGATTTAGTTTCGTGAAATCAAAGCACACATTGCGCTTTCTCCTGCTTCGACGCCAGCAACTAACGTGACCTAACAGACCGCGTTGGTGTTGTGGAGCACTAGCGCCATCTATTGGTCACAACAACTAGTAACACTAACCTATGTAACGGCATCAAATGTAACTTATATCAAACGGTTATTCTGTTATAATTTTTTATAACCAGGGCAAGACTTTGTGCTCACCCTGTAGTTTGGCGTTCTCACGGTTTCAGTAGGGCGTCGAACGAAACGCGTGACTTGATGCATGTCAAAGGAGCCGCACCCTACTTTCCATTCTGTATACTGTCTGTTCTGTGATATTACCGTAACTGTCTCATAGTGGTAGGCTACGTGTCTAGCAAGCTTCGTTGAATATATCTCCAGGCACTGCCTATACAGGATGGCCACAAAATGTCTGAAACGCGTATAGGGATGTTTGCGGGGCAGGTTGTACTGAGACATACACTGTGTGATCAAAAGTGTCCGGACACCTGGCTGAAAATTGCTTAAAAGTTCGTGGCGACCTCCAGCGTTAATGCTGGAATTCAATATGATTTTGGCCCACCCTTAGCCTTGATGTCAGCTTCCACTCTCGCAAGCATACGTTCAATCAGGTGCTAGAAGGTTTCTTGGGGAATGGCAGCCCATTCTTCACGGAGTGCTGCACACAGGAGAGGTATCGATGTCGGTCAGTGAGGCCTGGTACGAAGTCGGCGTTCCAAAACATGCCAGAGGTGTTCTATAAGGTTCAGGTCAGGATTCGGTGCAGGCCAGCCCATGACAGAGATGTTATTGTCGTGTAACCACTCCACCACAGGCCGTGCGTTATGAACAGGTGCTCGATCGTGTTGAGAGATGCAATCGCCATCCCCGTATTGCTCGTCAACATTGGGAAGCAAGAATGTGCTTAAAACATTAATGTAGGCCTGTGCTGTGATAGTGCCACGCAAAACAAGAAGGGGTGCGAATGAAATACACGACCACACCAAAACACCACCGCCTCCGAATTTTACTGTTGGCGCTACACACGCTGGCAGATGACGTTCACCGGATATTCGCCATACCCACACCCTGCCATCGGATCACAATATTGTGTACCGTGATTCGTCACTCCACACAATATTTTTCCACTGTTGAATGATCCACTGTTTACGTTCCTCACACAAAGCGAGTCGTCGTTTGGTACATACCGGCGTGATGTGTGGCTAATGAGCAGCCGCTCGACCATGAAATCCATGTTTTCTCACCTCCGGCCTAACTGTCATAGTACTTATAGTGTATCCTGATGCAGTTTCGAATTTGTGTGTGATGGTCTGGATAGATTTCTGCCTATTACACACTACGACCCTCTTCAACTGTCGGCGGTCTCTGTCAGTCAACAGACGAGGTCGGCCTGTACGCTTTTGTGCTGTACGTGTCCCTTCACGCTTCCACTTCACTATCACATCTGAAACAGTGGATGTAGGGATGTTTAGGAGTTTGGAAATCACGCGTACAGACGTATGACACAAGTGACACCCAATCACCTGACTACGTTCGAAGTCCAGGAGTTCCGCGGAGCGCCCCATTCTGCTCTCACGATGTCTAATGACTACTGAGGTCGCTCATATGGAGTACCTGGCAGTAGATGGCAGCACAATGCACCTAATATGAAAAAAAGTTTATTTTTTGGGGATGTACAGATAATTTAGTCACGTAGTGTAAATGCTAAGAAATAATTTCGACACGTTGCGCCGTTTCCCAGGTACTTAGGATTGAAGTTGGCCAATCAGGTCGTCGTGCCGTTTCAGCTAACGAAACAAAGCACTCGTTGGGCAACACCGGCTGTGGCCCGCGACACCCCGATTGGCTAACTTCAGTGCTAAGTAACTGGGAAACGGCGCGACGTGTCGAGATTTTTACTCAACCTTTATGTCTCAGTGCAATCTGCCTTGCAACATCCCTTCAAGCGTTTCAGGCTTTTCCTGACCACCCTGCATACTGCACAAGCCAATGTACAGAGCATGGTGGAAGATTGCAAAATACTCTTCGAATACAGATTATCTAGATGTAACTAAGTTTTGGGCGCAGCTGCGGGGTCTTCTTTCAAGTGATTCCCATTTAAGTTCCTCAACTTTTCTGTTACGCTTCGGTACGGGGTCTAGCATTATACGGTTCTAGCAGTGCGACTCAGAATTCTGCGATGTCTGTTGTACCTACTCGGTTTCCCACATCCGTACCAGCAGGACCCAAATCCTTCGTTCGCTTCCCCTAATACCGATTTCATGTGATCGTCCCGTTTCATATCGCTTCTCAACATTACCCCCTAAATACTTGTGCACTGTTACGTGCTTAAACCTTGTTATCGGATATTATATGTCTTTATTATGAACATTATCTCACATGTATCAGCATTTAAAGAGAGCTGTCATGCATTACGCTAAATAGAACTCGCATACTTTCTCCTTACGGTGGTAGAACGTCGATACTTTGCCGTAAACAGTAGTATCGTTGTCAAACAATCCTACAGTGCTGCTTCTGTCTGATAAATCGTTTGTGTAACTTGAAAACATTAAATGCCCTATTATGTTTCCGTGGGCACAAACGGTGTGAACTTTCCTTCCTGTTGAAAATTCGCCGTCCAGTACAACGTCCTGGGTTCTAAAAAATGGTTCAAATGGCTCTGAGCACTATGGGACTCAACTGCTGTGGACATTAGTCCCCTAGAACTTAGAACTACTTAAACCTAACTAACCTAAGGACATCACACACATCCATGCCCGAGGCAGGATTCGAACCTGCGACCGTAGCAGTCGCACGGTTCCGGACTGCGCGCCTAGAACCGCGAGAGTCCTGGGTTCTATTCGTTAAACATTCATCGTGCGAATCACGTATTTGCGAAGATGGTCCGTGTGCTGGAATATTGCTTAGCAGACTACGATGTGGCACAGTGTCGAACAGCTCACTAAAATCAACTTGTTCGCCTGTACCTGTCCGTTTTCAGATATCGTGAATGACGAGGCAAGCTGTGCTCCGCGCCAGTGGACTTTCCTGAATCCACGCTGATTCTTTGAGAGAGTTTGTTTCCTTCCAGCATCGTCGTAATGTCCGAGCTTATAATGTGCTCTAGCATCCGGCAACAATCTAAACAGGACTGGTCTGCGCAATTTCCCAGTCACGCCGTACTATTCGTTGCCCGACAGATGCTCCAGAAATGTGAGCTACGAAAGGAGATAACTCCGCTGTAAGGCTCTACTGGGATTCTGCTTTGTTCGATTTAAGTAGTCGTAATTGTTTTTTCATATCGGGAGCGCTAATCAATATAACACACATGTGAGTCTGTCCGGCGCTCAAACGAGATCCTAGTATCCTAATGCGAATATGGTACCAGACATATCTGCGAGAGATGGAATGGAAGTTTTGGATCTGTTCGTTGACTTTACATATAAGTAGAACTTACAGGATTTTCCGAAAAAAATATCGCCAGAATATGACTGAATGGAAACGTTCTAGCGTGGCCCTTCTTGCGGACGCACGAGATGCTATTGAGTTGGTAGTATTGGTTCTCGCATAATTCGCCTGATGTTACCATTAAACGAAGCTGGGCCTTTAACGCTTTTTGTTACTTATTACCTGTTTATTTAGACCACACTAAAATAGTTGAGTTCAGGTAAATATAAACACACACACACACACACACACACACACACACACACACACACGCTTTTATATTGTAGATTTATTTGATATTATGCATCACATTGATTCAGCGTACCGCACATAGTGACAGACAGCGATTAAAACAAATGAACAGCTATGTTAGCGGGACCATAAACAACTCGCGACTGAACGGTAGTTCCATGTGACCGGCCAACGTCGACATCAGAATATGCTCGCAGAGGATGCTGGAGCTGTTGAAATTGTCGTGCCGTCCCATTGACAATGGGGGCAGACACTCATATTAAATTGACGGGTGAGAATATTTGCGTTTGCCTTTCATCCTGTTGACGTTGCGTGTAGGGGAACCAGTGTAAGCACTGACCGACCGATAGATCGCGATTAGTAGTCACAGCAAGCTCGCACCCAACTTAAATCACTGATCGAATAGTTTCATTCCCTGAATGAAATTCTTGTAACCTGAGCTATTGATGCGTGGCGAGGAACATTTTCTAGCATTAATAGTTCCCTCGTGTACAAATAATATTTACTCTTTTGTATCGAACAATATAGCTGGATATCCTGCTGGTGGGTAACGTTACACTGCAAACCGTGAGAGGCACTCATTGTAGCCTAGTGCAAAGTGAGAGACCAGTATTGGTTAGGTGCTACCTTTAAACCCACAAAGTTGTTCCCCGAGAAAATGGTAACACCAAATTCCGCATTTCCTCGTTAAAATCAGCCTTTTTCGAATAATTCGTCGTGCCAACATTTAAACAAAATTTCTCATGCCGACACAGTAGAAGGAGCTATCTGTTTTACTTGGTAAAAACGTTGTAAAGCCAAGATCGCTTAAATATATTCTGTATTTACAAAGAAACCAGTTATTTGTAAGAAAATAAAGAAATACTTATGCAGCTTTAGAACATCAGATGGAATCGCGTCTTAGTTCTGCAGTTGGGCTCAGTATCATGAATTAATTAATCTGTAACGGTATGGTCTGACTAGTTCTGGTGTAAATGGAAATGCCGTGTGGCTAGGGCCTCCCCTCGGGTAGACCGTTCGCCTGGTGCAAGTCTTTCGAGTTGACGTCACTTCGGCGACTTGCGTGTCGATGGGGATGAAATGATGATGAAAGACACACAACACCCAGTCATCACGAGGCAGAGAAAATCCCTGGCCCCGCCGGGAATCGAACCCGGGACCCCGTGCGCGGGAAGCGAGAACGTTACCGCAAGACCACGAGATGCAGACAGTTCTGGTGTAGAACGAAATTTGCTAATGACGATAGAATGTGCTTTCCCGTACAAGAAAACTTTTAAACTGGACGATATTATCTCATAGTTCCAGATTCAGTACAGTTTGCGTCTTCTTTACACTCGTGGCGCATGGTTCGCGAGTGATGAGCGCTGTAGTAGAATGCATAATAAGTTACGTAGTGGAACTTCATTGCGCTGGCGCCAGTAAATTAGTGACTAGATGACCTCCCCCCACCCCCCCACCCCCCACCACCACCACCACCACCTCCCCCCCACCTCCCCTGTCCAGTGACCAGGTCTGCACGCTGTCACTTACCTTGGAGGCCATCAACAGTTCGCCTCTCTTATCACTCGTCTCTGTCTCTCGTGGGCTGGCTGTTGGTTAGTCACCTTCGGCAGTTTGACACACGCTGCTGGAGTGAAGGTCTCTCCAAAACTCAAGCGCAAGAAGACCGCCATGACATCATCTAATTCGTTTTATGGTGTTAAAACCGACTTGGAATTGTCGTACTAGCTTTAGTTACTTTGTAATTACCTTTGTCCCAGGTTTTTGTATTATTTGATTTTTGGTACATTCTCTTTATATTTTGTGAGATTAACTTGTAACTTTCATAATTGAAGTTGAGGTTTTGTATATGCATTGTCAAAGAATATGTGTAAAATCACTTACGTGAAGTAGTGTATGTTATATCTCTGTACTGTTGACTTCCATGATGTGTCATCATTGGTATCTGTTTTGTCTATATGCTTAGTTTTCAACTGCTTTCTAATGGTTACAGCTTATTCTACATTCCTGGAAATGGAAAAAAGAACACTTTGACACCGGTGTGTCAGACCCACCATACTTGCTCCGGACACTGCGAGAGGGCTGTACAAGCAATGATCACACGCACGGCACAGCGGACACACCAGGAACCGCGGTGTTGGCCGTCGAATGGCGCTAGCTGCGCAGCATTTGTGCACCGCCGCCGTCACTGTCAGCCAGTTTGCCGTGGCATACGGAGCTCCATCGCAGTCTTTAACACTGATAGCATGCCGCGACAGCGTGGACGTGAACCGTATGTGCAGTTGACGGACTTTGAGCGAGGGCGTATAGTGGGCATGCGGGAGGCCGGGTGGACGTACCGCCGAATTGCTCAACACGTGGGGCATGAGGTCTCCACAGTACATCGATGTTGTCGCCAGTGGTCGGCGGAAGGTGCACGTGCCCGTCGACCTGGGACCGGACCGCAGCGACGCACGGATGCACGCCAAGACCGTAGGATCCTACGCAGTGCCGTAGGGGACCGCACCGCCACTTCCCAGCAAATTAGGGACACTGTTGCTCCTGGGGTATCGGCGAGGACCATTCGCAACCGTCTCCATGAAGCTGGGCTACGGTCCCGCACACCGTTAGGCCGTCTTCCGCTCACGCCCCAACATCGTGCAGCCCGCCTCCAGTGGTGTCGCGACAGGCGTGAATGGAGGGACGAATGGAGACGTGTCGTCTTCAGCGATGAGAGTCGCTTCTGCCTTGGTGCCAATGATGGTCGTATGCGTGTTTGGCGCCGTGCAGGTGAGCGCCACAATCAGGACTGCATACGACCGAGGCACACAGGGCCAACACCCGGCATCATGGTGTGGGGAGCGATCTCCTACACTGGCCGTACACCACTGGTGATCGTCGAGGGGACACTGAATAGTGCACGGTACATCCAAACCGTCATCGAACCCATCGTTCTACCATTCCTAGACCGGCAAGGGAACTTGCTGTTCCAACAGGACAATGCACGTCCTCATGTATCCCGTGCCACCCAACGTGCTCTAGAAGGTGTAAGTCAACTACCCTGGCCAGCAAGATCTCCGGATCTGTCCCCCATTGAGCATGTTTGGGACTGGATGAAGCGTCGTCTCACGCGGTCTGCACGTCCAGCACGAACGCTGGTCCAACTGAGGCGCCAGGTGGAAATGGCATGGCAAGCCGTTCCACAGGACTACATCCAGCATCTCTACGATCGTCTCCGTGGGAGAATAGCAGCCTGCATTGCTGCGAAAGGTGGATATACACTGTACTAGTGCCGACATTGTGCATGCTCTGTTGCCTGTGTCTATGTGCCTGTGGTTCTGTCAGTGTGATCATGTGATGTATCTGACCCCAGGAATGTGTCAATAAAGTTTCCCCTTCCTGGGACAATGAATTCACGGTGTTCTTATTTCAATTTCCAGGAGTGTATTTTAGAACGTTTACTAATGTGTTAAAGTTGCACCGTTATGAAGAGTTTACATGTAGTTTTCCGGCTCAATATGTGTAATGACTTCTGAGTATTAGCGTTTTTTCGTAAGTATTACTCTGTGCCTACCCATTAGCCTAACGATGTTTCTGCATATCTTTATGTAGTTGGTTTTCTCTTCTCGTTGGTGCAGATACCGAGAAGCTGGCATTTTCCTGAAACCGCTAGTAATCACAAAGATTAATACAGCTTTATTTAGCTGATTTGGGGGAGGGGGTCAAACAGCGAGATCATCGGTCCCATCGGACTACGGAAGGAAGTTGGCCGTGACCTTTTAAAGGAACCATCCCGGAATTTAACAAGCGATTTAGGGATATCGCGGAAAACCTAAATCAGGATGGCCGGACGCGAGTTTGAACCGTCGTGCTCCCGAATGGGAGTCCAGTGTGCTAACCACTGCGCCACCTCGCTCGGTGCACAGCTATGAGTCATGCATTTTGTCAAGTCAATTTGTGCACAACAACAGCCTTCATGTGAGTGTAAGTGTATTGTGAGGCTATAGGTAGTATGCCTAATTAAACAGTTGCGTACATCAAGTTCGCGAATGGACACCAGATATTATCTGTGCAGCACTTTAGTGTGCAGTGAATATTTTGTTAATAGTATTCAACCAGAATGGTGGTTTGATTGATGTTGTCTTATTCCTGTACATTATAAAGTAGCAATAGACCTATTTCAGCTCAATGGCCGTCTTCGGGCTATCTCGAGGAAAATATACGCCTTGTAAAGAGTTGCAGAATTATAACTAATAACAATTTTGTTTGATTGTGTAGAACTGTCGCAGGGAATTATTTCATATGGCACTAAGGAATAGAGGTATGCATAGTAAGCTAATCAACAAAATAGGCATTCAGTTGAAGATGAAAGCGGGCAGACTGGAAAGTAACTCGCCGAGTTGTTCGCGCATCCACAGACGTCGCCACCGTTGCAGCCGTCGCCACGATATCTGGCAGTGCGACGACAGCAAGATGTTCCCGACGAAACAGTTTAAAAATTGGCTGAACAGCTAGCTACATTCTTGCCCTCTCGACGAAGCAGACGCGCAGATTACGAAACGAATGCGTAACTGCAGGGGAAAAAAAAAAAAAAGAGTCCGCGAAGAAAAGACGGTGTCTCTCTTCCAGGTTTTTAAAGAGGAATTTCGATATTCGAACTTTTGGCATATTTCGCCGTACCAACATTTAAACAAAATTTTCTCATGCCGACACAGTAGAAGGAGCGATCTGTTTTACTTGGTAAAAACTTTGTAAAGCCAAGATTACTTAAATATTTCTTTATTTACAAAGAAACCAGTTATTGCCATATGGGCTTCCTACAGCTGTCGCCACACCCCACAATCTGTTGCCATCTGTTTCCGACTTTCCATTCTTGTTCTTCTTCTTCTGTTTTTCTCATGGCCCCCTTTATCCACATCAACCTTCGGTCTTCTATTTCTTGCTGGAGTTCAATGAAGATGGCACATCAAGATCTTTTTTTTTTTTTTTTTGGCCACCTGCCGTCTGTCATTTGCATTATATGTCCATACCAGGCGAGCTGCCATTCTTGTCTTCCTAAGTCTGGACCTTTTCCCTAAACGTTATGTTTTTTAAGTGGTCTCGTCGAGGTATTCTACACGATCTTCGTAGGTAGTCCATTTCTACAACTCTCAATTTGTTTTTTGATTTTTTCCACTGCATAGGTATTCGATCTTTTGAAAATTTACTATCTGTCCCTACTTATCGTATTCTTCTAATAATTTTCTTAGCATGAAGCAGATGTCATCTTACTAACTGGCCTTCACTACATAATAATCTCGAAGAACAAGGTGTACAAACATTGATCCTTTCCAAGACTGCAGTGTGGAAGGCAAGGAGGAAAGCTATTGGGACGATGCAGAACCTCAGCACTACTTCGGAGATTCAGTTGAACGAAGGCATTTCGAAATGAACTGAAGAGAAAAGTTTTTATGGCAACTGACAGCCAGTCTGTTCCTGACAAAGTCATTCGGGTGTTCGGTTGTGAAGATGCGGAGAAAATCCTGAGTGAAAATGGAACTGTTCTTACGGAGGAGGCATTTGCCAATTGTTTGAAAGAATTCAAACAAGCGTACACCATACACATTGACTTTGGAAGCACTGAAGAAGAGACTAATGTATTTCGTCCTTTATTTGCTTTGCTCGTGATAGAGCAAAAATACCCAAGAAAGACTTTGTCTGCATTGAAAAATAAAATCCTTGTGTGGTTACTGAAAACTACAGTGGTAGACTTTGAAATGGATACAATTCAAGCTATGAAAACAATGTTCCCCTTCCGGTTGCAATTTTCATTTCATCCAATGTCTGTGGAAAAAAATACGAGAACTGGGATTAACGCGAGAATACTGTCAGAGTAGTAGTCAGAGTGTTTTATCGCATTTGTGCTGCAGTGACATTTTTCAACATACAATGTTGGTGAATGGTGAATGATAGTAATGGAAGGAATGACTGGTGGAGAAAAGACCACCCAGTTCGCAGAATATATGGTCAGTCACTGGATAGGAGATCGTAGTATACCAAATGAAATATGGAATGTTTTGAAGCATCGGCACTGGACCACAAACGCTGTCTAAGGTTGGTGTGGGAAACTAAACTCCTCAGTAAATGGTAAATACCCGAACGTATACTTTCTGATAAGTAAGCTAAATGAGGAAACAGTAAATGCTATATTTGAAATTGAAAGAGATTCCATTGGTCACGCGTTTTAAAAAAAAGTTACACATACTGGGTGATTATAATTAAACTGACAATGTTCCGAATGGTGCAATGCGGGCTTTATACATCACAGGAAGCTGAAACATCGTAGGTATGTTCATTCCCGCTCTCGGAGTATGACGAAAAAATAATAGCTCCGCTTTCTGGCACCAGGTGAAAATGTGACGTTGTAAGCGGTAAGAATTGAAATTGTTCCTGTTTTGATGTCAGTATGCTGTGTGTCACTTGGCGATACGTGTTGGATTTCTTTTGTGAAGTGACTAAACGTATAAAGGTTAGGACGATTGAAGTTGTCCGTAGGAAACGCAATGGCTGTCGAGAAGAAAGACCGTGCACTGCTGGTAAAGCTGTTTTATTAGAACGACAGCAGCAGTATCACTGCATTGTGGGAATGTCACCGGCAGAAAGAGCTGCGGAGAAGTCCCATGTCAATAAATGGGCTAAAGAATATGATCAAGAAATATGAAGGAGCAAGTGAATTAGGAAGTGCAGTAGGAAGAGGGGAGCGACCTATTCACATTGCAGTTGATGCAGCCTTTTCGACCGTGCAGGGCTTTTCAAAGATTCTGGTTCCAATGCCCTAGCTGTATCAGGAATTCTCTCTCCCCTGGCCAACAATTCAAAGGGTTTTTGATATCCTTACAAAATTCAGAATGTGCACCAAGTGAAGCCCCGTGATGGGCAACAAAGCAGTAAATTCGCCTATTGTTTTTTGGCATGCATGGAAATGTATGACATGTGGTTGAGGAATATCGAGAAGGTGGTATTTTCCTGAAACCGCTAGTAATCCTAAAGGATAAAGATTAAGACATAAAAATACATAGCGGCTCGGGGGATTTAAGAAGTTTAAATTATCAGGTTTTCTTACAAAAAAATTGAGTGAAAAATTAAAATCATAAAATAAGAAGTTTAATCATTCGCTGCAGTAATATTGTAGAAAGAAAAACTGTGAAAATATATAGAAATTTTTAAAAAAAGGACGTTTCAACATTCCAAGGTACTATGTGCACAACCATTCCTAAGCCTGGATAAAATATGAATTCTTATTACGATGCGATCGGGAATCCATGTTGACCTCACAGGTTGCGAAGTCCACGACCTGAAAGTCGACAATACCGCATGTAGTTCGGTAAGAACCCTTGCAAGCCAAACATTCTAGTTCCTACTGTACTTCATCGTCTTTTCATTTGTAATCTTCATTTCCACAGCCTCCACAAAAAGCCTAGCTGCGAACTGTTTTGCTTGAAAAAGAAGGAAGGATGGAAGATTAACGTCAATGTCCCATCTACTAAGAGAAGGAATGTATGTTTGTGTGTGTGTTTATTTATTTATTTGTTTGACACTCGCTTTCTGGAACATCCTGTTGTAGTCATTCTGTAGTAGTGAACACTTAAATGTACATTTACCCACATGTAGTCCACTTGCTTGTTACAGGAGGTTACCATAACCACTGACTGTAGGGGACCGTAGGGACACACCAGTGGAGCATAGTAGTGGAACACCAAGGATGTCACCCCACTTTCCAATGTTGCCAAATTTATTCAAGATGGCGGTGACAGATATGGCAACATCGCAAGATCAATTGGCCTATCTCCACTAACCTAATTCCCTCCCCGCCCCTCCCCTCCCCCACAAAATGGTGGGAAGTTCAAATTTTAGTGGGAGAAAGGTCAGTTGGGCTACCTCCACTAACCTAAGAAAACAGTGGGAAAATTGGTCACTTGGGCTACCTCCAGTAACCTAAGTCATCTGAGCGACACCTCGTCCTAGGAATTAGCAGGAAAAGGACTCAGTGTGTGCTGGATAGGATGGACATAAGTCTTCATTTTGCATGCAGTCTTTATTTAAACAATTTTAGGCAGTAGCTCCATCCAATATGTTCACCATGAGGTCCGGAGTCCAACTGACCTAGTACACAGTTCTGCTACCAGAGAGTGCTGTCCTCCCTTCTGTGATGTAATCCAAGATGGCGGTCTGTGGGAAAAATGGCGGGAAAAGAACTCAGCCTGTTCTGGGCTGCTGGTGGATAGGAAGGAGTTTTTTGTTTTGGAACAATTTATTTAGGGACAGATTTGACATAGTGTATTTATTACACTGATACCAAACACTTACTCACTCTGACGTGGTCACAATACACAGCCTGCAGGCCTGCAAACTACTTATAAATCAGCGAAATAATGCAGTACACTGGTGTGCAGACACGAAAACAACTTGTAAATTGTCAAAATAATGCATTTAAAACATTCCGCAGACATGCTCACTAATTCTAAACTGTGCAGATAATGCATAGTACAGCCTACAGACCTGTTCACAAAATAATGCAACAGACACATTCAGTACGTGTGAAATTGTCAAAATAATGCATATATAATGCTCTGCCAACATGCTCACAACGCTTAAACAGCCGAAAATAATGTAGTGCACACCTTATGTCCTCCTTGATGCTCTAACATTTGATGAAAACCGCGTTTCGATATGTGTAACCATTCACGAAATAACAGGGGTGTTATGTCTTATGTGACTCACCTGTATGTGTGGTCAAAGATGAACAAAAAATAAAATGAATTCTATATCAGTACAGATGACTTACAGCATACCTAAATACTACAAGAGTGAAAGCTGTGTGAAAAGAGAAAGTATTTGCAAATATATTTATCTAGGAAAAAGCATTTAATAAAGGCAATTGATTTCATTTGAACGTTTTTAAATTACAGAAAGTATGATTTTGAATTAGACTCGGAATTAAGTTCACGGTAGTGAAGAGACATAAATTAACTTTAGGAAAAGCTTTCTATCATTCCATGTAGGCTTTCACGGCCGGCATTTTCATCAGTAAACACTTCCGTGGTAAGTTGCCGTTCTACAGATCGACCACGGCAACTTAGCCCGGAAGTGTTTACTGATGAAAAACTTTCTATGTTCATTACAGAAGTCTTTTTGAAATGGATTTACAAGAGGAGAGGTCCCAACAGGTATAAGAGACACTTACCGGTGGGAAATGGCGTGTTCTAATCCCACTTCGGCGGGCCATAAGCGGGAAGTGTACGAATTCTTAATGTGAACTGCCGCTGCAATTGCCCTCTTGAAAACAGTCACATATATAGTGAGGCAGTAGTGAGGTATTTGCTGTCTCCTCATTGGTTGGAGTATCAGTAGACAACGATGTAAACAAAACTTGTACCACCCAGAAAAAACCGTGACGTTTACTGACGTCACTGCGCTTATTAAACATTTCGCACCACTGTTCGAACGTTTTGGTTGTGTATCACTTCCTTAGGTATTAATTTATTGCGAGAAACAGTTCACTTGATGAACGCGTGATCCCACTGTCTGTTCTTGGTAGCTTCCATATTATTACGCTGTGATACCGTAGTGCATAACGAGAATCACTTCGATCCATACGTGCATTAACGTCACAGTCTTTAGTATACAGTATATCAAGAACAGTCCGCGCTGCACTCCGAAAACACAGTGTAAAGCTCCCGCTGTAGAGACCCCTCTCCATCGCTCACTTCTCGCCATCTTCTTTTGTTACCTTTTCATGTACCGACCTCGCGATACGTTTCAAAGCGCTTCCTCTTGTAGGGTATTACATAGATGAGAATGTTTTAAACTTTTCACCGAAATTACAATTTTATGTCCGTCGAACTATTTGAAGCACACAACAGCAGTAAATGAGAAACAACAATATGGCCATTACAGAAATTACATATAAAGAACTACAAAAGCTGCACTATTGCAATTCTGGCTGACGTGAAAAGCGAAAAAAATATATAGGAGTACAGTAATATGCTCAAATTCTAGAACAATTGAAATAATAAAATACTAGTGAAGACACACTAAGTTATCTGCAGGACCATATAAACAACAATTTAAACAGTTAGGCACTCAGTTATACTTAACTACTTAATCTGCGTCTGGTATGCGACTTCAGGGAAGGAAAAACGGATCTTACTTCGTTAGTTACTGGTACATAATTGGTGTCCTGAAGTCCCTTTTCAGATCCGGCATCGGAATCTTCCAACAAGCAAGTGCGATCTGCTGCTGTTTTATTTACCTTGTAAAGACCATCAAAAGCTAAACAGAACGTCGCCACCTTTTTTTTCTAGTAGATCTGACCACAGACGATTCCTGACTAGAACAAAGTGTGCTATTTCTGGAAATACGACACTGTAGGTACTCCTCCTATTTAGAAATATTGTTTCAAGCCGTGTTTAGGTTTTTGCAACATACAATCTTATTTATATATGGCGCTTGTGACTCTGCTGTCTATTTTGTTTCTTTAGGGATTTTTGTTTGTGTAGTCTTTCAGTTTGCTGACTAGAGATATCGACTTTACGAAATCCAGAATTTTGCAGATGCCCTCAGCTTGATGAATGGTACAACAGACGCATCTGCGTATTTTAGAAAAAGTCTATTCGGTTTTAACTGTTCGAGTTGGGGTACTGCTCTTATCAGTCGTTTCTGGGGATTCAGTAATTGATCTATTTGCACGTCATCACGATCCATGAGACTTAATGGCGTGGTCTCAGAAACACACTGTAGAGCTGGGTTCCCCAAAGTGTTCCACTATCAGTTTCGGTGTGAGAGCATCGTTGCATGCCTGTATCAGCGTTAAGAAGACGAAAGTGATTGCATAATCTCAAAATACAAAACTTTTTGTAGATAGCGATAGTATAAAAGCAGTAGTTACGAGAAATCGGCCAGAGCAAATCGCACGTCACTCATGTAGGAACATAAAATCACATTAACTATCAATCTCACTAGCGATAGCAAGGTAGACAATGATTTTCCCTCATTAGCAATATTATCGCCATACACAAAAAAGTAGTAAGTGGGTCACTTGAACGCACTAGAAGATTTAATGATCAAACCCAACCCAGCCACAAAAATAAATATAACAAATCAGTCAAAATAAATATAAAAATTTATTCACATAATGAACTCCAGATCCTGAAAAATCATTATTTTTAGTTTTCATCATTCCTTTATATTTTAGCTTAATATTACCATCTTCAAAAAATTGAAACTGTCAGGTAGTTACTGTATGACAAAGTAATTTTAAATTTATTATTAAGCTCCATACAAATTTTCTCCCCATTTAATATTCACAGCCCATAATGTGATACCGTACAATTCATATAGGAAAAAAAATCACATTGCTACTGCTTTCAGCTACCCAGTTTTGGCTACTTATTAATTTTTGTATTTTGTACCCTTTTTAATATGAAGACTGAAAGTACAACAAACAATGTACAACGTATTTGAAAGAAAGTAAATGAATGAACAACGGAAGTAAATGGAAATTGATGAAAATTGACAACCAAAAAATGGACAACATATGTTAAAGAAAGTAAATGAATGAAAATGGAGATTGAAAGGACAACACAAAATGGACAACATATTTGAAGGAAGCTAAATGAACGAAAAATGGAAGTGAATGGAGATTGGTGGAAATGGGGACAACAAAAACTTGACAGCATAGAGCAAACAATAGGAAATGTACTAAATGTTGTGTATTGCAAGATATTACTGAATATGGGATAAAGTTAGATAAGCCTAGATTGATTCGTAAATAATGTGTAAATAAAGATCAAGCTAGTAGATATTATTCAAGCAACAACAATAACATATTGAATAATACCGATGATACGGGGCAGATATTAAGAAAGTGTAACAGAATATGGGAAGAAATTAGGTAAACCTTGATCAGTTTGCAAAAAATGTTTAAATAACGATCATATGAGTAGATATATTAAAATGACTGACACCCAGAATAGTATGGAAAACATGCAGAGGAATAAACAAGCGAGATAACAACCCAAAGAATAGTATGGACAACAGCAGTAACAGTGAAAGGCCGAAAATATGTAATTCATGTAATATTATAAAACATTTAGATTTTTTGTAAAAAATCTTGGACAGGTACTATCAATTTGTAGAGATTGTAGAAAATTAAGGTCAGAAAATAGAAATGTTACCCCAACCCAAAATAGATTTTATAACTTATTAAAAATCAGCAGTAATAAATGGAAGAAGACAGAAACGCTAAAATTGTAGGTCTGTTTTACAAGAATAATATGCACTACCAGGATACAAGAGAAAAATTAAATGGTTTGTTAGACGATGGATACCAAGTAGAATGTTTAGATTTAATTTTACTTAAAAACGGTTGTGTAAAAATTACAGTTTACGGTAAAGAAAAAGATGCATTTGTCTTTTAAAAAGATTTAAATAAACGTAGTAGAGACAAATATATAAAAAAGATTCTCAAGGCAATTAATAAATGTTACTTGGAGGAAAGATTCGGAAACTAGCAAACAAAGCGAAATAGATAGTGACAAAATTATGAAGACGAATTTCCAAAAGAAGATGTGAAAGCCCACAATGGAGGAAGAATTTACAGCAGGATGATTTAATTTTGTTGTGCAATTTTATGTTTAAATTTTTTAAATTCAGTACCCAGCATCGGTGGCACTGAATTTTAATTAAGACGTCGGAGACAAGGAAGGCATCGATTTTTGCTAAAGAATTGTTAAGCTAAAATATTTGTTTATTACTAATTTGTAATTTGTAAATTTTTAGACATACACTCCTGGAAATTGAAATAAGAACACCGTGAATTCATTGTCCCAGGAAGGGGAAACTTTATTGACACATTCCTGGGGTCAGATACATCACATGATCACACTGACAGAACCACAGGCACATAGACACAGGCAACAGAGCATGCACAATGTCGGCACTAGTACAGTGTATATCCACCTTTCGCAGCAATGCAGGCTGCTATTCTCCCACGGAGACGATCGTAGAGATGCTGGATGTAGTCCTGTGGAACGGCTTGCCATGCCATTTCCACCTGGCGCCTCAGTTGGACCAGCGTTCGTGCTGGACGTGCAGACCGCGTGAGACGACGCTTCATCCAGTCCCAAACATGCTCAATGGGGGACAGATCCGGAGATCTTGCTGGCCAGGGTAGTTGACTTACACCTTCTAGAGCATGTTGGGTGGCACGGGATACATGCGGACGTGCATTGTCCTGTTGGAACAGCAAGTTCCCTTGCCGGTCTAGGAATGGTAGAACGATGGGTTCGATGACGGTTTGGATGTACCGTGCACTATTCAGTGTCCCCTCGACGATCACCAGTGGTGTACGGCCAGTGTAGGAGATCGCTCCCCACACCATGATGCCGGGTGTTGGCCCTGTGTGCCTCGGTCGTATGCAGTCCTGATTGTGGCGCTCACCTGCACGGCGCCAAACACGCATACGACCATCATTGGCACCAAGGCAGAAGCGACTCTCATCGCTGAAGACGACACGTCTCCATTCGTCCCTCCATTCACGCCTGTCGCGACACCACTGGAGGCGGGCTGCACGATGTTGGGGCGTGAGCGGAAGACGGCCTAACGGTGTGCGGGACCGTAGCCCAGCTTCATGGAGACGGTTGCGAATGGTCCTCGCCGATACCCCAGGAGCAACAGTGTCCCTAATTTGCTGGGAAGTGGCGGTGCGGTCCCCTACGGCACTGCGTAGGATCCTACGGTCTTGGCGTGCATCCGTGCGTCGCTGCGGTCCGGTCCCAGGTCGACGGGCACGTGCACCTTCCGCCGACCACTGGCGACAACATCGATGTACTGTGGAGACCTCACGCCCCACGTGTTGAGCAATTCGGCGGTACGTCCACCCGGCCTCCCGCATGCCCACTATACGCCCTCGCTCAAAGTCCGTCAACTGCACATACGGTTCACGTCCACGCTGTCGCGGCATGCTACCAGTGTTAAAGACTGCGATGGAGCTCCGTATGCCACGGCAAACTGGCTGACACTGACGGCGGCGGTGCACAAATGCTGCGCAGCTAGCGCCATTCGACGGCCAACACCGCGGTTCCTGGTGTGTCCGCTGTGCCGTGCGTGTGATCATTGCTTGTACAGCCCTCTCGCAGTGTCCGGAGCAAGTATGGTGGGTCTGACACACCGGTGTCAATGTGTTCTTTTTTCCATTTCCAGGAGTGTAGTACAACACGGGGTTTAGTCATGGATCGGAGCATCAAATTTTTAATCTCTGGGTTTCTGTAATAACTTTCCTTAAGAAAAAATATAAGACTGGTCCATTTCTGTGCCCCCACAAAATTCAACTTTTTTAATAAAAAACAATGGGATAAAATAAGGTACTCGGTCATTCATGAGGTCCACAAAAATCATCCCTGGCTTTCGTTCACCAAACAAAAATTTAACTTTCAATAAAAAAAATTGGATGGTCGCAGTGATCGGAAAAATTGCTGAAAAGAGTAACAAACTTAGATTGACTAAACGTAGGTCTAACGATTTTCCAACCAATAACCGGGCTGTTTGTTAACATTTGACCCAACACACAACATATTCCAACCAACAAAGAACCTGGACAAGGGCGACGTGGCCAAGGATCCTGAAGCAAGGAATATCTGAGTAAATCACTAAAATTGAGGTTCCAAGTGTTACTAAGAAGCTTCACGATCACAGATACAAAAAAAACTTAACAGGCTTGACAATAACTCAATGACTTACTGAAGAATACATTAATGATAATAGAAATGCTGTAAAGTCAACAGAAATAACAGGAAAATACATTTCCGACAAGGATCCGTACACAACAAAATGTGTGTCAGACTTAAAGGTCATTATGAATACATGAGACTAACTACTAGTGGTCTCTTTATAGTCATTCCAAAAACAAAGGAAAATCAGGGTAATATGGCTTACACACTCTAACATAGCAATAAATGTAACAAAATAATAAAAAAATAGCTATGTAGTTTTAGGGAAGTAATTGTAAATAAAGCATATAAAAAATAAGTATCAACCATTATCAGTCATAAACAACCTTAGGTAATTATTTATTACGCTAGTAATGTGCAATAATGATGGTGAAAATTATCAGTGCAGGAACATAACTATACTCTTCTCTGACAACCATATAACCATCACGGAAGTGTAATGCTATTAAATATATACGATGCAAAGCCTCATTTTTACAGAGGAAGCCACAAGGGGTAATGTGACTTACCAATAAATACTACTGTGATTACATTAATGTCTTATTATTCTACTTTGGTTCAAATTTTACATCGTAGTGTACGCTGATTAAATTTTTCGCGTTTTAATCATTGTTGCGACTTGTAGTTATCTGCGGATGGATCAGTCATAACTTGTATTTTACGTAGTACAGCGAACTGTCGCGACCGGTATTTATTCGTGGATTGTCAAACACAATTTACTGTGATTATCGCGTCAAGATAACTACAGTATGATACTCTACATGTTTGATTCGTATATTAAATTTATCTATGGTATATTCCATCACACCTTGTGTATCCGCTGTGATTATCTGAGATTTTATCGCCGGCCGCTGTGGCCGAGCGGTTCTAGGCGCTTCAGTCCGGACCTGCGCTGCTGCTACGGTCGCAGGTTCGAATCCTGCCTCGGGCATGGATGTGTGTGATGTCCTTAGGTTAGTTAGGTTTAAGTAATTCTAAGTCTAGCGAAATGATTACCTCCGATGTTAAAAGTCCCATAGTACTTAGAGCCATTTGGTTACTCCGGTTATGTCCTGACTACGTATGTAAAGTTGTTTTTGTGTCTACTTTGCTGTTGTTAAAGATACTGATAGAGTGATTATATGTTTCTACATGAGTGACATTTAACTTTTATTGTCCAGTTTTTCATAAGTAATTCTTTTATATTATCGCTATCTCTATGACGTTTTGTATTTTAAGGTTCTGTAGTCACTGTGTCATAAAGTTGATACAGGTACCAGGCGATGGCTGGCCTATGACCGAAACCGGTAGAATATTAATTGTTCTAATGCAGTCTTGTGTCATGAGTTTCCGAAAACAAACACCTGCTGCAGATGAGAACCTGAAAAAAATGTTTGTTTTTTGTGTCATTGCTGCTTCAATGAAACATGGATATTGAGAAGAGAAGGCGAAAGATGATTTGAAGTATTTCAGACGTGACTGGATGAGAATGGCAAGGATTAGTTGAGTACAGAGAGTGACTAACGGGGAGAGTAGGCGACAGAACAAGACTATTGGAAGTCACAAGAAAAGAAAGAAGAATTAACTCAAGTCATAGGTCGCGATGTGGGAGGACAAGACGCAAGACGGTGAATGACTTTAAGGGATACATAGCACGTACCGTACGGGAACCAACACACATACCCAACTTTTGAAGGACCTGGCATTTAGTTATGAACAGAGCCGCAGAATATCTAAGGACATAAATATTAGCCGTGTCGACCTGCCTTCGGGCTGAAGACACAGTAATAATAATAATAATAATAATAATAATAATAAATGCCGGTTCATTGCTGACGTCCTCCAACATTTAAATACACATTATCTGATTCTTCAGTTATGTACTGAAAATGACTGGTTGCTGTTGTTAACCATAAGTCACGATGTGACTAACAAAGCATAAGTAGAGATTTTTTTATCGTTGTTAAGGTAATGTCATTGTGATCTCATTACTGGTGCAGCACACTGTTGGTCTGAAAATTGCCGATGCTGGTTCAGGGTACACATGAGGGACCTGCCATATAAAGTTTGCAATCCTGCGAGGCAGTTCACAGACAAACGCCCTTGTACACAAGGATGTAACGTCCTTAAGAAATTGCTGGTGAATGCCGATAGACTTGCAGATGATTAGCGTCTGGTGCAAAGATTGCCAGCTTACTTTATCTAAATAGAAATATAAGGTGTGGCGCATGACTCGACGAAAAGATGCGAAATCATTTGTTTGCGTGGTTCACAATCAGTCACTGGAACTGTCACGGTCTTCAAGTATCTGGGAATGATTTAAGATGAAATGGGCACACAGATTTAAACCTCGGTAAGGCATGTGCCACAACGAGGCTGAAGAAAGTGTATTTCAAGCACAAAAGAGGCTGTTCGGCCAATTCTTTAGTGTCGTTCGTCGGTATCGGATCCGTACAAAGTATGCGAACCCAAAAGTTATAGCGTGTATCTACGTAAGGTTCGCCGTATCCAGAAGGTGTTCCTTGCTCAGACTTATACTTGTTTTCCAGCTATCGCGACTACGAAACAGTCGCGTACTGCTTTCTGGGAGCAACGCTGCTCAGTGCCACCTCCGGTCCTTGCCTTCACCAGGCCGTGCAGCAGCTTTTCCCTGGCATAGCATCCACAAATAAATGATGTAATGTCTAAGTGATAAATACGTATTGTGTGTTCTGAGGCTGAACTCAAGGACACAGAGTTAGACACGTTTATCGTAAGCGGCGCCAGCCCCTCTGAGATTCGTGGTAGCATACCGTAGATGGCCTTTGGGCCCAGGAAACACAAAAATATTCCAGTGGTTGTCCAGTTTACCCAGAATTTTGAGGCGTAGTTCTTTAAAACCGTGTATGTGTAGATCAGGCCGTTATATTTGTTCCTATCTTAGACTGATAGATTTTTGACGCACCATCAGACTGTAAAAGGACAACTGCCATTCGACTGATGGGCTGAAAGAATTTTGTGCCGTAAATGCAAGTGTCAATGCAAGTGTCTAGAAGTAGACACAGCAGCATACTGCTTCGTCGCAAATGAGGAGACTGTAGGCGTAACCAATGGATTATTTGCCGTACCAATTGTTTGTAGTGCTTAAAGTTTCATCAAAATCGATCAATTCAGTGAGAGTGGACGAGCAGTTCGCTTCAAACGGTGGAACAAAAACTTCGCAGCCTCGAGGATAACCAGCGGAACTGTTTTGAGTTCTAGCTAGCAGCAAGGAACGAAGTGGTGTGTGGAACCGGGTATCCTGAAACGATCACTGGCCGACATTTATCTGTACTGTGCACAGCTGTAGACTTGGAAAATAAATGTATTGAGGGTCTCCAGTCTCGTTTTGACCCACCAGATGGGAAAGAGTAAACGCCCCGTAGCACATTCCTCCTGCCGACTTCGGCCAATAACCTGCAAAAAGGCAAAACAAGAATCCAGTTCAGAGCAGCGAGTGTCCACGGGAAGGTATGGAATTTGTTGCCTTCGAGGAGTGGACCTCGCCAAGTCAGCCTAGTTCATAAAATGTGATGATCTCCACGCTGTGCTGTGTGGCCTCCGCCTAGAAAAGAGGTCGACGACTCAATTCTTGTGATCGTCCCGTATTTGAAAAGTGACACTGTTGATCACGGAGGACCACAAATTGCAACTTCGGGAAGTTAAAACACTTTCAAATACATCCACGACGACTGTCGGTCGACTTGTGATTTCGCGAGCACTCAGCTCTCCACTTCCCGCTGGCACTAATGAAGCCCATCTACTAAGTGGAGCTTCCCGCCACGACTTCCCCAGAAGTTTGTCTCCGGGTCATACTGGAAAACACCTCTTGTCACTAGCGTAGTTCGTCTCGGTCACAGCCCGTTCAGGACGACTCTGGAAAGACCTACCCATAGTCTCCAGGCTGCAGAAATGCACGAAAACCATTAGATACAGCGTATGCCTGTAATTAGTATTCTTATAAATGCTGCTGTTTGTTCCTGGTAGGGCATTAATGTTTTGTCCCACAAAACATTGCAAGCTTTACAAATCTCTGTACGGTGCGTAGCTGAAGGTACACCGTAGTCTACGCCGTGTTGCTGACTCAGCTGCGTAACCATTGCAGACTCCGTGGCGTGTGTGGAACATAAGGGCGCCCGTGCACGGTTGGAAAGGGGGGACGCCCTCCCCCCGCAGCTCTCAGGGATTTTTCTTTCAATAAAATAATTTAAAAGTCGGTATTACGTAGATTTTTAGCGCAGTCGGAACTAGAAGTTTCTTATGACTTCTTACCGGTCGCTATTCGTGACCCAAAGTATTAAAAATACTCTATACCTCACCTCTATGCACCCCCTCCCCCCCTACGAACTATTGTATGGGCGCCCTTGCGTGGAACCAAGGTACATTGTTATGGGCTTGCCTCGAACTTCAAAGTGTTTTTAGCTACACTACTGGCCATTAAAATTGCTACACCAAAAGGAAATGCAGATGATAAACGAGTATTCATTGGACAAATATATTATACTAGAACTGACATGTGATTACATTTTCACGCAATTTGGGTGCATAGATCCTGAGAAATCAGTACCCAGAACAACCACCTCTGGCCGTAATAACGTCCTTGATACGCCTGGGCATTCAGTCAAACAGATCTTGGATGGCGTGTACAGGTACAGCTGCCCATGCAGCTTCAACACGATACCACAGTTCATAAAGAGTAGTGACTGGCGTATTTTCATGACTGGCGTATTGTCACGAGCTAGTTGCTCGGCCACCATTGACCAGACGTTTTCAATTGGTGAGAGATCTGGCGAATGTGCTGGCCAGGGCAGCAGTTGAACATTTTCTGTATCCAGAAAGGCCCGTACAGGACCTGCAACATGCGGTCGTGCATTATCCTGCTCATATGTAGGGTTTCGCAGGGATCGAATGAAGGGTAGAGCCACGGGTCGTAACACATCTGAAATGTAATGTCCACTGTTCAAAGTGCCGTCAGTGCGAACAAGAGGTGACCGAGACGTGTAACCAATGGCACCCCATATCAACACGCCGGGTGATACGCTAGTATGGCGATGACGAATACACGCTTCTAATGTGCGTTCACCGCGATGTCGCCAAACACGGATGCAACCATCATGATACCGTAAACAGAATCTGGATTCAACCGAAAAAATGACGAGTTGCCATTCGTGTACCCAGGTTCGTATTTGAGTACACCATCGCAGGCGCTCCTGTCTGTGATGCAGCGTCAATGGTAACCGCAGCCACACGGTCTCGTAGCTGATAGTCCATCCTGCTGCAAACGTCGTCGAACTGTTCGTGCAGAGGGTGGTTGTATTGCAAACGTTCCCATCTGTTGACTCAGGGATCGAGACGTTGCTACACGATCCGTTACAGCCATGCGAATAAGATGCCTGTCATCTCGACTGCTAGTGATACGAGGCCGTTGGGATCCAGCACGGCGTTCCGTATTACGCTCTTGAACCCAACGATTCCATATTCTGCTAACAGTCATTGGATCTCGACCAGCGCGAACAGCAATGCTGCGATACGATAAACCGCAATTGCGATAGGCTACAATCCGACCTTTATCAAAGTCGGAAACGTGATGGTACACATTTCTCCTCCTTATACGAGGCATCACAACAACATTTCACCAGGCAACGTCGATCAACTGCTGTTCGTGTATGAGAAATCGGTTGGAAACTTTCCTCATGTCAGCATGTTGCAGGTGTCGCCACCGGCGCCACCCTTGTGTGACTGCTCTGAAAAGCCAATCATTTGCATATCACAGCATCTTCTTCCTGTCGGTTAAATTTCGCGTCTGTAGCAATTTTAATGGCCAGTAGTGTATTTTCCGTTAAATATTTGAGTAAACGCTGCGACCGTGGTGTATTTCAAAATACGCAGTAGGGCTATCAGCGACTTGAAAATCTGCGCCCAACAAAAAGAAAGAAATATAGACATTTGTCTGGGACGAGCCATTGCATCAGGTACGTGTGCGCTTTGAACACGTTTTCTGCCGATAACAGCCCGCCGTGGTCCTGTTTGAATCTGACTACTTTTTAAATATGGGCGATGGATTGTTTCATGTTAATTTATACCCTTTTATTTTTACAATCTGCCTCAATACCGTGGATGGTCAGTGACGTAAAGGGCGTGGCGGGGACCCGGCGCGGTACCTGTGCGGGGGAAGCCGCCACTACAGCGCAGCTGCTACCACCCCCTCCCATCCCCTGTGACCGGACCCGGCCTTCACCCCTGACACGTGCAACCCCGCCACGTGTCGCGGCTGCCAGCTGCCAGAGTTAACGGGGTCGCTGACGCGCCGGGCTCGGTCGCAGTGAAAATACAGCCCTCTAAAGGTCAACAGGTTGCGGGGGCGACTCTACTGTCGCGTTACTTTTAGACCCTACGGTGCTGCGCGACGGAATACAACGCCTCTTCCTTTCACGGACGTGTTGAGAAAGACTACGAATACAACGGCCCGGTGTTCGATCACCCTGCGGGGTCTTTTTTTTCCCTACGGGGCATCCCGTCTTTCCCTTCTGCCAGTGGTTTCTTATTGTGAAACCTGCATTGTCGCGCCGTGGTTCTGAGTCCACGCTGAACCTTAGTCGCGCTATAAGTGGCTCGGCGAGTCAGTTCAGAGGTCGTAGGAGGGCGAGGGCATTCAACCCCCAATATGATCACGTATAATGAAGCACAACCTTCGTATTGAGGACACATTTTTCTTTCTAAGCAGTAGCGATCGGTGTCACAGGTTACACTGGATGGTGAACTGCAAATTCTTCCTAACTCTTTGTTTTGATTTTTTGAATCTCTCTTCACTAGTAATTCTTAGGTATTAATAGGATGTAGGATTACGAACTAAAATACAAAAAAGTTAAAACAGACGTAACCTTTCGTAGTAATTAAATACTAATAGAAGTCTTTATTTTCTGTCAATCGTCCGCTACAGTAGCTGGTACACATTCGCAGGCTTATCATTTTGCTTTTATCGTCATTGTCTAACTTTCGTACAGTGAAATCTTCCGTATATTATTATACGAGTCGCATACAGTTTTAATAAATGAAGTTAGAAACGATTACGTCATCTTTCAGTATTATTTTACGTAACTTCCACATACTCCCAGCTCGCGCTGTTCGCAGGCCTACGTTTATCGCATAACACGACAACTGCTGGCTGTGAGATAAGTGACAAGATTTGTGCGGAATCATACATCTTCACGTCTGTTTTTGAAGTCATTATTTGACATTACATATTGCGATATGCCACAAATAAGGAATTTCCAAATGATTCTTCCATTTTCAATACGAAGAACACGGAAGTGTGCGAGTTAAGCGCGGGGGGGGGGGGGGGGGGGGGAGATTTAGCACTATGGGACTTAACATCTGAAGTCTTCAGTCCCCTAGAACTTAGAACTACTTAAACCTAACTAACCTAAGGACATCACACACTCCCATGCCCGAGGCAGGATTCTAACCTGCGACCGTAGCGGTCGCGCGGTTCCAGCCAGACTGAAGCGCCAAGAACCTCTCGGCCACAACGGCCGGCGCCGCCGCCGCCGCTGTAGCTGTTGTTGTTGTTGTTGTGACAATCTTCTGTCGCATTATTGTGTCGCTCGGGCGCTTCACACGTAACACAGATGATGCGCATTTCTCAAGCAGGTGTGGCAGATAGGTGGTGGTCTAACAAATAAAAACCAAATTACGTACGTGCATAACATAACACCTCACTTTGCATTACGTGTCGTGGCGTGATCTCTTACGCTGGTTGGACAGCATTATAGAAGTCTCCATTTTAGTCACTAATTGCGATTTGCAAATAGTCAGCGCGCCAGACTGTTGACAGGCCGAAAGAGGGCTTACCTGTTCTGTTTTGGTGGAACACCCTTCCGGCCCGAATTTCAGTTCCGTTATGTGCGCTAACGAGCGCGCACAGTTTTTGCCACAGGATGAGGTGGACACCTTCATAATTAAAAGCGGTACCGCTCCTTAATGACGTAACACCCTCGTTCTTTTGTTTGATACCTTTCATATCTCCTGCTGGTGGAAACGCGTGTTGACGGGTCAAGATAAAGCAGAATGTAGGGTTGTGTGTGTGTGTGTGTGTGTGTGTGTGTGTGTGTGTGTGTTTTCGTAACGTACAGTTCTGCAAATTTATTAATAATTTTTCTTTTTGACTATTTTCTTTGAAAGCAAGTGACGTTATTGAATGCACAGAGTAAGACGTGTGGGATCACTGGTTTTCTTTGAGTGTGTCGTACAGGTATTTGTATTGCAACAAACGCAGGTTCCTGAATAATATCTTCGAATCTAAAATACTGTGTTCTGTGATTAATTGTACAAGAAGACCAATAACTGGTGACTTCGATGTGGTTGTAAATTGTGCTTCAGCCTGGCAAAACCATACATCAGGTTATTCACTCCAGAACGGTTCAAATGGCTCTGAGCACTATGGGATTTAACACCTGAGGTCATCAGTCCCCCAGATCGTAGACCTACTTAAACCTAACTGACCTAAGGACATCACACACATCCATGCCCGAGGCAGGATTCGAACCTGCAACCGTAGCGGTCGCGCGGTTCCAGACTAAAGTCCCTAGAACCACTCATCCATAGCAGCCGGCTATTCACTCCAGAAAGGAGGAAGTTTCACACTAAGTTTGTCCACTTCTATTTTCGCATCATTGTGTGGGATAGTTCCCTTTATCTTCCGTCATGTTCATTTCTTGTTTAGATGTATCAACAAGTAGCATTCGTCCTTACATTCCTCAGCAATTTAGATATTCCGTTTTTCAGCATTACGACAGTATGATACACCACGATAACAAGTCTTCTGTGGATTTACTCACGTGGAGATTTCTTTACTCAAACTTTAAACAAGATATCCAAAAATGAACAAAGTCATGCGTAGTCACGCGTAGCGCGCCAAAAGAACAAAGTGACAAGGCATACTAAATCTCCTATTGACAAGTTTCCAAGCACAGATGTACGATGTACGGTGGTACACACCGATCTGATTGGCCCGCTGCCTCCCTCAGATGAATTCATATACTGTGTAACGTGCATCGATAGTTTCAGTAACTGGACAGAAGTCACTTCACTACGTGATGTTCGAGGAGAAACCGCGGCACGAGCGTTTTATATCTGCTGCATCACTAGATTTGGAGTACCTAACCAGATAGGGATTCACCAAGGCGCACTGTTCCAGTCAGAGATGTCCCGTGCATCAGCTAAGATTTGTAGTTCTAAACCGACTCAAACTACGGCATGTCATCCACAGTCAGATGGAAAAATAGAGAGACTCCGTCGAACATTGATGGCAGCCATCAGAGCCCATGGTGAACGAAAATGCAGTGACATCATTCCTACAATTCTCCTAGAACTGCGTTGCTGTGTGAGAGAAGAAAATAACACTTGCTGAAACCCAGTGTGGTACAACTCATTTCGACAAACTAGAAGTAGATCTACCAGCATTCACTTCTCAGTTAGACTAACATACGGATAGACTACGCCCTTAATTATATATCCACAGGGGAAACACCATTTGTTAGTAAAGATCTACACAATACGAATCATGTATTTGTGGAGGATGACAAAGTGAAAGCAAAACTAGTGCCTCTCTATGAAGGCCCCTATGAAGTCCTGGAGCGACAAACAAAATATTTCTCTATAAAAATTAAGGATGTGCCAACTAACATCTCACTTGACAGACTGAAACCCGCCGACATCCCCCAGTGATCTGCAGGATAATCTACAGAGGACTTCACCTGTCACCCAAACCTCCAAGAGTCTCACCAAAGATAGTTACCCGATTTGGTCGCGTTTTGAAATTGCCTGATGAATTCGAGTAATTGACTTAGATACTGTGGGAGGGGGATAATGCAGGGTTATGCTTATGTTCGTCAGCTACAGCTCTGTAAATAATTCTTCTGTGTGTTGACTTTGTTTCTTTGAAAACTTAAGACTTTTGAAACGCACAGAGTAAGAGCTCTAGGATCAGTTATTTTGTTTGAGTGTGTGATATTTGTGTTGTAACTAATGGAAGTTGCCAAATAATATTTTCGGATGTAAAATACTATATTTTGTGATTGACTGTACAAGAAGACCAGCAGAGACTTCTACTGAACACAGGGAGGGAGGCGAATGTCAGATGCAGCTTTCGTATAACCGCAGATGTGTGTTGCTATCGTTGCAGTGTTAGCTTTACATAACATTATAGCAGTCGTATTGACGGAACCAGGGACATGGGTCTCAGGGCTGTTGAAAAAAGTCAAGGATGTGCATTTTGTTCAAGATAGCAGTCAGTCCGAAGACTGGTTCTGTGCAGCTCTCCGTGCTACTCCATTCTGTACAAGCCTCTTCATCCTCGCATAATTACAGGCAGCCTACATCCGTTTGAACCTGCTTACTGTATTTAAGTCTTGGTTTGCATCTACGACTTTACCTCCAGCACTGCCTTCCATTGCCAAATTGACGTTTCCTCGGTGCCTCGGGATTTCCCCTGTCCATTCTTCTAATCACATAGTGCCATCAGTAATTTCTTCACATTTCGATTTATCACCTCCTCGTTGGTTAAATGTCTCCCCATCTAACCTTCAGCATTCGTATGCAGCAACGCATTTTAAAAGCTTCTATTCTGTTCGTGTCTGGCCTGTTTATTTCCCACGTTTCATCTCCATACAAGACAACACTCCAGAAAAGTGTCTTCAGAATAGACTAATATCCACTTCAATTTACACTCGATTTAACGTGGTTCTCTTCTTCACATTCTTTTTCTTCTTATTGCTAGTTTGCATTTTATACCCTCTCTCCTCCGGCTATGGTCAGTTATACTGCTGCTCCAGTAGCAATAATCCTTTACCATATTTAGTGTCTCATTTCCTAACCTCCTTCGGCATCAGCTAATTTAATTCGTCACTTCACCCATCTTCAGCAACTGAAGAAACGTTAACGATGTTATCTCATAACCCATTCTGCTCAACTGATTTTCGAAGTCCTGTGCTGTCTCGGACAGAATTGCGATGTCGTCGTAAAACCTTATAAAGTTTTGTTTTGTTTTTCCTTCCTTTGTAACTTTACAGACTATGTGGCGCTTATGACGTAGCATTGGTTGCGAAAATTTAATGACAGCACCTCGTAGCTTTAGTACATCGTTTGCAGTTGCAGTAGTGCCAACAGAAGCCAAGACGTGTGCACCAGCCGCACGTGTCAGTCAGTACCTCGTTAACACAGGGGATTCCATGCATCAGTGTGTGTGTGTTGTGACCGAGGCCGTAACCAGCAGAGGCACTTTAAAATGCGCTTCGATAACAGTATATGTTAATGTAAGGCTTAGTTTATGTGCCCCCCCCCCCCCTCAATTTGTGGGAACATTTTACCAAGTACTGAAGGTGTTCTAAGAGCATTTGGCAAGATCGATCATGCTGCTATCACTATTTCGAGATGACCTGGAAAATAATTCGAAGGCTATTAATACGAATTATGCAGTTAATTTACATAAAAACTTAATAAAGTTCAATGTGTTCTTTAAACAACAACAGAAACAAAATTTTTGGTAGTAAAAAAATTATTTGAGATTGCGTATAATATCATGAGATAAACAACATGGACATACCCAGATAGCCGCGCGTTAGCATTTCTCTTCCGAGATTCAGGGAAGCGCGGTGGTCCTGAATCTACGAATCGGATTCCCTCCCATACGAACAAGGGGTTCAGGTGTACCGCCAGCCTCGCCGTTCTTCCTAGGCCGTATTAGTAGGGCAAACACACTTTTCATATCAAATTGATACGCTAATCAATTAAATTGTTCAGTTAATCCACCCTCCCTCTAACTTTCTGTCCTAAGTAGTTCATAACCCCTGAGGGTTGATTTATGATCCCTGGTGATAATCGGTCTTTCCGACAGACACCCTTCCTCCCCCCTCCGCCCCACCCTCCCATCTGGGAAAAAGTGTACTTGGGAGCCACTTTTCCCCTTCTTCGGAAATCCCTCAATCCTCCTCTGCCCTCCCCCCTTTCCACCTTCACCTGCAAATTGTCAGGAAAAAGACTGTCTGTGCTGGAAAGGAAGATATCACGACATGAAATTCAAATTAATCTCAGAAACACTTAAGAGCCAAAGAAACTGGTACACCTGTCTAATATTGTGTACGGCCACCAAGAGCACGCTGATGTGCCGCAACACGAGGACTGTCCATAAACCCGTAAGAGTACGATGAGGTGCAGATCTCTTCTGAACGGCACCTACCTAGGCATCCCAGATATGCTCAATAAGGTTCATGCCTGGGGAGTTTGGTGACCAGCGGAAGTGTTTAAACTCGGACGTGTGTTACTGGAGTCACTCTGTAGCAATTCTGGACGTGCCGGGTGTCGCATTATCCTGCTGGAATTGCCCAAGTGCGTCGGAATGCACATTGGATGCGAATGGATGTAGGCGATCGGACAGGATGCTTACGTACGGGTCGCCTGTCAGGAGTCGTATCTAGACGTGTCAGGGGCCCCATATCACTCCAACTGTACTCGCCCCACACTATTACAGAGACTCCACCAGCTTGAACAGTCCCCTAGTAACATGCATTCGTGAGGTTGTCTCCATACGCGTACATGTCCATCCACTCGATACAATTTGAAACGAGACTCGTCCGACCAGGTAACATGTTTCCAGTCATCAACAGTCCAATGTCGGTGTTGACGGACCCGGACGAGGCGAAAAGCTTTGTGTCGTGCAGTCATCGAGGATACACTAGTGAGCCTTCGGCTCCGGAAGACCTTATCGATGATGTTTTGTTGAATGATTCGACAGCTGACACTGGTTGATGGCCCAGCACTGAAATCTGCAGCAATTTCCAGAAGTGTTGCACTTCTGTCATGTTGTATGATTCTCTTCCGTCGTCGTTGGGCCCATTCTTGAAAGATCTTTTTCCGGCCACAGCGATGTCGGAAATTTGATGTTTTGCAGGATTCCTGATATTCATGGTACACTTGTGAAATGGTCGTACAGGAAAATCCCCACTTCTTCGCTACCTCGGGGAGGTTGTGTCCCGTCGTTCGTGCACATTCAACTCACTTAAATCTTGATAACCTGCCATTGTAGCAGCAGTAACCCATCTAACAACTGCACCCGACACTTGTGTTATACAGGGTGTCACAAAAAGGTACGGCGAAACTTTCAGGAAACATTCCTCACACACAAATAAAGAAAAGATGTTATGTGGACATGTGTCCGGAAACGCTTAATTTCCATGTTAGAGCTTTTTTTAATTTCGTCAGTATGTACTCTATCTCCTCGATTCACCGCCAGTTGGCCCAATTGAAGGAAGGTAATGTTGACTTCGGTGCTTGTGTTGACATGCGACTCATTGCTCTACAGTACTAGCATCAAGCACATCAGTACGTAGCATCAACAGGTTAGTGTTCATCACGAACGTGGTTTTGCAGTCAGTGCAATGTTTACAAATGCGAAGTTGGCAGATGCCCATTTGATGTATGGATTAGCACGGGGCAATAGCCGTGGCGCGGTACGTTTGTATCGAGACAGATTTCCAGAACGAAGGTGTCCCGACAGAAAGACGTTCGAAGCAATTGATCGGCGTCTTAGGGAGCACGGAACATTCCAGCCTATATCTCGAGACTGGGGAAGGCCTAGAACGACGAGGACACCTGCAATGGACGAGGCAATTCTTCGTGCAGTTGACGATAACCCTAATGTCAGCGTCAGAGAAGTTGCTGCTGTACAAGGTAATGTTGGCCACGTCACTGTATGGAGAGTGCTACGGAAGAACCAGTTGTTTCCGTACCACGTACAGCGTGTGCAGGCACTATCAGCAGCTGATTGGCCTCCACGGGTACACTTCTGCGAATGGTTCATCCAACAATGTGTCAATTCTCATTTCAGTGCAAATGTTCTCTTTACGGATGAGGCTTCATTCCAACGTGATCAAATTGTAAATTTTCACAATCAACATGTGTGGGCTGACGAGAATCTGCACGAAATTGTGCAATCACGTCATCAACACAGATTTTCTGTGGACGTTTGGGCAGGCATTGTTGGTGATGTCTTGATTGGGCCCCATGTTCTTCCACCTGCGCTCAATGGAGCACGTTATCATGATTTCGTACGGGATACTCTACCTTTGCTGCTAGAACATGTGCCTTTACAAGTACGACACAGCATGTGGTTCATGCACGATGGAGCTCCTGCACACTTCATTCGAAGTGTTCGTACGCTTCTCAACAACAGATTCGGTGACCGATGGATTGGTAGAGGCGGACCAATTCCATGGCCTCCACGCTCTCCTGACCTCAACCCTCTTGACTTTCATTTATGGGGGCATTTGAAAGCTCTTGTCTACGCAACCCCGGTACCAAATTTAGAGCCTCTTCGTGCTCGTATTGTGGACGGCTGTGATATGATACGCCATTCTCCAGGGCTGCATCAGCGCGTCAGGGATTCCATGCGACGGAGGGTGGATGCATGTATCCTCGCTAACGGAGGACATTTTGAACATTTCCTGTAACAAAGTGTTTGAAGTCACGCTGGTACGTTCTGTTGCTGTGTGTTTCCATTCCATGATTAATGTGATTTGAAGAGAAGTAATAAAATGAGCTCTAACATGGAAAGTAAGCGTTTCCGGACACATGTCAACATAACATATTTTCTTTCTTTGTGTGTGAGGAATGTTTCCTGAAAGTTTGGCCCTACCTTTTTGTAACACCCTGTATAGACGTTGTTGACCGCACCGCCGTATTCTGCCTGTTTACATATTTCTGTATTTGAATACGCTTGCCCAAATCAGTTTCCTTGGCGCTTCAGTGTGTATGGCTGCAAATTCTTTATTTAATCGATTTGCGGGAGATAAGGCTCCTCCCTGGTACCTCCACTCTTATGACGTCACCTCACATCCTACTGCTGGGTACTGGTGAAGTTATATCAAAATCTTACTGCATTGATCTTCTAACCCGTCGGATCCCCAAAAAATTAAGGCATTTTTGACTAACCGCATGCATATTTGGAGAGAAATATCTCATCAAATTGATTGTGTGGAATATTGCAATTTGCGGGAAAACAATCGGCGTACATCCAAGGTCTTGTATGCATCGATGCGTGATTACACAAGCACCCTGCTCCTCCTCCTCCTCCTCCACCACCAAAAGCCATATACGGCTAAGAAACCTTCCGATCGCGTCTTCATGCCCACTGTATCAGGAGCAGCCCTTTGAATCCCTCCCTCCTCTTCCTCCCCATCCCTCCCTCACACACCCTCCCTCTCCCTTTGTATGTTATTTACACGTCAAGTTCCGTAGGCCCAAATTGAGGAGCAAATCTCCTAGATCTTGGAATGTGTCAGTACATGAAATTACAACGCAAAAATAACAACAAATAAGAATGAAATGTTTATGAGCCCAAAAAAGTCAAGCCACAAGTTTAAGTAAACGCAATCAACACTACAACAAGAATCAGCTCAGTTTTTCAAGGAAATAGAAGGAGCGACCCATGAGGAATCTCTTCAGTTTCGATACGAAAGCGCGTGGGTTACGGCTAAGATTTTTGAATTCTTGAGGTAGCTTATTGAAAGTGGATGCAGCAGTATACTGCACACCTTTCTGCCCAAGAGTCAAGGAAGTGCGATCCGAATGCAAATTGGAGTTCTGCCTAGTATTAACTGAGTGAAAGCTGCTATATCTTGGGAATAAGCTGATGTCGTTCAGGGAACGACAGTAAAGAATGTATGTATATTGAGAGACCAATGTCAGACTACCCAGACTAATGAGCAGGGGTCGACAAGAGCTTAGCGAACTTTTACCGCTTACTGCCCGAACCGCCCGTTTCTGAGTCAAAAATACTCTTTGAGAATCGGTAGAGTTACCCCAAAATATAATACCATACGTCAAAAACAATGAAAATAAGCAAAGTAGACTACTTTTCGTGTCAAACTATCACTTCAGATGCCGTTCGAATAGTAAAAATGGCGGCATTAAGTCTTTGAACAAGATCCTGAACATGGTCTTTCCATGACAGTTTACTATCTGTCTGAAGACCTAGAAATATGAACTGTTCAGTTTCACTAATAGTGTGCCCATTCTGTGAAATTAAAACGTCGGGTTTTGTTGAATTTTGTGTTAAAAACTATAATACTGAGTCTTACTGTGATTTAGCGTTAGTTTATTTTCTAAAAGCCATGAACTCATGTAACGAACTGCACTATTTGAAACCGAGCCAATGTTGCACACAACATCCTTTAATACCAAGCTAGTGTCATCAGCAAACAGAAATAGTTACCTGTAATACTAAAGGGCATATCATTTATATAAAAACGGACAGGAGTGGTCCCAACACTGATCCCTGGGGCACCCCACATTTGACTGCACCCCACTCAGACCCCACATGAATAATGACATTTTGCTGCCTGTTGCTAAATTAAGAGGTTAGCCTGTTGTGAGCTACTCCCCATATTCCGTAATGGTCCAACTTCTGGGGATGTATTTTTCTAACACAATCAAACGCCTTAGTTAAATCAAAAAATATGCCTAGCGTTCGAAACCTTTTGTTTAACCCATCCAGTACCTCACAGAGGAAGAGAATATAGCATTTTCAGTTGTTAAATGACTTCTGAAGTCAAACTGTATATTTGATAGCAAATTATGTGATATGAAATGTTCAATTAGCCGTACATACACAGCCTATGCAATAACTTTAGCAAACACTGATGGCATAGAAATAGGTCTAAAATTGTCTGCATGATCCCTTTCTCCCTTTTTATAAAGTGGCTTTACTACTGAGTACTTTAATCATTCAGGAAAATGTCCATTTCTAAAGGAAAAGTTACAAATATGGCTAAATAGAGGGCTGATATGTGCAGCACATTACTTTAATATTCTGCTAGGCACTCCATCATATCGATGAGAGTTGACTCAATCTCCCCCTTGTCTGTATCACAGAGGCGAATTTCAAACATCAATCACGGAAAGGCATTTGCCAAGAGTGGTATGTGATTCCCTGTAGAGACTAAATTTTTATTTAATTCACAAGCAATGCTCAGAAAATGAGTGTTAAATACTGTACATGTATCAGACTTAACAGTAACAGAAATATTTTTACTACGCACTGACTTTACATCGTCAGCCTTGTGCTGCTGACCAGACACTTCCTTCACAACTGACCATACGGTTTTAATTTTGTCCTGTGAATTAGCTATTCTATTTACATACCACTTGCCTTCCTAATAACGTTTTAATCACCTTACAGTACTGCTACTGTAGCTTCAGTGTCACAACTTCTTAACATTTCAATATAATTCCCGCTTCGTTCTACATGATATCCTTATCCCACAAGTTAGACAGCCAGGCTGCTTTTACTGCTAGTACCTTGTTTAGAACGTCCTAATGGACAATAACTCACAAAGAACATGAGAAATTTGTTAAGGAAAGCATTATATTCGTCATCCTCCCACCATGAACCATGGACTTGCCGTTGGTGGGGAGGTTTGCGTGCCTCAGCGATACAGATAGCCGTACCGTAGGTGCAACCACAATGGAGGGGTATGTTGAGAGGCCAGACAAACGTGTGGTTCCTGAAGAGGGGCAGCAGACTTTTCAGTAGTTGCAGAGGCAACAGTCTGGATGATTGACTGACCTGGCCTTGCAACACTAACCAAAACGGCCTTGCAGTACTGGTACTGCAAAAGGCTGAAAGCAAGGGGAAACTACAGCCGTAATTTTTCCAGAGGGCATGCAACTTTACTGTATGGTTAAATGATGATGGCGTCCTCTTGGGTAAAATATTCTGGAGGTAAAATAGTCCCCCATTCGAATATCCGGGCGGGGACTACTCAGGAGGTCGTTGCTATCAGGAGAAAGAAAAGTGGTGTTCTACGGGTCGGAGCGTGGAAGGTCAGATCCCTTAATGGGGTAGGTAGGATAGAAAATATAAAACGGGAAATGGATAGGTTAAAGTTACATTTAGTGGGAATTAGTGAAGTTCGGTGGCAGGAGGAACAAGACTTCTGGTCAGTTGAATATAGGGTTATAAATCAAATAGGGGTAATGCAGGAGTAGGTTTAATAATGAATAGGAAAATAGGAAAACAGGAATGCGAGTAAGCTACTACAAACAGCTTAGTGAACGCATTATTGTGATCAAGATAGATACGAAGTCCACGACTACCACAGTACTACAAGTTTATATGCCAACTAGGTCCGCAGATGACGAAGAGATTGATGAAATGTATGATGAGATAAAAGAAATTTTTCGGATAGTGAAGAGAGACGAAAATTTAATAGTTCCGGGTGACTGGAACTCGACAGTAGGAAAAGGAAGAGAAGGAAACGCAGTTGGTGAATATGGGACGAGAGTAAGAAATGAAAGAGGAATCCGCCTGGTAGAATTTTTCACAGGGCATAACTTAAATCATTGGTTCAAGAATCATGAAAGAAGGTTGTATACGTGAAACAGGCCTGGAGACACTGGAAGGTATCAGATAGATTATATAATGGTAAGACAGAGATTCAGGAACCAGGTTTTAAATTGTAAGACATTTCCAGGGGCAGATGTGGACTCTGACCACAATCTATTGGTTATGATGAATTGTAGATCAAAACTGAAGAAACTGCAAAACGGTGGGAAATTGACGAGATGAGACATGGGTAAACTGAAAGAACCAGAGGTTGTAGAGAGCTTCAGGGAGAGCATTAGGGAACGACTGCCAAGAATGGGGGAAAGAAATATAGTAGAAGAAGAATGGGTAGCTTTGAGAGACGAAATAGTGAAGGTAGCATATGACCAAGTAGGTAAAAAGACGAGGGCTAATAGAAATCCTTGGGTAACAGAAGAGATATTGAATTTAATTGATGAAAGGAGAAAATACAAAAATGCAGTAAATGAAGCAGGCAAAAAGGAATACAAACGTCTCAAAAATGAGATCGACAGGAAGTGCAAAATGGCTAAGCAGGGATGGCTAGAGGACAAATGTAAGGATGTAGAGGCGCATATCACTAGGGGGTAAGATAGATACTGCCTACAGGAAAATTAGAGAGACCTTTGGTGAAAAGAGAACGACTTGCATGAATATCAAGAGCTCAGACGGAAACCCAGTACTAAGCAAAGAAGGGAAAGCAGAAAGGTGGAAGGAGTATCTAGAGGGTCTATACAAGGGCATTGTTCTTGAGGACAATATTATAGAAATGGAAGAGAATGTAGATGAAGATGAAATAGGAGATATGAAACTTCGTGAAGAGTTTGACAGAGCACTGAAAGACCTAAGTAGAAACAAGGCCCCAGGAGTAGATAACATTCCATTAGAACTATTGACAGCCTTGGGAGAGCCAGGCCTAACACAACTCTACCATCTGGTGAGCAAGATGCATGAGACAGGCGAAATACCCTCAGACTTCAAGAAGAATATAATAATTCCAATCCTAAAGAAAGCAGGTGTTGACAGATGTGAAAATTACCGAACTATCAGTTTAATAAACCACGGCTGCAAAATACTAACGCGAATCCTTTAAGACGAATGAAAAAACTGGTAGAAGCCGACCTCGGGGAAGATCAGTTTGGAGTCCATAGAAATTTTGGAACACGTGAGGCAATACTGACCTTACGACTTATCTTAGGAGAAAGATTAAGGAAAGGCAAACCTACGTTTCTAGCATTTGTAGACGTAGAGAAAGCTTTTGACAAAGTTGACTGGAATATTATCTTTCAAATTCTGAAGGTGGCAGGAGTAAAATACAGGGAGTGAAAGGCTATTTACAATTTGTACAGAAAACAGGTAGCAGTTGCAAGAGTCGAGGAGCATGAAAGGGAAGCAGTGGTTGGGAAGGGAGTGGCAGAGTTGTAGCCAATCCCCGATGTTATTCAAGCTGTATATTGAGCAAGCAGTAAAGGATACAAAAGAAATTTCGGAGTAGGAATTAAAATCCATGGAGAAGAAATAAAAACTTTGAGGTTCGCCGATGACATTGTAATTCTGTCAGAGACAGCAAAGGACTTGGAAGAGCAGTTGACCGGAATGGATAGTGTCTTGAAAGGAGGATATAAGATGAACATCAACAAAAGCAAAATGAGGATAATGGAATGTAGTCGAATTAAATCGGGTGATGCTGCCGAAATTAGATTAGGAAATGAGACGCTTAAAGTAGTAAAGGAGTTTTGCTATTTGGGGAGCAAAGTAACTGATGATGGTCGAAGTAGAGAGAATATAAAATGTAGAATGGCAATGGCATTGAAAGCGTTTCTGCAGAAGAGAAATTTGTTAACACTGAGTATAGATTTAAGGGTTAGGAAGTCGGTTCTGAAAGTATTTGTATGGAGTGTAGCCATGTATGGAAGTGAAACGTGGACGATAAATAGTTCAGACAAGAAGAGAATAGAAGCTTTCGAAATGTGGTGCTACAGAAGAATGCTGAAGATTAGATGGATAGATCACGTAACTAATGAGGAGGTACTGAATGGAATTGGGGAGAAGAGAAATCTGTGGCACAACTTCACTAGAATAAGGGATCGGTTGGTGGGGCATATTCTGAGGCATCAGGGGATCACCTTTTAGTATTGGAGGGCAGCGTGGATGATAAAAATGGTAGAGGGAGACCAAGTGATGAATACACTAAGCAGATTCAGAAGGATGTAGGTTGCAGTAGGTACTGGGAGATGAAGCTTGCACAGGATAGAGTAGCATGGAGAGCTGCATCAAACCAGTCTCTAGACTGAAGACTATAACAACAACATATTCGTCATATATGTTATCGGCACTATAAACGTCCTGCCACCCTTGTTCTTTGACGAGATTTAAAAAAACTCTCTATTGCCGTTGGATTAACGTTCCTACATTGTTTGTAATTATATGTGATATTTGTTTGAGCACGAAATCCTTTTATTGTTGAAATTTGTGCATCGTGGTCTGAAAGTCCACTCACCCTTTTACTAACAGACTGCCCATCTAGTAATGAAGAATGAGTAAAAATATTTTCCATGGCTGTGCTACTGTTCCCCTGCACCCTAGTTGAAAGAAACAGTCTGCATTAGGTCATATGAAGTTAGGAGGTCTACCAACATCCTTCTTTCTTGCAGCATCATATACAAAATCAATATTGAAGTCACCACATGAACTAATTTCTGGTACTTCCTATAAAGTGAATCAAGAACCCCCTCTAGCTTGATTAGAAATGCTCTAAAGTCAGAGTTAGGGGACATATTAACAATAAAAATTAGTTTAGTTTCGCTAAATTCAACTGTCCCTGCACAACAAAAAATGGCTCTGAGCACTACGGGACTTAACATCTGTGGTCATCAGTCCCCTAGAACTTAGAACTACTTAAACCTAACTAACCTAAGGACATCACACACATCCATGCCCGAGGCAGGATTCGAACCTGCGACCGTAGCAGTCCCGCGGTTCCGGACTGAGCGCATAGAACCGCTAGACCACCGCGGCCGGCCTGCACAACATTCAAGTACCTGTTCAGTGCAGTGTCGTAATGTGTCTATGAACTCAAATGGAATACTGATTTTTACGTACATAGCCACTCCCCAACCCCCCAAGGAACTTCTTGAAAAACAGCAAGCTAATCTGTATCCTGGTAAAGGAAGCCTCTGAATTGTCAAATTATTTAAGTGATGCTCCGATACACCAATAATGGGAGAGTCAACATCTATAAGCAGTTCACTAACTTTATCTCTAATACCTCTTGTACACTCCTGGAAATGGAAAAAAGAACACATTGACACCGGTGTGTCAGACCCACCATACTTGCTCCGGACACTGCGAGAGGGCTGTACAAGCAATGATCACACGCACGGCACAGCGGACACACCAGGAACCGCGGTGTTGGCCGTCGAATGGCGCTAGCTGCGCAGCATTTGTGCACCGCCGCCGTCAGTGTCAGCCAGTTTGCCTTGGCATACGGAGCTCCATCGCAGTCTTTAACACTGGTAGCATGCCGCGACAGCGTGGACGTGAACCGTATGTGCAGTTGACGGACTTTGAGCGAGGGCGTATAGTGGGCATGCGGGAGGCCGGGTGGACGTACCGCCGAATTGCTCAACACGTGGGGCGTGAGGTCTCCACAGTACATCGATGTTGTCGCCAGTGGTCGGCGGAAGGTGCACGTGCCCGTCGACCTGGGACCGGACAGCAGCGACGCACGGATGCACGCCAAGACCGTAGGATCCTACGCAGTGCCGTAGGGGACCGCACCGCCACTTCCCAGCAAATTAGGGACACTGTTGCTCCTGGGGTATCGGCGAGGACCATTCGCAACCGTCTCCATGAAGCTGGGCTACGGTCCCGCACACCGTTAGGCCGTCTTCCGCTCACGCCCCAACATCGTGCAGCCCACCTCCAGTGGTGTCGCGACAGGCGTGAATGGAGGGACGAATGGAGACGTGTCGTCTTCAGCGATGAGAGTCGCTTCTGCCTTGGTGCCAATGATGGTCGTATGCGTGTTTGGCGCCGTGCAGGTGAGCGCCACAATCAGGACTGCATACGACCGAGGCACACAGGGCCAACACCCGGCATCATGGTGTGGGGAGCGATCTCCTACACTGGCCGTACACCACTGGTGATCGTCGAGGGGACACTGAATAGTGCACGGTACATCCAAACCGTCATCGAACCCATCGTTCTACCATTCCTAGACCGGCAAGGGAACTTGCTGTTCCAACAGGACAATGCACGTCCGCATGTATCCCGTGCCACCCAACGTGCTCTAGAAGGTGTAAGTCAACTACCCTGGCCAGCAAGATCTCCGGATCTGTCCCCCATTGAGCATGTTTGGGACTGGATGAAGCGTCGTCTCACGCGGTCTGCACGTCCAGCACGAACGCTGGTCCAACTGAGGCGCCAGGTGGAAATGGCATGGCAAGCCGTTCCACAGGACTACATCCAGAATCTCTACGATCGTCTCCATGGGAGAATAGCAGCCTGCATTGCTGCGAAAGGTGGATATACACTGTACTAGTGCCGACATTGTGCATGCTCTGTTGCCTGTGTCTATGTGCCTGTGGTTCTGTCAGTGTGATCATGTGATGTATCTGACCCCAGGAATGTGTCAATAAAGTTTCCCCTTCCTGGGACAATGAATTCACGGTGTTCTTATTTCAATTTCCAGGAGTGTATTTTGATGAAAAATGCTAATTCCTTCTCTACTTGGAAACATGACGTCCTCTGAAGGTGAACCCTTAGTTAGAGGGACTTCCTTGAAGCAGGTATACCTACCAGCTGTCTTCAATCTAAAAAAGAGGTGTAGCTCTAACACCAACTACCACAGGAATTTTCCCATGAGTGACCCCACCACCACCCACTACACTGTCACCTACAAGCTATGCTAGCCTCCCCTTCCCATACCTATTGAGGTGCAGGCCATGCCTAATGAAACTCGATCTACTGATATTCTCAGCAGGCCATGCCCTCTGCCGTCAGTGCCTTCTCCAGCCCTATGTTAACGTGCCTAACAGCACCATTAAGATGAGGCCGATCATGGCGCTGAAATAGTTGCACGAAATGCACGTCTGTGCCACTACTTTGAGTAGCTATCTTTTCCAGGTCACCACCGACATCATATCCCCCATCCCCATCAAGACTATTCCCTGCTCCACCCACTGTCACTACATGATTTTTTGTAAAATTCCTACATAACTCCTCTATGCTGTCAGTCACCTGAGCCAACCCTGCACTAGGCTTCACAACGCTGGTGACCTTGAACTCACTCCCTAACACTTACTGCAACTGCGGGCCCACACCTCTACCGTGCATTTTTATCAATAAGAAACACTGCCTTTGTCATTTATTGCAACCAATGTTTGTGTTGTGGGAGCAGCTTAGTTCACACCATGTAATGTTCATCTTTCTGTTAGTGTCAGGTTAGTATCTGACACAGACTTTGAAGTCATGGTAGGAAAACCAAATACATGGCAATGTACACAGCTGTAATCATACACTGCTTTGATGTGTTATAGCAAGAAACAATGTATCAAACTGCTTATGAAACAACAACACAAGAACCTTTAATTGCGATTACAGTCTGAGAGATATGATCTTCATTGATAGTCTGTGGGATATGATCTTCCTCAACGACAGGCAACAAAACTGTACACAGATCCATGGACATCTACTCCAGTGGACCAATACATGTATATTTAATGGGATCACCATAAATGGTCAGTGTCAACATGCAGACAGTATTTATTTCTGATGTATTGGAAGAGAGGGAGAGATGCAGTAAAATCTTATTGAGTTCTCTACCAGGTAACATTACCGAATTTTTTATAGTTCGTAATTTTACTCCTTTGGATGTTACAAAAATAAAGAGGGGAGAGAGAGACACACACACCGTGCTGTCAGCATTACACTGTCATATTTCTAGTGTAGTAATCGTATGAATACGATAAAGAAAATCAGGACACTTACAGGAGGGATATTGATAATCATTTAATATCGATAGATTGTAGGTATTATGCTTCTGCATTTCTTTGTGCAATCCATGTATACTCTGCATGGTTATGAATTTCCTCTATGTTAGTGTGCTACTTTTCCCGTTGTCATAGCTCTCCACCTAGTCAGCGACTGCCAGAGTGCTAGGCAGTCGTCTGACTAGTGCAACAGTGCTGTTGCTCTCTTACTTGGCAGGGAGTATCAGTTCTTCCGATTCTGGCAAATGCCATTTATCATGGGAGAATGTTGTTGTGGTCTTCAGTCCAGAGACTGGTTTGATGCAGCTCTCCATTCTACTCTATCCCGTGCTAGCTGCTTCATCTCCCAGTAACTACTGCAACTTACATCCTTCTGAATCTATTCAGTGTACTCATCTCTTGGTCTCCCTCTACGATTGTTACCCTCCGCGCTGCCCACCAATACTAAATTGGTGATCCCTTGATGTCTCAGAACGTGTCCTGCCAACCGATCCCTTCTTCTAGTCAAGGTGTGCCACAAATTTCTCTTCTCTCTAATCCTATTCAGTACCTCCTCAGTTATGTGATCTACCCATCTAATCTTCAGCATTCTTACCACATTTCGAAAGCTTCTATTCTCTTCTTGTCTAAACTATTTATCCTCCACTTTTAACTTCCATACTCGGCTACACTCCATACAAATACTTTCATAAACGACTTCCTGACACATAAATCTCTACTCGATGTTAACAAATTCTGATAGTTCGGTAATTTTCACATCTGACAACACCTGCTTTCTTTGGGATTGGAATTATTATATTCTTCTTGAAGTCTGAGGGTATTTCGCCTGTCTCATTCATCTTGCTCACCAGATGGTAGAGTTTTGTTAGGCCTGGCTCTCCCAAGGCTGTCAATAGTTCTAATGGAATGTTATCTACTCCCGGGGCCTTGTTTCGACTCAGGTCTTTCAGTGCTCTGTCAAACTCTTCACGCAGTATCATATCTCCCATTTCATCTTCATCTACATTCTCTTCCATTTCTATAATATTGTCCTCAAGAACATCGCCCTTGTGTAGACCCTCTATATACTCCTTCCACCTTTCTGCTTTCCCTTCTTTGCTTAGTACTGGGTTTCCATCTGAGCTCTTGATATTCATGCAAGTCGTTCTCTTTTCTCCAAAGGTCTCTCTAATTTTCCTGTAGGCAGTATCTATCTTACCCCTAGTGAGACAAGCCTCTACATCCTTACATTTGTCCTCTAGCCATCCCTGCTTAGCCATTCTGCACTTTCTGTCGATCTCATTTTTGAGACGTTTGTATTCCCTTTTGCCTGCTTCATTTACTGCATTTTTGTATTTTCTCCTTTCATCAATTAAATTCAATATTTCTTCTGTTACCCAAGGATTTCTATTAGCCCTCGTCTTTTTACCTACTTGATCCTTTGCTATCTTCGCTATTTCATCTCTCAAAGCTACTAATTCTTCTTCTACTGTATTTCTTTCCCCCATTCTTGGCAGTCGTTCCCTCATGCTCTCTAAAACCTCTGGTTCTTTCATTTTATCCAGGTCCCATCTCCTCAAATTCCTACCTTTTTGCAGTTTCTTCAGTTTTAATCTACAGTTCATAACAAATAGATTGTGGTCAGAGTCCACATCTGCCCCTGGAAATGTCTTACAATTTAAAACCTCATTCCTGAATCTCTGTCTCACCATTATATAATTTATCTGAGACCTTCCAGTGTCTGCAGGCTTGTTTCACGTATACAACCTTTTTTCATGATTCTTAAACCAAGTGTTAGCTATTATTAAGTTATGCTCTGTGCAAAATTCTACCAGGGGGCTGCCTCTTTCATTCCTTACTCCCATTCCATATTCACCTACTACATTTCTTCTCTTCCTTTTCCTACTATCGAGTTCCAGTCACCCATGACTATTAAATTTTCGTCTCCCTTCACCAACTGAATAATTTCTTTTATCTCATCATACATTTCATCAATCTCTTCCTCATCTGCGGAGCTAGTGGGCATATAAACTTGTAATACTGTGGTAGGCGTGGGCTTCATATCTATCTTGGCCACAATAATGCGTTCACTATGCTGTTTGTAGTAGCTTACCCGTATTCCTATTTATTATTAAACCTACTCCATCACGCGTATTTGAGTTTGTATTTATAACCCTGTATTCACCTGACCAAAAGTCTTGTTCCTCCTGCCACCGAACTTCACTAATTCCCACTAAATGTAACTTTAACCTATCCATTTCCCGTTTTATATTTTCTATCCTACCTACCCCATTAAGGGATCTGACCTTCCACGCTCCGACCCGTAGAACACCACTTTTCTTTCTCCTGATAGCAACGACCTCCTGAGTAGTCCCCGCCCGGATATTCGAATGGGGGACTATTTTACCTCCAGAATATTTTACCCAAGAGGACGCCATCATCATTTAACCATACAGTAAAGTTGCATGCCCTCGGGAAAAATTACGGCTGTAGTTTCCCCTTGCTTTCAGCCTTTTGCAGTACCAGCACTGCAAGGCCGTTTTGGTTAGTGTTACAAGGCCAGGTCAGTCAATCATCCAGACTGTTGCCCCTGCAACTACTGAAAAGGCTGCTGCCCCTCTTCAGGAACCACACGTTTGTCTGGCCTCTCAACAGATACCCCTCCGTTGTGGTTGCACCTACGGAACGGCTATCTGTATCGCTGAGGCACGCAAGCCTCCCCACCAACGACAAGTTCCGTGCTTCACGGGGGAGGAATGTATGCTGTTTACACTGCATCGCGAAGTATATTTTTAAGGTCTTGCCAAAGAACTTGATCTTCACACCCATCCCAGTTATCACACACATTTAATTCCTAATAAATTACAATGAACCATGAAATTTTACCGATATATGATGTTGCGAACGTAATTCATCAGCACTCAGTGTTAAGGCCAAGCGTTTCAATTAGTCTCAGTAGTTGGTAAAAGGAAAGCTTACAAAATTTTTGAACAGAAAGTCAAACGTTTTGTGTAATGATTTGGCTAAAAGTAAGAAATAAAAAATATTAGGAAAAAGTTTAGTGCACCTCATTTTCTGTTCATGATTTCGAGCATCATTCAAAGGCATGTACAACGTTTCCCTGATCTGCTTATTTGTTTTACACAAATCATTTCATAAAATATCACTGATTTCTTCCATTTTTGAATTCCAAGTTTTATTCAGAAAACATGATCTTGCCGACTCCTCGTTTGCCTTCCTAACGTACTTTATTCGAAGGAAGGCTTTTTACATTTAAATACCGCACCAATGTATATTTTTATGTGCAAAATATTAACAGAAAACATTTTTGATACTTCATTTACAGCAGCTTTTCGTGAAATATTTCAATTTTTCCTCAGCTTATTAATTAAGTTTTAGTTCATTACCCTGATTACCTCAAGCAGTTAAATATTTTCATGCCAAACTAGACCTCATGTTGGCACTTTGATACCCCGTTCACCTGTTTCTCTCCCTGTGTTTGGCTATGAAAATTTGGACAAAACGTCGTGGTGTAAGTTATAGGGAGTCTTGTTCCCGCTGTGCTCACGCGTTTACAAAAACGTATCGAGTGTTAATCATATGATAAAATAGTCCTTTCTGCGTGCTGTCATTTCCAAAATTCGTCGTTTCGATATCTTGAACCTTTTATGAGGTACGACGATTTTTACGACGACTTGATTCCCGAAGCGCAGGAAAGGTTTGGACGCTCCGCGAGCGACCCGTCCGCGGATACAACAACCAATATCTCACGAATGGAAAGAGATATCATTCCAGTCTCAACTTTAAATACAATTTAGATATATTGTTTACATTTCATACGCAACAATGTATGGCCTTAAATGAACTATACGGAAAGTCTACACAATGTTACTTTACCTCTGCAAATTCTTAAAAATTTCGTGCACCCATCTACTCAATTTCGTGCAGCACAGTAACTATGACGGATAACGAAAATAAAATTGTGACCTTTATCATTTAAGGATATCAAGCTATAGGTTGCGGAAGAATCAATTTTTTTCACCGAATAGTTTTATTAAAATCGGTTGTTAAGTAATTCATAGTTGCCGTCGCGTCCGCTCCACTGCTTTGCCAAGAAGACACGTGGCTAGCTTGGTGCAGCGACAAAATTCAAACGTCGCCAGTTGCAGCGGGAGACAGGCAGCGACACAGATGTCGCTCACGTAGGACACTTCCGTAACTACACCTGCGTTTGTGTTTTGTCGCCTGAAGCTGTCGCTCGCTACTGTCGCTCACATAAGACACGGCCTAACTCAGAATGTGCACAGCAGGGCGACCATATAGACCATCTGATTCCACTGACCTGGTGTGGAAGCATGTATTTAGGAACAAAGCAGAAAGTGAGTCTGCTATCAAATTTCAAAGGAAGCTAACATCGGTATCACCCACTGCTCTGCAGGCGAGCAGCGCCTCCCGGTCCAGCACTTGGGACTCCGAGGATTGCTGCCTGTGCAGTGCATGCAAAGACGCGATGAGAAGTTTTTTTTTTTTTTTTTTTTTTTTTGTTTCTGTCAGGAATGGCTTGTGGTGGTGGAGGGGTCTGCTTGTGTAATCAGGAATTGTTGCATATAACACCTTGGATATGTGATGAGGTTTTTCCAGCAAATTGCAGTATTCCACAGTCAGTTTGATGAGATATTTCTCTCCAAAAATGCAAGCGATCAATCAAAAAGGCTTTTTGGGGGGAACCGATGGGGAGATGGAGATACAATGCAGTAAGGATTTTGATCTGACTGCACAAGTATCCAGCAATAGATTGTGAGATGACGTAAGAGTAGAGGTGCAGCAATTGAGCAGTTTCCCACCAGGGAGGTGGCTTGTCTCTCACAAACTGATTAAATGAAGTATATGCAGCAGTGAACCATGAACCATGGACCTTGCCGTTGGTGGGGAGGCTTGCGTGCCTCAGCGATACAGATAGCCGTACCGTAGGTACAACCACAACGGAGGGGTATCTGTTGAGAGGCCAGACAAACGTGTGGTTCCTGAAGAGGGGCAGCAGCCTTTTCAGTAGTTGCAAGGGCAACAGTCTGGATGATTGACTGATCTGGCCTTGTAACAATAACCAAAACGGCCTTGCTGTGCTGGTACTGCAAAAGGCTGAAAGCAAGGGGAAACTACGGCCGTAATTTTTCCCGAGGGCATGCAGCTTTACTGTATGATTAAATGATGATGGCATCCTCTTGGGTAAAATATTCCGGAGGTAAAATAGTCCCCCATTCGGATCTCCGGGCGGGGACTACTCAAGAGGATGTCGTTATCAGGAGAAAGAAAACTGGCGTTCTACGGATCGGAGCGTGGAATGTCAGGTCCCTTAATCGGGCAGGTAGGTTAGAAAATTTGAAAAGGGAAATGGATAGGTTAAAGTTAGATATAGTGGGAATTAGTGAAGTTCGGTGGCAGGAGGAACAAGACTTCTGGTCAGGTGATTACAGGGTTATAAACACAAAGTCAAATAGGGGTAATGCAGGAGTAGGTTTAATAATGAATAGGAAAATAGGAACGCGGGTAAGCTACTACAAACAGCTTAGTGAACGCATTATTGTGGCCAAGATAGATACGAAGCCCACACCTACTACAGTAGTACAAGTGTATATGCCAACTAGCTCTGCAGATGACGAAGAAATTGAAGAAATGTATGATGAAATAAAAAAAATTATTCAGATAGTGAAGGGAGACGAAAATTTAATAGTCATGGGTGACTGGAATTCGAGTGTAGGGAAAGGGAGAGAAGGAAACGTAGTAGGTGAATATGGATTGGGGCTAAGAAATGAAAGAGGAAGCCGCCTGGTAGAATTTTGCACAGAGCACAACTTAATCATAGCTAATACTTGGTTTAAGAATCATGATAGAAGGTTATATACATGGAAGAACCCTGGAGATACTAAAAGGTATCAGATAGATTATATAATGGTAAGACAGAGATTTAGGAACCAGGTTTTAAATTGTAAGACATTTCCAGGGGCAGATGTGGACTCTGACCACAATCTATTGGTTATGACCTGTAGATTAAAACTGAAGAAACTGCAAAAAGGTGGGAATTTAAGGAGATGGGACCTGGATAAACTGAAAGAACCAGGGGTTGTACAGAGTTTCAGGGAGAGCATAAGGGAACAATTGACGGGAATGGGGGAAAGAAATACAGTAGAAGAAGAATGGGTAGCTTTGAGGGATGAAGTAGTGAAGGCAGCAGAGGATCAAGTAGGTAAAAAGACGAGGGCTAGTAGAAATCCTTGGGTAACAGAAGAAATATTGAATCTAATTGATGAAAGGAGAAAATATAAAAATTCAGTAAATGAAGCAGGCAAAAAGGAATACAAACGTCTCAAAAATGAGATCGACAGGAAGTGCAAAATGGCTAAGCAGGGATGGCTAGAGGACAAATGTAAGGATGTAGAGGCTTATCTCACTAGGGGTAAGATAGATACTGCCTACAGGAAAATTAAAGAGACCTTTGGAGATAAGAGAACCACTTGTATGAACATCAAGAGCTCAGATGGAAACCCAGTTCTAAGCAAAGAATGGAAAGCAGAAAGGTGGAAGGAGTATATAGAGGGTCTATACAAGGGCCATTTACTTGAGGACAATATTATGGAAATGGAAGAGGATGTAGATGAAGATGAAATGGGAGATACGATACTGCGTGAAGAATTTGACAGAGCACTGAAAGACCTGAGTCGAAACAAGGCCCCCGGAGTAGACAACATTCCATTGGAACTACTGACGGCTTTGGGAGAGCCAGCCCTGACGAAACTCTACCATCTGGTAAGCAAGATGTATGAAACAGGCGAAATACCCTCAGACTTCAAGAAGAATATAATAATTCCAATTCCAAAGAAAGCAGGTGTTGACAGATGTGAGAATTACCGGACAATCAGTTTAATAAGCCACAGCTGCAAAATACTAACACGAATTCTTTACAGACGAATGGAAAAACTAGTAGAAGCCGACCTCGGGGAAGATCAGTTTGGATTCCGTAGAAATACTGGAACACGTGAGGCAATACTGACCTTACGACTTATCTTAGAAGAAAGATTAAGGAAAGGCAAACCTACGTTTCTAGCATTTGTAGACTTAGAGAAAGCTTTTGACAATGTTGACTGGAATACTCTCTTTCAAATTCTAAAGGTGGCAGGGGTAAAATACAGGGAGCGAAAGGCTATTTACAATTTGTACAGAAACCAGATGGCGGTTATAAGAGTCGAGGGGCATGAAAGGGAAGCAGTGGTTGGGAAGGGAGTAAGACAGGGTTGTAGCCTCTCCCCGATGTTATTCAATCTGTATATTGAGCAAGCAGTAAAGGAAACAAAAGAAAAATTCGGAGTAGGTATTAAAATCCATGGAGAAGAAATAAAAACTTTGAGGTTCGCCGATGACATTGTAATTCTGTCAGAGACAGCAAAGGACTTGGAAGAGCAGTTGAACGGAATGGACAGTGTCTTGAAAGGAGGGTATAAGATGAACATCAACAAAAGCAAAACGAGGATAATGGAATGTAGTCGAATTAAGTCGGGTGATGTTGAAGGTATTAGATTAGGAAATGAGACACTTAAAGTAGTAAAGGAGTTTTGCTATTTGGGGAGCAAAATAACTGATGATGGACGAAGTAGAGAGGATATAAAATGTAGACTGGCAATGGCAAGGAAAGCGTTTCTGAAGAAGAGAAATTTGTTAACATCGAGTATAGATTTAAGTGTCAGGAAGTCTTTTCTGAAAGTATTTGTATGGAGTGTAGCCATGTATGGAAGTGAAACATGGACGATAAATAGTTTGGACAAGAAGAGAATAGAAGCTTTCGAAATGTGGTGCTACAGAAGAATGCTAAAGATTAGATGGGTAGATCACATAACTAATGAGGAGGTACTGAATAGGATTGGGGAGAAGAGGAGTTTGTGGCACAACTTGACCAGAAGAAGGGATCGGTTGGTAGGACATGTTCTGAGGCATCAAGGGATCACCAATTTAGTATTGGAGGGCAGCGTGGAGGGTAAAAATCGTAGGGGGAGACCAAGAGATGCATACACTAAGCAGATTCAGAAGGATGTAGGTTGCAGTAGGTACTGGGAGATGAAGAAGCTTGCACAGGATAGAGTAGCATGGAGAGCTGCATCAAACCAGTCTCAGGACTGAAGACCACAACAACAACAACAACAACATGCAGCAGTATATTATGGGACACTGATTTGAATTTCATGTTGTGAGTCTTATTCCCGACAATTTCCAGGTGAGTGTGGGAAGTGGGGGACGGGAGATGAGGGCGGGAGGATTTTCTAAGAGGGGAAAATGTGGCTCAGAACTGAGTAAGTGCACCTTTTTCCCCAGGTGGGTTGTTTCTCAGAAGGACTGATTACCCAGGGGGTTAAAAATCAACCCTCAGGGGTCATAAACCACTTAGCAGGACGGTAAATTAAGGGGAGGGGTGGTTTAATTGATCAATTTAATTGTTGACGTATCAATTTGATATCAAATTATGCCAGTACCGTCTTTGCCCTACTGCTCATTGTTTCCTACTCTCAGATTAATATCAAGCTGGTGTCGCGCCTCATTCAAACGATTTGCAAACATTTAGAAAACGTCCACACGTTCATATGGGATAACACCCAATGTGGACATATGGGGTACACAAATTCCGTTCCTGTGGGGGGAGAGGGGGCGACAGGTAGGGCATCCGGCCACCCCCTTACCACTAACATTGCCACAACCAGTAATTAACATGCCAACCCTGTCAAGAGACGGGATAAAGATCAGAAAAAAGAAAAGGAAATCATTTTGTGTTAATATAATGTCAGTGTATGACTGTAAATTTAGTGTTAATTTTTCACGTGTTCGAGCAGAAATGACAACCAACCGTGATTAATGTATTTAAATGTGGGGTCTCTCATAAGCAATCGCTGAAGATAAAAGCACTTACGTGCCCCAAGGAACTGTGAGAGGACTATTATTGTCCGAGTTATACGTTAATGACTTAGCATTAAGACGCGCTTGACACTTTGAAGTCACAAAATAAAATATCACTTGGATATCGTCGTTTTAACTGAAACTTTACAATACTGTTTGCGGCTCTTTGCTGTCAGTGCACCCAGTTGCCCGAAGTTGCATAATATCTAAGTGCTAGGATAGTGTTGAGGCAAGCCACCGTTATAGCCGAGATGAAATGTTTGTGTTAAAAGAATGAAATGTTAAATAAGTATTTCAAGTACTATTCGCTGATGCATACTTTGAACTGGAACGGAGTATAAACTTTGCAGTACCATCAAAGTCCTGCACTAAGGGTTTTAGAATTTAAAAAAATTGAAGTCAATGACTCACGTTTTGGCCTCTATAAAATGTAGGTAACAGTAAAAAGTCCATAAGATTCGAGCGCTGATTGTAGCGAAACAGGTCCCCCGCCCCCCTCCCTAATCAATCTAATAGAAATGACCCTGTTCATGCTAATATTTAACAAAATTTAATTTATCCGTTAAATAAAAGTGGAATTTATCGAATAATGTTAAAGAAAGAGGAAGACACTTGATAGCTCGCCAATGAAACGGGAAAAATCTGTCATATCTGAGTTTGGAATAACCAAAAAAAGATTATATAATTTGAGTGTTGTCAGAATTCACCGAATTGTGCCCTCGCTTATTGCAGGCTAATGATTAATACTCATCAACACAAGCGCTCAGGTTCCCTCAGTGGCCCTGGCATATTGCAATATGAGAAGTTCTTGCATTTATTCGCCACACTACTGTCCATATTAAAGCTTTCTCGCATTGTAAACGCTGCCCCAATGAAAGTCTACCTCCTCTCTTCTGATTGGTCTAAGCTTACTGGCGTAATGGCGAACTCTTTACGGGGAGCATATTTCACTAATACGTAGAGTGATATTATTGAATAATCCACTGCAAAATCTCCCCAAAGATGCAAAAGAAAGAGCAGAACTCGCAAATCTTGAGAATACTAATGTGTCTAATAAGACCAAACAAAAATAAATGGTATTGTTCATATTCACTATAGCCGATATATTCGTCGCGAGAATAGAGGAACTGTATTGATATTTAAAACAATTCTCATTTATTCTTCAGTCTCAGTTAGTGCATTACAAGTTTCGATCTCTGTGGATCGCTTCAGCTCTATGTTGTTGCGTCGGCGACCAGTCGTGTTAATGTAAGCAGCTCACTTCAGAGTACTGTGTTGGGAGGTTCTGACACAGGCACGACCGGTTGCTGACGCAACTACTTAGATCTGAAGATGATCAAGAGAGAGAAACATGTCCAGCGGCGGGACGGAGGGATTCCAGACGCTGCCATTACATCTATTCAGTGTGTTCGGAAATTCCCGTTATAAATTTCTTGGAGTTTTAGAGGGGAGTGAGTACACAATATTTTGAATGGAAAACCACGGCCGGAAATATACCGTTTCCGTTCTACGACGGTTTCAATTCATATGTTTAACGCGTCCACATCTGCTGAAGGAAAGGGAAAAGTCAGAGTTACTTGTCCTGGTATGCAGTAGGGTAGACAGGATGAAGTGCACTACGTCATGCAGTCACCCAATTTCACTTAGCGTCTACCTTGTAAAGTTTAATTTACGTGAGTTTTAGAGCTCTACTGACACGAGGTCTGGCCGTTGCACTAAAAATTGAGGAGACACCAGGCGGGATGGAGAGTGTGAACCAGAACATGCTTCGCAGGTACAGTATCTGTTAACAACGTTGGTGGTCGCCACATCGAGCCGCTGTTGTAATGCTTCAGTACTGTTCTGTACGTATAGTAAGCAGTGTTCTTTTTTGTTTTGGAATAACGTAGACACGTAATGTTCAGGTGTTAATACAAACAAATGTGCTTGAGTGGTATATTGATGTTTGGTTATGTTTCTTGCGAATTGTTCCCTAATAATTGTACTGCGTCACGCCTAATTCAATTCCTGAAAGAGAAATGGATGAGTTAAACATTATAATTGATGTTGTAGAACAGAAGCGGTACGTTTGCGGACATGGATTCCAATTCAGAATATTATGTACTCACAACCCTCTATAAGTTCTAGAATTTCCGAACAACCTGTATATGCAGAACACCGTGCAGCCCACAGCTCTCCGCAGCCAGTTGCGGGGAATTGAAATAACGATTAAAAAAGAAAAAGAAAAAAACGGCCCCGGCAGGAAGTGATTTCAACTCTTGAAGATGAGTTTTACTCGTGATGACGCGGCTTCTAAATCGAGAATATTTTATTGAATAAATGATAATTGTTTATTGTTCATATGACTGTAGGTAGTCGCGAATCACCCCGTAAACATGGTGCTCCCAAAACCGGGTTTCTTAAATCGATTTCCCAATACCACTTCTGGGTGGTCATGTAAACACTTTAGAATCGTTTCTGGAGATCCGCTTCTCGTTGCCGGTTTTCCAATTCCACAGTCGATGTTCGTTCCCATGTAAACGCAGCCGGTTTTGAAGCGTTACTGGATTTTCAAGTTATGCCTTGATCATCATCATTTAAGACTGATTATGCCTTTCAACGTTCAGTCTGGAGCATAGCCCCCCTTATAAAATTCCTCCATGATCCCCTATTCAGTGCTAACATTGGTGCCTCTTCTGATGTTAAGCCTATTACTTCAAAATCATTCTTAACCGAATCCAGGTATCTTCTCCTTGGTCTACCCCGACTCCTACCTTCTACTGCTGAACCCATGAGTCTCTTGGGTAACCTTGCTTCTCTCATGCGTGTGACATGACCCCACAATCTAAGCCTGTTCGCCCTGACTGCTACATCTATAGAGTTCATTCCCAGTTTTTCTTTTGATTTCCTCATTGTGGACACCCTCCTGCCATTGTTCCCATCTACTAGTACCTGCAATCATCCTAGCTACTTTCATATCCGTAACCTCAACCTTATTGATAAGGTAACCTGAATCCACCCAGCTTTCGCTCCCATACAGCAAAGTTGGTCGAAAGATTGAACGGTGCACAGATAACTTAGTCTTGGTACTGATTTACTTCTTGCAGGAGAGAGTAGATCGTAGCTGAGCGCTCCCTGCATTAGCTTTGCTACACCTCGCTTCCAGTTCTTTCACTATGTTGCCATCCTGTGAGAATACGCATCCTAAGTACTTGAAACCGTCCACCTGTTCTAACTTTGTTCCTCCTATTTGACACTCAATCCTTTTATATCTCTTTCCCACTGCCATTACTTGCCTTGATTTCACCAAAATATTCGACTGCTGCGGACGGGATGAGTTATTATGCAGCGAAAGAGTACGACCCTACCACTACTATTGTAATTTAGTATGCTTTCACCTAAATAACAGAAACCCTGTCTCTGTGTTGCCACGTATAACCCTGTTACTAAAATTTAGTTACCAAATAAAGTACACTATGGGACGATAGTACTGTTTACAAGAAAAGCTAATCAATTGAGTTGCTCTTTTTACAGGATTTGACGTGTGTTGTGTCTAACGGATAAGCAAATCAGACTATTCGGTTCTTTTCCTAAGATTTTAAAATGGTTCAAATGGCCCTGAGCACTATGGGACTCAACATCTTAGGTCATAAGTCCCCTAGAACTTAGAACTACTTAAACCTAACTAACCTAAGGACATCACACACACCCATGCCCGAGGCAGGATTCGAACCTGCGACCGTAGCAGTCCCGCGGTTCCGGACTGCAGCGCCAGAACCGCTAGACCACCGCGGCCGGCTCCTAAGATTTTACCCAGCTGTTAGAAAGAAACGCAGTATGAGTAGTATTATACTGAAGCTAGGACAACTAAGTTTCAAGTTCATTTAGTGGTTTAAAACATATACTAATAGTCGCCTGCCTGTCCAGGCAGTTAAACAGTGAAGTATTGGAAAAGCAGAAGTATGAATTTTGCGTACTTTCTTGCTACTGTTTAATTTGGTTCTTCAAATAAATAGTACTCCACTTAAACAGTATTGGATTACACCCTTACACATTACGTTTTTAAAAGGAAAAAGCCCGTAGATAACTTCAAGAAAGCTAAAACAAATTGGCCAGGGGGGACTTTTAGAAAAGCACTTTCTATAACCAACAAACAAATACTAAAATACTTATATACTAAAGCACATACTTTTTGAACTGAACATTTCACTTCAAGGAAACCTCTTTCTTACTGAAATTTACTTTAAAAAGCTATTACTCTGAACTAATTCTGTTTAGTCATTTAACAGATTCTAGTAACTTGGCTTCACCCTAATTGAATTTTACGTAAGCAAACTTTTACAATAAGACTTCGCAGTAACGAAAACACACAAACAATTTAAATGGTGCCTCTTTACATTAACTTGGCACTTTATAAGTCTGTACAACATAATACTCGGATTCATCAAATACCAGGATGGAACCCTATATAGGTGTATGATTAGGATGAAATAACAGGGTGAACCAGTTTCTTTAAAGTCCAAGAATGGTTATTAAAACACAGTTTAAATTAATGGTTCACGCTGTACAAAAGTAAAAATACAAAAAAAAATCTTATCTGGTGGCTGTAGGCTTGGATGTGGCGATCAGTTATGACGGCTACACTACCCACAGTACGGCCTGTGCAAGTATCTTGCTGTGTGGGCTCAATTTCTCCTCTTGGCGTTGGTCAATTTTACATACAGTAGCCCAACACTTTGCAACTATGCCGTAAGCCGTTTGCAGTCTTCATCCGAGGCATTTTTGTGCAAATTTGCAGGCAAAGTTTCTCCTGCTCCACAAAGGTGTTGCCTCAATCAATGCCGTCTACAGACTGTGTGACTTAACTACCGCGCTTGCTCTAGGTGGCGCACCAATTCGCCGTTGCTACCTATTCCGATCCCCAGATCCACTTTCGTTTCAAACAAAAGCACACTGGCTGTTACATAACACCTATTTCTTACATTGTTCCTAAGCGAGACGATTTCTTAAATTGTCAGATTTACATCCACATGAACAAATTATACACACAAATATTTTTTAATACAAAAGTCATCAGAAAATTATTTAACGTAGTAAACAATTTACATACATTACTCACATATAATGTAAAGAACTTAAACTTTACTTTACATCTACAGATAATATAGTATCAATCGAAAATTTTAAAGCAAAAAAAGTATAAAAATTTAAATGAAAAATAAAGAAATAATGTTATAAGAGAAGCAGAAATATTACACTGAGCATGAAATTATGTAGCTGTAAATGAAGAGAAATAGCTATAGTGCTGACTAAATCAGAAACTGGAACAGTTGACTTCCGGGCGTCATATTTAACTGGTCTAGCAAATCCGCTTCAGACCTTAACATGTAAACACGACATCGGAAAACGGCTTTCGAAATTCCGTTTTTGTCGTTTGAAAGATGTGTCGCACGTAAACGTAGTGAATGTACAGCGCATTGAAGTGCTAAAAGAAGCTAACATTGAAAGTTGCTATTCATATCACTATTTTGCTGTAAATGCATTAGACTGCGGATTCAGTTTTATTGCAGTCTCTTCAACTACTGGAAAAATTATGCAATGATTTTATTACTACCTTACATGGAATGGATAGCAGCAATGGCAAAACCTGCGTATGAATTCAGCTAAACAAAATTAAATTTTATTGAGCCAATCATTACAAACAAAAAAAATATTATCACAAAAGGAGAGTTCCCTAGCAGTTATAGTGTTCGTAGAAAGAAACTTAGCTGTGAGAAATGGCGAGTCGTCGTCCCACGTGGGCGGGCAACGAATATATTGCAGTGATAGCGACGCTTGTTAAATAATTGCGCTGTAGCTTTCCTCCCGAAAGTTGGTGTGGAGATGCGGTAAGAGGTGCGTTTCGTTCGGTTGAAGCGTTGTTTGTCGATTATGCGGAACGGATGTAATCCATTCTGAACGACGTAATGTTTACCAACGTCACTGCATGTAATAAGTACTGTAACCACTACACGAACGTTGTAGTTTCTGCATATGGTACGACAGTTTAGAGTATGTGCTCAATACTGAAATCAATTCAGTTCTTAAACGTATCTTTCTACAGTCACTGCTTTTGTATTACTCGATGGTACAGCAGTTGCCGGTAAGTGGCATATCAACACTTCGGAACTGTAAGTCCACATTGTTTCTTGAGAAGTGTCCCGTCTGTGCGTTATTCCAATCTCGCAGAGTCTATAATATTGCTTTGAAAAGTAATTCTGGACGCGTAACCTTTGAACATGCTTTGTCCTTTATCTTTTAAGTCCACAGTACACCGGAAAACAACCTATATGTCGGCGGTTACAAATTCGCCATCCCTGCTCGTGCACAGGCGAACAACCACTCTCTCGTAACTGTCGTACCTCCGGTGTTATATCAAATATCGCTACCTAGCGATATACATCTAAAACTCTCACTATCGCAGGGTATTATCGTAATTAAATCGTATTAAACGTTTTCAGTTTAATGATTCTAAGACTAACAAAAAGTGTTAAATAAAACACAGTAAAGCCACAAAATAAAATCAATTCAGTCTCAGACAAGCACAGCGGATACACAAGGTGTGATGCAATACACCATAGACGATTTTAGTATACGAATCAAACATTTAGCCTACACGGTCATAGTGTTGTTATCTTGACGCGATGATCACAGTAAATTGTGTGTGACAATCCACGAATAAATACCGGTCGCGACAATTCGCTGAATTACGTAAAATACAAGTTATGACTTCCATCATCCGCAGATAACAAGTCGCAACAATGATTAAAACGCGAAAAATTAAAATAATCAGCGTGCACTACATAAAAAAAAAAATCTTGTAAGTTGTCACTGCCCACACTCGAAAACCTCCGTGGTCCGAGAAACTACAGGAATAGAAGTCGAGCCGGTCGTTGTGGCCGAGCGGTTCTAGGCGTTTCAGTCTGGAACCGCGCGACCGCTACTGTCGCAGGTTCGAATCCTCCCTTGGGCTTGGATGTGTGTGATGTCCTTAGGTTAATTAGGTTTAAGTAGATCTAAGTTCTAGTGCTCAGAGCCATTTGAACCATTTGAATAGAAGTCGTAACCGCAAGTAAACTCTGAAATTTTTCAAGTACTGAGGGCACACACTTGAATAGACTTTAAGGTCCAATAGAAATGTAGAGATTCACTGGGCAGTCTGTGTGTGTCGTCGTCCGCCGCGCGCCGCCCTCCCCCTCCCCCCCTCTCTCTAGTCAGGACTTACACGCTCTTACTCTCGGGCGCGGCTTTCCGCGATTACCAGTGGTTTGGCTTTTGCGGTAGCAGAGTTTTCAAGTTTGTCTATTCTTATGCTAGCTAAAATGTACTTACATAGTAAGATGCGCACCTCCTTGATGATTAATTTGAGTTGTACAATGTGTAGTTTGCCCACAATTAATAAAAATGAGTTTACTGTATTACTAATATTGACTACAATTTGTTACTAACAAAGAAAGTGGCATATCATTCTTATGGAAAATCACCTCCCCTCCCGGGTGGTGCAGTTAGTTTTGTGATAACTAGCATAAATTAAATTATGGGTGGTTTTAGTTACGAAAAAAATAGTGAATTCAAAATAACCAGATAAATCATATGAAACATGTATTATGAAGATAGTGCGCGGTGTAAATGAAGGTTGGTAGCGCGTGCTTGCCTTGCTATTGTGTGTAGCTGTCTTGTTTGACTTATTAAACTGGGGTTTGATCATTTGCAGGTATAATTGCCATGTACTGCCGCAATGTGATGTTCGAACTAATGCGGGCCCATCAGCCGATGCGTCTCGCTGTGCTCTTTGACTTGACACGTCGATCCTCATCGTGTATTCTTTGCTAAAATTGTTATTAACTTGACAAGATTTCTTTATTACCCTTCCCTTCACCCTGATGAATCATACTTAACTTACTCGGTACCCGTAGACAGGTGGTACGAAGTTGTCGAGCGCATCGCGGTGGTGTGTGTGTGTGTGTGTGTGTGTGTGTGTGTGTGTGTGTGTGTGTGTCGTACGGTAGCTGCGGTATATGACACGGCATAGGGCTGCTGGCCGCACGACGTGGGCGATAGGGTGGACCGCCTCTCGTGGTACTCCCTGTCACACGCCGAGACACGCCCACCGCAGGCGCGCGGTGCGACGGAGTCGGCTGCGAGGAAATTCCGGACAGTAGAAACAGTACAATACGCGCCAGGTACACTATGTGATCAAAAGTGTCCGGATGCCTGGCTGAAAATGACTTAAAAGTTCGTGGCGCCCTCCATCAGTAATGCTGGAATTCAATATGGTGTTCGCCCATCTTTAACCTTGATCACAGCTTCCACTCACAAAGGCATACATTCAATCAGGTGCTGGAAGGTCTCTTGGGGAATGGCAGCCCATTCTTCGCGGAGTGTTGCACTGAGGAGAGGTATTGATGTCGGTCGGTGAGGTCTGGCACGAAGTCGGCGTTCCAAAACATCCCAAAGGTGTTCTGTAGGATTCAGGTCAGAACTCTGTGCAGGCCAGTCCATTACAGGGTTGTTATTGTCGTGTAACCACTCCGCCACCGGCCGTGCATTATGGACAGGTGCTCTATTGTGTTGAAAGATGCAATTTCCATCCCAGAATTGCTCTTCAACAGTGGGAAGCAAGAAGGTGCTTAAAACATTAATGTAGGCCTGTGCTGTGATAGTGCCACGGAAAACAACAAGGGGTGCAAGCCCCCTCCATGGAAAACCACCTCCTCCGAATTTTATTGTTGGCACTACACACGGTAGCAGATGACGTTCGCCGAGCATTCGCCATACCCAAACCCTGCCATCGGATCGCCACATAGTGTACCGTGATTCGTCACTCCACACAACGGTTTTCCACTGTTCAGTCGTCCAGTGTTTACGCTCCTTACGCCTAGCAAGGCGACGTTTGGCATTTACCGGCTTGATATGTGGCTTATGAGCAGTCGCTCGAGCACGAATCCAAGTTTTCTCACCTCCTGCGTGTTATTTTACTTGCAGTGGATCCTGATGCAGTTTGGAATTCTTGAGTGATGGTCTGGGTAGACGTCTGGCTATTACACATTAGGACCCTCTTTAACTGTCGGCGGTCACTGTCGGTCATCAGACGAGGTCGGCCTGTACGCTTTTGTGCTGTACGTGTCCCTTCACGTTTCCATTTCACTATCACATCAGAAACAGTGAACAGAGGGATGTTTAGGAGTGTGGAAATCTCGCGTACAGACGTATGACACAAATGACACCCAATCACCTGACTACGTTCGAAGTCCGTGAGTTCCGCGGAGCGCCCCATTCTGCTCTCTCACGATGTCTAATGACTACTGAGGTCGCTGATATGAGTACCTAGCAGAAGGTGGCAGCACAATTCACCTAATATGAAAAACGTATGTTTTGGGTGGGTGTCCGGATACTTTTGATCACATAGTGTATATCTCGACAAACCTAAAGGAGGCAAGTTGTCGCCGATGGGTACAGGAGTGGAAAGTTCGAGCGCTCCGTGAGAGGTAAAAACTTCGTGGAAATGTTAGGCAGCGCAGACAGTCTCTAGTAATGTGAAGTGCAACGATCGCATAGGCTCATTTCTAGGAAAACCGAATAGCTGTCAGTTTCTGTATAATAGAGATTGCCTACGAAACACTGGTATGAGCCCTACGTGAATGCTGTTCAGTACGATGTGATGCATATCAGATCGGATCAATATCGACCGTTACGGAGAAGGGCTCCGCGGGAGCGCACAGCCGTGTCTGCCGAGAGAGTCTAACAGGAACGTTTGGAAGATCGTGACAGGCAGACCGTCTAAGAAAAACGATACACATCACGCGAGAACGTACTTGGAAAACCCGAGACCATATTTCAAGTGCCTTGCTAACGCACCCGTAGAGGACATGACGATAAAATTAAGAAAATAACAGCTCGCACTGAAGCGTGTAACCGTCTGTGAATCGATCAGGAAGAAACCTCACAGCGCGCTGCAATAAAGAATGCCCTGTGCCACACAGTTCGCTGAGTACAGACGTTGATGTATCGCAGCCACGCGCCTACTGGCCATGTTTACCTGAGTGAAATGCGTGGCTAATATTTCCGCAAGATTTAGCAAAAAGTTAATTATTACAAGGTAATTGTCACAGCCTGTGTCGCGGGCCACGCTCATTGCGGCTCTTCCAAACACTTTTCTCCGTTAATCATTTGTTTCCCTCAGCGCTAATTGGTGACATCACATCATTTTTAGTGAAAGGCAGCTTTGCAAGTGCACTAAGTGGTAAGAAATTCATAAAGAGCTGTAAGTGTAGTCTGCCAACCACCCACAGTCTTCATTTTTTTCACAGTGTTTTGTTACAGCAGACCCTCTTAGCACTTAACCGGTTTGCTTGATGAAATTATTTGGTTCCTGGATTTCTAGAACGTGACTTGTTCCCTCAACGAACTACCTGAACGTTGCAAAGCAATGTGGTTTATTTTTCCAAGCCAATTCGGAAAGTCCTTCAGCGCATTCATTACAGGATTAATAGATTTTTCACACTGCAGCGTAGTGAATGATGTTACTGAATTTCATGACGGATTTGAATTTTTACCTCACAGAAACTCTAACGAGCAACCTTCTTTTGTGGGCTGCCCGCATACAGGCTGAACTATCTGGACGCAACAAGAGACCCACTCTCGCAACGTATCTCGCATTTTTGGTTGAATGTCTTAATGTACATACATGATAATACTTCTTAGTGTTTTCAATAGTACATAATATTATTATATTGTTATATGTTGTACATATAGGCAACAAGAGACGCTACAAAGGGAACTCTCAGAGGACCTACAGCAACTTTTTACACTCTTAAACCGGGAAATCGGGAAGCAATGCTCCTTGATCCAACATAGTTGCATCGTCTTCGTTTCGTTACTAACTACGTTGTGCTGTTTGAGTCCATTGTCGGTGAAGTTTGACTGCGAGTAGAACATCTGAATAGAGTAAGCTTGAAAGTAGCCCAGAAATTCAATTATGATTATGCGAAAACAAAATAATTTTGAACAACACACAGTGAAGAAAATGAGAACAAACTATCTGTGAATTATTATACGACTAGTAACAATTTTTCTATCACTAGGGGTAAGATGGATACTGCCTACAGGAAAATTAAAGAGACCTTTAGAGAAAAGAGAACCACCTGTGTGAATATCAAGAACTCAGATAGAAAACCAGTTCTAAACAAAGAAGGGAAGGCAGAAAGGTGGAAGGAGTATATAGAGGGTCTGTACAAGGGCGGTGTACTTGAGGGTAATATTGTGAAATTGGAAGAGAACGTAGATGAAGCTGAAATGGGAGATATGATTCTTCATGAAAAATTTGACAGAGCATCGAAAGACCTAAGTAGAAACAAGGCCTCGGGAGTAGCAGCATCTCATTAGAACTACTGATAGCCTTGGGAGAGCCAACCATGACAAAACTCTTCCATCTGGTGAGCAAGATGTATGACACAGGCGAAATACCCTCAGACTTCAAGAAGAAAAAATAATTCCAATACCAAAGAAAGCAGGTGTTGACAGATATGAAAATTGGCTCTGAGCACTATGGGACTCAACTTCGGAGGTCATTAGTCCCCTAGAACTTAGAACTAGTTAAACTTAACTAACCTAAGGACATCACGAACATCCATGCCCGAGGCAGGATTCGAACCTGCGACCGTAGCGGTCTTGCGGTTCCAGACTGCAGCGCCTTTAACCGCACGGCCACTTCGGCCGGCGATATGAAAATTACCGAACTATCAGTTTCCTACGCTTATATTGTCAGGAGCGCCCAACAAAAAGCAGATGGCCAAAAGAATCTGCCTACTCGGGTCTTATATTATTATTTTCTTAATTATTTCACTTGGAGGGAGATGAAATGAAAGAAGACACATGTACTTATGTTTTGAAAAGACACATACATTGACTACTACAAGAAAATACTCCATAGCTTTTCGCTTCGAGAACAGAAGTAAAGATATTGTTCTTTAACATCAGAGACATAGTTCATTGTCTAGGACTTCGTAGAATATGGCGTCTTTGGATTATTACAGTACACAGATAACATAATTACATTTATTTTTCCATACACAACAGCAATTAAATTTCAGCGTTCTTTCTCTTTCTGCAGATTCACATTTTTACAATTGTGGGTAATCAGCGATTTTAGATTAACACGCAGTTTCTCTCTCTCTCTCTCTCTCTCTCTCTCTCTCTCTCTCGTTCTTACACTTTGCTCACGGGAGACACTTTTGACAGAATTTTTGCAAGTGGTACAACTGACAGCGCACTGCGGCGAGTGCCTCGTGTCCGCAGACACCAGCCGTGTCGGATACACCTATGCACTGCTGGCGGTTGCAGCGTCCGCCCTAGCTCTGCAGCACGGTATATGGTACTCACAAAGCGGACGCTTCCCCCACTGGCCGCCCCGCCAAGTGCCTGGCCCACGTGACGTCACAGGAGCCCACCGCCTGCTACGCGCCCCCGCCGATCACATCTGCCCGCTTTCAGCCGGCGAACACAGTATCAATCTGTGGGCTGCTGGGACCCACATATCAGGCACAGAGATGCATTCCCAAGGCCCTAGTATGCTCCAGTGTTAGAGGGGGGGCAGCTGCCCGTTGTGGCAGAAAGTGACGTCACAGTTGTGACATTCCGTAGCTGTCGCAGCCTGCTTAGTTTCTGGAAACTGGAATTCAATTTTCAGCTTGTACACATTTGGTGTGTGCTACATAAAGTATAGGTATTTGATGGTGTGTGCTACAGTAAGTATAGGTATTTGATGGTTCGATACTACGTCAGGTAGCTGTTAAATGCACCTCTCATTTACTTCTTTAACACATTTTCGATTAATTTTCAACGTCCTGTTACAAAAAGAAAAAGAACGGATTTTTCCAGCATAATAGATTCTTTTAGAATTTTTTAAGAAGGAAGGAAGAGCATTGAAGAACTTTAATTTTCTATCTTCTTTCCGTGCGTGGTGATACTGATATCACATTCAGCATCTCTATGGCTGTAAGATGACTTATTCTATCGCAGTTTCCGATCTTTGTTGGAGTCTGGTGAAGGAATTTCACAGGGAAATCCGCAGCCATGTTCTGATATCCGTGATATATCAAGGCGTTCGATACAGTTGCCCACTGATGTGTTGGCAGAAGAGCCAACACCGTGTTGCTAGAGGAGGCCGAAATGCACGCGTTTAAGCTCACGCAGGCTGGCGTGAGGTCTGGAACAGTTAAAGTAGTTGAGTCTAATAAATAAAGTACGAAGCTCTTGGAATACTTAACTTTAATCCACAATTGGAGAACATCGCTCTTGTTGATACATGAATTATAATCTCAATATAAACTGGTAATGGCGCCTTGCTAGGTCGTAGCAAATGACGTAGCTGAAGGCTATGCTAACTATCGTCTCGGCAAATGAGAGCGTATTTGTCATTGATCCACCTCTGGCAAAGTCTGCTGTACAACTGGGGCGAGTGCTAGGACGTCTCTCTAGACCTGCCGTGTGGCGGCGCTCGGTCTGCAATCAATGACAGTGGCGACACGCGGGTCCGACGTATACTAGCGGACCGCGGCCGATTTAAAGGCTACCACCTAGCAAGTGTGGTGTCTGGCGGTGACACCACATTCCTCCCCCGCAAATCGGCGGACGGTTGTGTTATAAGGCTTCCGCCCGCCGTGGGGAGGACCCCATGTTGACGTATTCGACGAGGTGGGGAGCCTAACAACAGGAGAGGCTGTGCCACCCGCACACTGCCATTCGGTCCGAGGGGAGCTAGGAAACGCCTGAAAACCTAGTCCAGGGTGCACGCCAACATGCGGTGTATGCGCCCTTAGAGAGACTGGAGGGGCCGAAGGGTCGACCTCCATCGGGTCAGGGCACCCGACGGGCGAAGACGACATCTGGTCCGGAGCGGGCAAGAGTTCCATGTCGGAGGACAGCTGGTCACGGGAAGCGATCGGCGGCGCGTGACCCAGGGAGGCACCCGGCGGTTGCAGCGACGCGTCCACTTCGGGCGTCGCCGGCGGGAGAACAGGCGGCGGCGGCGGCGGCGGCGGGGGCGGCGGCGGCGGCGGGGCGTCGCCATGGGGCAAAATGGAAGGCAGCGTCGGTAACACCTGGGGATGAGGCGAGCCAGTAGATGGGTCCCCAGGGCGCTGACCGGACGGCACCGTCGCTGAAAGCAGACGGGGAGCGGCAGAACCCAGGCGACGACAGAGGCGCAGCTGATTGAGATGCCGACGCACCTCACCAGAGGCCCCCAAAACCAGATACATAGCGCGGCCGAGGCAGCGAAGAATGCGCCCTGCGAGCCAACGCCGTGAACCTCGATAGTTGCGATAGTATACAACGTCGCCTGGAACAAAAGCAGGTGTCTGCCGCTGCACAGGAACCTGATGCGGCGGATGTAGCAAAGACATCAAGGTTCGAGGAGGACGACCGTGGAGCAACTCAGCCGGCGAGCGACCATCTCGGGGCTGAGAGCGATACGAGGACAAAAAGAGCAATAAGGCGTCCTCCCGAGAATGCGACTCTTTCAACTTCAACATCTGTGACTTGAAAGTCCGGACCAAGCGTTCAGGGGCACCTTTTGACTGAGGCGAAAACGGCGCGGATGTCAGATGTTGAATACCATTGGCCTTGCAGAATGACTGAAATTCTGCGGACATGAATTGTGGGCCATTGTCGGAAACAATAGTCTGTGGAAGACCTTCAATGCAAAAGATAGCGGATAACGCTTGGATGGTGGCAGATGACGTCGTGGAAGACATCCTGACAACAAAAGGAAAATTACTAAACGAATCTACTACAACCAACCATCGAGCATTCAAGAATGGACCAGCAAAATCGATGTGTAAGCGTTGCCAAGGGGAAGTGGCTTTCGGCCATACAAAGAATTTCCGCGGTGGGGCGGATTGTTGTTCGGCACACGCCATGCAAGAAGAGCACATATTCGTAATCGCAGCATCTATTCCGAACCAAGTACAGTGCTGACGAGCAAGTTGTTTCGTTCGCACTATACCCCAATGTCCTTGGTGGAGAAGCCGTAAGACAGAGGACTGTAACGAACGTGGGACCACGACCCGGGACTGATCATTATCAGAACGCAACAGCAAAACACCACGTCATACAAAAAGTCTCTCCTTGTGAGCAAAAAATCGGCGAACCAACGGATCCTCGATCCGTGACTGTGACAAGGGCCATTGACTAGCAACAAAACGCAAAACGGTAGCAAGGACAGGGTCAGCAGCTGTGGCTGTAGCCACACGACGAAAATCGATCGGAAACGTTTCGACCACGTCATCGGTTTCCGCATCAATGAACATGCAAGCAAGTTCGGAGGAATCGAATGCTCTATCCTCAGCAACAGGCAAACGGGACAACGCATCGGCGTTTCCGTGCTTAGCAGTGGATCGATACAAGATATCGTAGCGGTACTGCGAGAGGAAAATAGACCAGCGAATGAATTTCTGCGCTGTACGTGGAGGTACAGGCTTGTTCGGATGAAAAAGCGATGTCAAAGGTTTGTGGTCTGTGATGATGGTAAAGTGACGACCATACAAGAAATCATGAAACTTAGTAACACCAAATACGAGAGCCAAAGCTTCTTTCTCTATCTGTGAATAATTTCTTTGCGCAGACGAGAGCAATTTGGACGCAAAGGCAATAGGGCGATCATGCGATCCATCTTTGTGCGCAAGCACAGCACCGATCCCGAAATCCGATGCATCTACCATCAACAAAAGGGGTTTCTGGGGATCGAATGGCGTAAGGCAAGTATTGGAAAGCAACGCCGATTTCAACTGGCGAAAGGCGCGTTCGCATTCCGTCGTCCAGACGAACGGAACACCTTTACGGCGTAAGCGATGAAGCGGAGCTGAAATGGAAGAGGCGTGGCGCACATATTTATGGTAGTAATTGATTTTTCCCAGCACACTCTGTAGCTGCTTCAAATTCTGCGGCGAAGGCAAGTCCTGTATGGCACGGAGGTGCTCTGGACTGGGATGTATGCCTTGGGCATTGATTACATGTCCCAGATAGGGTAAGTCACGAGCAAAAAACACACATTTGTCCTTCCGCAAGCGAAGACCATTTTGTCGCAAGACCTGAAATAATGTTCTGAGATTGGCTAAATGTTCTTCTTCCGTCTTTCCGGAGATCACAATATCGTCCAGATAGTTTGCTGCAGTAGGGACCGAGGCACAAACAGTTTGCAGATATTGCTGAAACAATGCAGGGGCGGATGCACACCCAAATGGCAGTCTTTTGAATCGGTACAAACCAAGATGCGTGTTAACCACCAAAACGCGCTGGGAGTCTTCGTCCACTGGTATTTGCAAGTACGTATCTGCGAGGTCCAACTTCGAAAAATATTTACCCGGGCACAGTTTGTCAAAAAGATCTGCCGGGCGGGGTAAAGGAAAAGTTGCAATCTCTAGTTGTGGATTCACTGTTGCCTTGAAGTCCACACACAGTCTCATTTTTTCGGAAGGTTTTCGCAAAATTACTAAGGGGTATGCCCAGAGAGAAGCCTGCACACGTTCAATCACACCTTGTGATTCCAAATCGTGTAATGTTCTTGCGACGTGGGGAACATTGCGCGCTCGGAAAAATTTCGGTTGCGCGTTTACTTTCAGTGCCAAATGTGCTTTATAGTTCTTAGCGCAACCGAGGCCGGGTGCAAAAATGTCTGCAAATTCTTCACAGAGATGAGAAACACTGGCTGAAGGCACAGTCTGGTTCACTGATAGGACCTGATTTACTATAGACAAGTTAAACAACTGAAATAAATCTAAACCAAACAAGTTCACTGCAGAAGAAGAACGAAAAATGACACAAGTTTTGTTTGTCCCTTGTATGTTGCAAGAAGGCTGCACTGTCCTAACACAGGGATAGCTTGTCCTGAATAACTAGTTAACATTTGCGGCACTCAACGGAGGTGTGCCCAGTTGTTTGTACGTGCCTTTATTGATCAGTGAAACTGCAGCTCCGGTATCGAGCTGGAATAGGATCACGTTGCCATTAATGACCAAATCTACAAAAAGTTTATTGTCCTGCTGACGACAAGAGCGACTGTCTCGTGCAACATGAACAGGCACTGGTACAGAAGCACTTGCGACTTGACGCGATTTCCGGCGATGTCGACGCACACTATTTGTGGGACAAACACAGTCACTGTTAGAAAGAGCGGCACTGGGCGGAGTGGAATGAACTACATGAATGTCCATGGGCGAAGGTTTATGAGCCTGAGTATTCTTGGTTCGATTCCGGCGCGAAGCAAAGGGCCTGGAATGGTTGGGAGTGTCCGATCTGAGCTTTTTATGGCAAACACTTTGAACATGTCCTTTTTTATTACAGAAAAAGCAAAGAGCTTGGCGTGACGGGCAATTCTCACGCGAATGTCTAGTAGCGCACTGCGGGCATGATTTTAGCACTGCATTTGCTTGCTTGCGCGGCACACGTAGCGGAGAGCTTGGCGGCAGCTGCGCGGACGGGCACAAGGGCTGTTTACTGTTCCGTGCAACTCTCCCGTCGGGCCGGTTAAAGTGACACACAGCTGGCGAAGTTTCAAATGATTCCTGAGCAAAGTCAAGTGTGTCTTGCCTATCCAATATGTCCATCACTTGTTGAAGGGAGGGATTGACTAGTTTCAAAATCTGTTCCCGTATACGAATATCAGAAACGTTCTGTGAAATTGCATCACGTACCATAGTATCTGAATAAGGGAGTCCACATTCACACTCAAAAGCACAATCCCGAGTAAGGCCTTGCAAAGTTGCAACCCAATCCCGATTAGTTAGACCGGCCGTACGTTTTGTACGAAAGAACGTATACCTTTTTGCAACGACATTGACTGATTCTTTGAAATATGCATCTAATGCAGACAAAATTTCGTCGTAGGACAGAGTTGCTACGTCGCGTCGGGGAAATAATTTCACTATCACTCGGTACGTGGACACGCCGACGCACGAAAGCAAAAAAGGCTGCCGCTCATTACCTTGAATTCTGTAGGCGGCGAGATGGAATCCAAATTGGCGTGACCACTCCGTCCAGCTTTCCAGTGCCGCATCAAAAGGACGAAAAGGTGGTGCAACTGCGTGTTGTGGCTGCGGTAGCGGTGGAGCAGCGGCTGCCGCATCGTTTTGCATTGCACGTTGACCCTGGACGAGCTGTCCAAGGGCATCCAATAAGGCCTGCGTCTGCTGATTCTGTAAGCGATAAAATTCGGACAGTACATCTGGAGATTGTGGCGAAGCCATGACACAAGTAAATTACGGTAATATAGTTAGGAACACAAAATCCTCGGCGCCATATGATGAGTTGGCAGAAGAGCCAACACCGTGTTGCTAGGGGAGGCCGAAATGCACGCGCTTAAGCTCACGCAGGCTGACGTGAGATCTGGAACAGTTAAAGTAGTTGAGTCTAATAAATAAAGTACGAAGCTCTTGGAATACTTAACTTTAATCCACAATTGGAGAACATCGCTCTTGTTGATACATGAATTATAATCTCAATATAAACCGGTAATGGCGCCTTGCTAGGTCGTAGCAAATGACGTAGCTGAAGGCTATGCTAACTATCGTCTCGGCAAATGAGAGCGTATTTGTCATTGATCCATCTCTGGCAAAGTCTGCTGTACAATTGGGGCGAGTGCTAGGACGTCTCTCTAGACCTGCTGTGTGGCGGCGCTCGGTCTGCAATCACTGACAGTGGCGACACGCGGGTCCGACGTATACTAGCGGACCGCGGCCGATTTAAAGGCTACCACCTAGCAAGTGTGGTGTCTGGCGGTGACACCACACCCACCGTCGTTTAGTGAAGAAAGTAAGAGCATGTGGACTATCAGACCAATAGTGTGATTGGATTGAAGAGTTCCTACATAACAGAACGCTGCATGTCATTCTCAATGGAGAGAAGTCTTCCGCAGTAAGAGTGATTTCAGGTGTGTCGCAGCGGAGTGTCTTAAGACCGTTGCTATATTCACAATATACATAAATGACCATGTGGATGACATCGGAAGTTCACTGAGGCTTTTTGCGGATGATGCTGTAATATATCGAGAGGTTGTAACAGTGGAAAATTGTGCTGAAATACAGGAGGATCTGCAGCGAATTGACGCATGGTGCAGGGAATGGCAATTGAATCTCAATGTAGACAAGTGCAATGTGCTGCGAAAACATAGAAAAAAAGATCCCTTATCATTTAGCTACAATATAGCAGGTCAGCAACTGGAAGCAGTTAATTCCATAAATTATCTTGGAGTACGCATTAGGAGTGATTTAAAATGGAATGATCATATAAAGTTGATCGTCGGTGAAGCAGATGCCAGACTGAGATTCATAGGAAGAATCCTAAGGAAATGCAATCCGAAAAAAAAAAAAGGAAGTAGGTTACAGAACACTTATTCGCCCACTGCTTGAATACTGCTCAGCAGTGTGGGATCTGTACCAGATAGGGTTGATAGATGAGATAGAGAAGATCCAACGTAGAACAGCGCGCTTCGTTACAGGATCATTTAGTAATCGTGAAAGCGTTACGGAGATGATAGATAAACTCCAGTGGAAGACTCTGCAGGAGAGACGCTCAGTAGCTCGGTACGGGCTTTTGTTGAAGTTTCGAGAACATACCTTCACCGAGGAATCAAGCAGTATATTGCTCCCTCCTACGTATATCTCGCGAAGAGACCATGAGGATAAAATCAGAGAGATTAGAGCCCACACAGAGGCATACCGACAATCCTCCTTTCCACGAACAATACGAGACTGAAATAGAAGGGAGAACCGATAGAGGTACTCAAGGTACCCTCCGCCACACACCGTCAGGTGGCTTGCGGAGTATGGATGTAGATGTAGATGTAGATAAGGGTCAGTATTATTCTTTAACTAACACTGATTTTTGCTCTTGTATAGGCTTCCGGTGCAGTAGAAATTCGTCAGTAGTCATATCCAATCAGAGTTCTAATTGGACAGTATGGATGGCGCAAGTGAAGAGCTGCTTAATAGCTTTTTAATCCAATGCAACGGCGGTTCTGCATGACATGACCTTGTAGCGCAACTCGGCAACCTAAAGACGTTCAACAACCGAAACTGGTCATAACACAATAAATATGTAATAATACAGCTGAGGTGGTTTTCATTAACATCATTCTCTTCCGTCATGCTCAACAAGTTAAACCCTACCGTTCTTAGGTCCGTATTTTAAAGTAAAATCAGCTGGACAGTACAGCATTGGTCTGTTGAAGATGCATGTATAAGTGCTGTGTGGACACCAGACTGTATAGACGGCGACTTCTCATGGGCGAGTTACATATTTGTTTAAATAAAGACGATCTGCAGCTTGCACACCACTCTGAAACCCGCTGAGTCCCTGCACTTGTACTTATCAAGTGGCCTGGCAACCATGCAGGGTGCACTAGTGAACTGGGAAAACTGTCAACCGTGCAGGCTGGGCCAGTATCCCCAAATCTGCCACCTCGGATTTCTACTTAGCACCAGCGACCTGGCTACAATGTAAGTTGCACCAGTGAGTTGGAAATTTGGACAGTCATGGAAGCTGTGCCAGTTTCTTTATGCCCATCATCTTGGGATCATAAACTCACATTTATGTGACCTGGCCGTCGTGCTAGCTGTATCGGTATCCGCAGGCCTTCCATCTTGGATTTTTGAAATTCCGTCGTGTAAGACGACTTCCCGTCTTGAATTTTTGAATATCCCGCCATTTTATACTTAGCAGAAGTGGCCTGCGGTGTCAATGCGGTGAGGGAAACCCTGTATCACAATTGGGTTATATTGAATTTCCCTACATTTAATACGTAGGGCAATTGACTTACTTTCGGTGTAATGTCTGAGTGGTGGGTAGGGGATTGGAGGGAGAAATCTGGCAGCAATGCATGTTGTTCTTGAATGACGTCATCGGTATTCTTATCTTCCTGTGACCGAGATAGTTAATGATCGACAGGTTAATGCGTACCTCTGAAACAAGTTCTACTTCGTATTCTTCGCATTCACAAATCATTGCCAGAACTGAAAGAAACAGGCGGAAGAAAAAAGCGTGGGAATGAATGAAGTCTCGAGAGTGGACTAGCGAAGTGAAGTACACTGGCAGACGCAGCGGCCGCACTCCTGTGCCATTCTTCAAACACTTGAACTTCTCTTACGGAGAGGCTAGTGGTGGGCGACCATACAGAGTGGTCTGCGAGTTACAGGTCATCGGAATCAGTGAAAGGACGTGGCATTGGAAGTAGAAGAATCCTACAAGGCAAATGCCGACGCGGCAGATACTTGGCTTGTGCACGAATGCAGTTTAGGATACTGGAAAGAATCGGGTGCGGAGAAGATCGCGCTTGAGCTCGGCGCTGATAATGGCTGTATGTGGCGTGGAGTACCTCCTTTCGTTTCTGGTTGTAATTGTTGAAACTCGCTACAATAGGATGGAAATTTTTACTGTGGACCATTCATGGTTGTCGCATAATAGCTTAGAACTCACTCATTCTCGAAAATTACCAATATACGAGCTGATTAGCAGTTTTAAAAGTTTTAACTCTGGAAGTTTTTTCACAGTACACTTCAGCTTCAGTGGCGTATTGCCGACGTCAGTGCTTGCGAACTCTTTTAGATACTGAGTAAATCACGCAAAGTTTGCGCGAGCGAACGTAATATGGGGTGGTCTGAGTGTACGTAAACAGTTCATGGGAACGGTCGGCGAGATTGTCAGATTGTTCGCTAATGATAAATTTGTCTGTAGCAGTATGCTTGTAGACTGTGAAGAAGTACAGAAAGACTTGGACAAATTTTCCACTGGCTGTAAGGATGCCATTTCAAAGTATTTGAACACGGATGAATGCAAGCAGATACCTGTACCAAAGAGAAAGAATCCCATAGTACCTTATCACAAAATTACCGGCGAACATGCGGAGACAGTCATACTGTTTAAATATTTAGGGGTAATACTAAGAAGCGATTTGAAGTGGGACGATCGCATACAGTCATTATTTGGGAAGCCTATTGGAAGACTTGGATTTGTTGAAAGGATTCTAAGAAAGTGGGGAGCATCTGTAAAGGAAATCTCACACGAAACGCTAGTGCGACTAGTTTTATTGTTCCAGTGTTGGTGGGTCGGCGGAGGCCATGCAAAAATGTAACGGTAATGCTCAGGCAACTTAAACATAAACCGTTTCATGAATTTAGACATCCGATATTCTAACAAGAGTGTGCGGCGGTTCTGCTGCAGCACGAAAATTAGGTGAGACAGATTAGTGAGTGCGCGGGTGGAACAGCAGAGGAGGTCGCCAACACTCGTACGGATTACGCTCGTTTACTATCGCTCTGGTCCTCCTCTGCAGGGCGCACAACTCTGTGGACACTGCGTTATTCTCCACCTGGCGCTGTCTGTGTTCGAAGACATTTCTTCACAACTAAGTACTTGTATTTTTCGTTGACGTATGTTGTTCTAGCAGCCATGTTCGTACGTTCGTCTGTGAAAGGTGATCTGTTGCATGCTCGAGCCGTTGAAAATATTTGTCATGTTTGGGGCAAGCAACAGTGCGCAGCTATTACGCCTGATAAAGGCAGTAACAATTATCAAAGTGATGTGTGTTTCAGGTCATGCGTCGGATAATGTGACGTCAGGGACATGTCCGCCAAGGACGACGACAACAGCGCCAGTGGTGAGTACTAACCACACTAACTTGCCGTAATTAATAACGACTTCCGGTATACGCTTGCGTTTTACAGCTTTGTATAAGGTAAGTAATGGCAGTCAGTACAGATCGCACACTTTTGTAGCTTACAACTGAACCTTCGTCTATTATATTGTACTACCTCCTGCACAACACCATGAGGATCTATTTGAACATCAGTGAAATTTACTCCGTAAAATAATTAAATGGGTAGCGCAGTAAAGTAATAGTAAATATCTAAAGAGTGCTTAGCGATAATCATCTTATGGTGATTTTCTTCAGAATGCTCTCCCTTTTTGACTTCGTGTCTGCTCGAACAGTTGATACATTTTGAGGATTCCACCTTGAAGGCGGAGGGGCGGGAGGCACAACGTCTTGTTTTTCTCCGTTCACGCATATATGTTTCTGTGATACTACACCATTCTACTGTGAAGCATAAATTACATAAGTATACATGCATGTTACCAAAACCATCACTAGATTCTCAAAAATGTTTGACCAAAAGCATACACCTCAAGAGCAGATTTCTTTGTTATCTTCCTGTCTTGTACAGTATTGACCTGGTTCTTTTTCGTTCATTTTAAGGTGACATCAGCTCAACTGCACGATTTGACATTATCTGTTGAAAGTTCTGTCTAAAACACCATACTGCTTCAGTACCTCGATTGGTGATGTGTGTAATACTACTGTGCAGCCCTTTTTTTATGAGTGAAGTGGCGCTGTGGTAAGACTCGAGACTATCATTCGGCGGGACAGCGGTTCAAATACGGTCTACATTATCAGTGATATCTTAAGTCTGCGCATGATTCCTTTCTATTTGTACATCAATACTCGGGAATCTATTTACGGCGCATGGCGGAGAGTACCCCGTACCACCACTTGTCATTTCCTCTCCTGTTCCACTCACAAATATAGTGAGGAAAAACGACTGTCTGTATGCCTCCGTATCAGTCCTGATTTCTCGTAGCTTACCTTCGTGATCCTTACGCGCATTGTTTGTTGGAGGCCAAGGAATCGTTCTGCAGTCAGCTTCAAATGCAGAATCTCAAACACTGTAGCGATACTCAAGAATAGGTTGCACCAGCGGTCTATATGCGGTCTCCTTTACAGAGGAACCACACTTCCCTAGAATCCTCCCAATAAACCGAAGTCGACCATTCGCCTTTCCTGCCACTATCCTCACATGCCCGTTCCATTTCATATATCGCTTTGCAACGCTACACCCAAATACTGTAAATGACGTGACTGTGTCAAGCAGAACACTACTACTGCTGTATCTGAACATTATGGGTTTGTTTTTTCTAGTAATCCGCATTAACTTACAAAAAAATGGTTCAAATGGCTCTGAGCACTATAGGACTTAACATCTGAGGTCATCAGTCCTCTAGAACTTAGAACTACTTAAAGCTAACTAACCTAAGGACATCACACACATCCATGCCCGAGGCAGGATTCGAACCTGCGACCGTAGCGGTCGCGTGGTTCCAGACTGTAGCGCCTAGAACCGCTCGGCCACCCAGGCCAGCGCATTAACTTACATTTTTCTACCTTTGGAGTTAGCTGCCATTCATTACACCAACTAGAAATTATGCCTAAGTCATCCTATATCCTCCTACAGTCACTCAATTTCGACGTCGTACCGTACACCACAGTATCATCAACAAACAACCGCAAGTTGCTGCCCAACCTGTCCGTCAAATCATTTATGTATATAGAGAGCAACGGCGGACGCATCACACTTCCCTGGGGCACTCCCGACGATATCGTTGTCTGTGCCGAACACTCGCCTTCGAGAACAACATATTGGATTGTATATGTTAAGAAGTCTTCGAGCAACTCACGTAACTGTGAACTTACGTATTTTATATGCTCGTACCTTCGTTAGCAGCCTGCAATGGGGCACTGTGTCAAACGCTTTACGGAAATCAAGAAATATTGAGTGTGCCTGTTGCCCTTCATCCAGAGTTGGCAGTATATCATGTGAGAAAAGGGCAAGCTGAGTTCGCACGAGCGTACTTTCTAAAACCGTGCATTCGTGGATATGAGCTCCTCTGTCGCAAGAAAATTTATTCTATACGAACTGAAAATATGGGTTGGGGTTGGGTTGTTTGGGGAAGGAGACCAGACACCGAGGTCATCGGTCTCATAGGATTGGGGAAGGACGGGAAAGGAAGTCGGCCGTGCCGTTTCAAAGGAACCATCCCGGCATTTGCCTGGAGCGATTTAGGGAAATCATGAAAAACCCTAAATCAGGATGGCCGGACGCGGGATTGAACCGTCGTCCTCCCGAATGCGAGTCCAGTGTCTTAGCCACTGCGCCACCTCTCTCGGTGAACTGAGAATATGTTCAAGGATTCTGCAGCATACCGAAATTAGGGAAATTGGTCTGTAATTTTGCGTGTCTGTTCTTTGCTCTTCTCATGCATAGGAGTCACCTGCGCTTTTTTTTTCATTCGCTGTGACATTGCGCTAGCCTTCAGCTAGTAATGCATGATCTGGGTATTTACGTGCTATTGACCATAGACATTCTTTGGATGACTCTAGTGCCATAAATTGCGAGCTCTGCTTGCACTCTAGAACCGTCACAGAAGAATGGGGTGGCCCGTAAAAACATCCAACAATTCACTTAGTTTTACCCAGACCTGTTACACGCTACCAGATAACTTCACTGTCACACTCAACTTCGACCTCAATAAAGACAATACTTCTGTCAGCTGCAATAAACAGTCTGTCTCCTGTGGCCTCTAATCTGTGTTCCCGATATACGTTCCATGACTTGGTAAATATCCGAGAGCTTTCCACTTCGTTCTTGAGCCAGCTCTCGGTCCCGAGAATAATCTGAGCGCAAGAAGTTTCCTGGAAGGCAGTGAATTCGGGAATTTCGTTACGAATACTTCGACGATTTTCGAATAAAGTTTTGACAGTCGAAGTGTCTTTACTCTGTACGCGTTCTGACTTCCGTTGCTGCGTTTCGACTGGCGAGTGTTCGTCAGAGTACCTCAAACTGCACCTAGTCTAAAGAACCAAAATGTACTCTCCATAAGTACTCTGCTACCTAAGTAGCTACTTCCTTTCTGTAGTGACCTCTGACCTATCAAGGGGAGTCCTACGAATCCCCAATCGATAACGCAGGTCTGCAAACCTGCAGCCAAGACTGTGACAAAGTCGGTGAAGTCTATGGTTGAGAACCTCCACTAGGCTCCAAAGCAAAGGACCCCGATCGGCTCTGGGAACGATGCCGTAAATTGCGAGCTCTGCTTGCACTCCCACGCAAGGTCAGCAGACTCTACCACTTCCGCCAGCTGCCCGGATGAACTGAGGATGGCCTCAGAACGCATGTGACAGGCGTCGTTGGTGCCGACGTGAGCGAGAACATGCAGACAAATGCGCCCTGCATGCTAGATTGCCATAGGCAAGGCCACCTCCACATCTCGGATGAGGGCTCCCGGCAGACATGCGGAGTGCACATTGGCTTTCTTTCCACCACGAACGCTATCTGCCATAGGGGCTACACAACGCGCCTAACGTTGGATCCGCGATAGCTAGTAAACCCCTCCCCCCCGTGTGCAGACTCGGACCCTGCTGAAGCAGTGGCCACCTGTCCACTCACAGGGTGGATGGGTGAGGCCAGGCGGCCAGTCTCCACATTGGCCTTCCGCCTCAAGCGACGCGAACGCGTTACCACCCGCCACTTACTCTGCTGTGAGGGCGGATCCACCGCATCGGGTACCGTAGGAGGTGCCTCGGTAGCAGAGTTCGTGGGCGAAATAGGCGACACCTGAGGTGTCCCAAGCGACGCGCCAGATTCTTCGCACCACTACTACGCAAGGAAGCAGCCTGAAGGCGACTGACAGTAGCCAGAAGCGCATTCAGCTGTTAGCGAACTGTGACCAGCTCCTCCTGCGTCCGCACATAGCAGGTCACTACGGTCGCAGGTTCGAATCCTGCCTCGGGCATGGATGTGTGTGATGTCCTTAGGTTAATTATGTTTAAGTAGTTCTAATTTCTAGGGGACTGATCACCTAAGATGTTAAGTCCCATAGTGCTCAGAGTCATTTGAACCATTTTGAACATAGCAGGTAAACATTCTACCCATCCTAGCAAGACTAACTGAAGAAAAGGGCGCGACCACTCCCCTTTTACGTCCTCCGCCAAATGTAGCGTGTACTCCCTCTCTAATGACTTCGCTGTCGACTGAACATTTGACGTTAATATTTCTTCTTTCTAAATCTCTATACGGAGCATTCTACGAAGTTAACATGGACGTTACGTCAGGTTATAAGCAAATTACAGTTAAATGTTACGGGTGGCTTGATCTCCGAGGAAACGCAGTGGTTTATTAATGGTGTTAACGTGCATAAATTGTAAGGTGCTTTATTGAACATAAGCAGAAAAGTAATCACAACAACAACATTTAAAGTTAACGTATTTCATTATAGAACAGTCTAGATTCCATGTGTAATAATTTTTTTTTAAAAAAAGAAAAAGAATCACCGATTACTGCGAGATTATCGCTAAGACTAGCCGGCAGCTGTGGCAGAGCGGTTCTAGTTGCTTCAGTGTGGAACCGCCCTGCAGCTACGGTCGCAGGTTCGAATCCTGCCTCAGGCTTGGATATGTGTGATGTCCTTAGGTTAGTTAGGTTTAAGTAGTTCTGAGTTCTAGGGGACTGATGACCTCAGCTGTTAAGTCCCATAGTGCTTAGAGCCATATCGCTAATACTAGTTTGAGGGTAACAAAGTGTTTGCATCGAGACGGCACGGCAAATCCAGTATTGTTTCTCTATGGACGCGGATCAATTTGAAAATCTTAATAGTACAGTGACAAATATACTTGCACAGAGGTTAGGAGGCTTCAGTTCTCAGTCACTACATACGCTTGTTACACCAAACGCAGGCGAGAGCGAGAGCAAGAGCATGTACTAAGTTTATAGATCTGTGTATGGACGTAGACGTTGAGAACTGGTCCCAGTATAAATGTTAACAATATCAACATTTCGCGCACTGTTCAAAGTTCCTGAGTAATTTTTGGACTGTGACTCTAGTCGATTAAAGCATAAAGCACAAACAATGTCTGCAGGTAAAACAATGAGGGCTGCGCCGGCCGATTGTCCAGAGAAAGCGGCTGGAATGATTCACTAGCAGCAGTAGAAGTAGTCTCTCTCTCTCTCCCTCTCTCTCTCTCACACATACACCTCCTCGCCAGTCCGACCAGTCAGCTTCTGGATCAGGTGAGTGACACTGAAGTCTCCTACCAACGGTGAAGTAGCTCACGTAACAGTCTGCAAGATTTTCAGCCGTCATTTTCTACACTAGCTGTATAGGGTGGCGGAAATAGCGAAAAATGGAAATAATAAATCGTATTTGAATCCGAAAAAAGCGAGTTGTTGGGTGTGCACAAATGCTGATCACAGAATATTGTAATGACAGCACATGCGTAGCATTACTTACACATAGTCAAAGAAGGACGTGAGTTGGGCTCTCCAGATATTTCGTAAACAGTCCCAGTTATCGAAGCGGCAAATGGTAGTATGCGAAGGTGAAACTAAGTTGCTGTATCGCTAAATTGAAGTGTTAGGAAGGCTTTTCTGAAGGTATGAGGGCGTGATGAAAAGTAATGACTCCGAATTTTTTTGTTTGAAAACTCTTAAAGCTTTTAAATTAAAACAAACGTTATTAACATTCTACATCTTCAATCTTAATGTCTACATAACTTATTTGATCTCAATATAATCAACCAGGCGACGAACACATTTTTTCCAACGAGACACTAGGTTGTTGATACCGTAACTGTAGAATACTTGCTGAGGGAGACACCGCTTCTTTACTATCAGAGAGAAGTACTCGAAGGTGTTCTTTAAGTTTTGGAAACAGATGAAAATCTGATGGGCCAAGTCGGGACTGTATGAAGGATGATCGATGACGGTGAACGCAAGGCATCGAACTGCTGCAGATGTTGCAACTCTTGTTTTACTTTGCAAGTAGACAGATGAAAAATATAAAAGTGTTACCAATTCAACAAATTACTTTCCCATCTGCGAACTATTATTTGATGGACGCTGTTTACGAAATACTAGAGGTACCAAAAGAAGGTGGTTCACTATGCATAACAAGAGGGTCCGTGGTTGTAAGGAGGAAAGAAGATTGCCATTTTAACGTCCCGTCTAAGCGGTAACAAAACCCGCAGCGTTGATTTCAAAGAAAAAAGTCGCGGTATTCGCTTTTAAGTGATTCAGGGAAATGGCAGAAACGTGAACCCGAATGGCCGAACGAGGACTCGAACCGGCGTCTCCCGGTGTCTCGACGACTACCGTTGACAGCTGATGCATGCCCAGGTCGATGGGGGCGGGGACACTGGGTTGCATCCGTGTATGATCTCCAGGACTTCAGCTCTATCCAGTTTTCCCTTATGTGAGTCACACGGTGAAACCAGTTTGGGGCGGTATAGCAGTTGTTTCACGATTTGCCAGCAGTGTTTTTTTCGGCAGCTCGAGGATCTGGTTAGTGCTGTGGAACAGGACGGTCGCTTTTTGAGACTGTTTAGGTGCACATGTTTTGGAGCACGCGTTATAGTCTAGCCAACGAGTTGCAGTTCCTCTCAGCGTTCAGCTGCTTCCCCGTATTCTACATGAGATCCTCCTACGTCGAAAAAGGGACTTTAGGTCACTTTTGCACCTTTCGGTTAAGCGTGAGGTTGATTTGGACGACGGAGGCACTTTGTGCTTAACTCTTGGTAGGCGCGGTCCAACTGCTGGCACTCTGTCAGATCGCACGCTGTACTGGCTTAGACGAAGTTACCTTTCTGGGCAGCGAGAGTCATGGCTCATATGACGCAGCCCACCACGGTTTCCTCCTCTCTGCCAGTCCCGCCATCTCAGAGCAGAAACTCCTGTTTGATGCTCTTCCACCTTGACTTTTACTACCACTTGTGAACGTTCAGTTTAATTCCTCCGTTGCTTGTTCGATGTACAGGTTGAACAGCAGAGGACAAAGACTGCAACCTGCCTCGCACCCTTCATAATCGGGACACTTCTCTCTGGCTTTACCATTCATTCTTGGTTCTCGAGCATGCGTATATTACACGCCTTTTCCTGCAGTGTATGCCTATTTGTCTGAAGGTCTCAAGATATCTTCCAGCATCTTTACAGTCTAACTCTTTCTAGATCAAGAAATCCCACGAGAGTATCTTGATTTCACTCAGGTCCTGCTTGCTTTCTCGAGTGTGACGCCAGGACAGTCTCCCTGACGCGTTCTCCTTTCCCTAAGCCAAACAGATCGCCTCGTAACAAATCGATCGTTTAAAAAACAACAATAATAATAATAATGAAAGAGAAAAACTGAGTTTTCGAAAGAAAAGTAATGAGAAAAATCTGGGGACCTGTGTAGGAGAATGCCGTATGGAGAATTCGGAAGAACAATAAAATTTATCAGTTAATGAAGCAACCCACTATCATACAGAAATTAAAAAGTAGGAGTCTGCAATGGGCTGGACATGTGGCCAGAATGGAAAACAACAGTGTCACCAAGAAAGCATTTGAAGGAACTCTCCAGGCAACAAGACCATTGGGCCGACCTCGTACAAGGTGGTAAGATAACAGAGAAGGACATCGCAGCGTTAGGAAGTTCCGCAGGGTGGAGAGAGGCTGCGAGAGATAGAAGGCGGTGAAAGCAGATCGTTGATGCAGCGCGTGGTCTGCAGGGCCTGTGATCGCTGAAGAGAGAGAGAGAGAGAGAGAGAGAGAGAGAGAGAGAGTGTGTAATGATAATATGGTAGTACTGTTTGAAAAATAAAAGTTGTTCTGCCAGTCCCGAGGTGATGAGAAAAGGGGTTGCCGTGCTTCGGATGAATTAGGACGGGGGAAGGCAGCGGGTAAGTAGCTGCGTGCAGCGATCGGCCGCCCGCAGCACTGAGCTCAGCTGAGCTGGCGCCGTGGGAAGCAGAGTCAAGGTCTAGTCCAGACTCAGGACCGGGGCCGAATAACTCTGCAAAGGAGGACGAATCAGCCGCCTTCGCTGCTGCACCGTGAGGTTAATTTTTTCCGCCGGTATTGCGCTGGAACTGGAAAGTGTTTCAGCGTCATCTTAAATGCAACATGGTGTTGCTCTAGCGGGCTGACTAAGCGATTCGGAACGCAGACGCTGCGGCTTCGATATAAGGCAGCTGCGTTACTGCTGTCTGAAGGGGGCAGCACGTCGTCTGCCTCTGCACTGCGCAAGAATATATGAATATTTAAAGCCACTTAACATTTATTTTCATTAATACAAACATGCTAATGTGCTTGCATTTACTTTTGACAAAAGGTTAGTCGCGTGTACACACCTAACGTACGTTCCAGTGCGTGGCGATTTGTTTTGTTATCGTCCTTACGGCTTTCCAGGTCGACGTATAAGCTGTTGCATTGCGAACAGCAAAAAAATGGTCCAAATGGCTCTGAGCACTATGGGACTCAACATCTTAGGTCGTAAGTCCCCTAGAACTTAGAACTACTTAAACCTAACCAACCTAAGGACACCACACACACCCATGCCCGAGGCAGGATTCGAACCTGCGACCGTAGCAGTCCCGCGGTTCCGGACTGCAGCGCCAGAACCGCTAGACCACCGCGGCCGGCTGCGAACAGCACACGCATTGTAAATATGATACAGTGGTACTCTGCATAATATTCTTAATGTCAGTTTGTGCGTCAAACTCGATGTTTATTGTTTATAATGTAAAGATTATCGATTAAGGAAAGATATACAAATATCATTCATTTCCTGTTGAGCTAACACGTTAAATGTTTAAGGAACATGTGTGGGACGTGCAACATGCCAATTACATGCTTCTACTCTTTTTACCTCTCTTTTTTCTCTTTTTGTTTCAACAACTGGGAGCAGAAATTTTAACGAAAAATTATAAAGCCATCGGAGTGCATGTATAAATTAAATAAACTAAAAAATTAAAAAAATTGAGTAAATCTGCAATAGCCACTCACGAGCATCAACACGGGCACACTTGTCTAACACTTAAGTACAGCTTACCTATGTTACATACTACAAACGAAGGCAAGAAAATGGATTTCATAGAACTAGAAATTTATATTCACATCCTCAGTTGACCGCAACACATTCTAAATGAGCAACTGTAACTAGCTAACAAAAGATTTCTATATAATTTCCTTGGTATGATCACACCAGTTAAACACACCACTTGTCCGCAGGATTCGAAAGCTGTACAGCAATATTCACCCTGTAATAGAAAAACACCTGCACTGCATAACATCCTAAATGCTATCGAAGTAAAGGAACAGACACCAAATTCAGCACATTCGGAGGAGCCTGATAATAAATCTTTTAATTTTTAACACTTTCTACCAAGATGTAATTTACATGTACTTATATTGCAATGAAACTATTTATGATGTCAGTAAATGGTTACGTAAATTTAAACATTAACGTTGACAGATGTGTTGTCCTTATCCCGCGCTGCGCAAATTTTAGAATATATTTCCATAGACTTAGGCAAAAGGCCAGAATGTTTAACAACAAGAAATCTTAAAAAGTCAACAAGATTAAAATGCAGTTAAAGACGCAAATCAAATAAATTAAAAAAGGTATCACGGCTACGTGGAAAGCCCTAAGGCTTAGTAGATAGAACATAAATATGCAAGGTGCAATACCAATGGCTGAAGGGCACAATTAAGTTTCAAAATTTAAAATGTATTACCATAATCTTTTAAAGGCAGAAGGCCGTAATGTTTAAGCTTGAAAGATAAATTTAAAAATTAATTTTGCAAAATTTTTAAGAAAAATACAAAATAAACATAAGCCTTAAATTTAAAGCAGCTGACAACAGATAATTAAACATCGGTGGCACACCTCCAGGGAGGTCGGTCTGCCCTCGTTCACGTAGGCGAGACAGGTGGTGAGCCCAACTACACTTGATCCGTCAGAACCCAACCAGGGGACAGCCACGGACCGACCGACACAACGACTTGCTTTCCGTCAATCAGTATATGAGAACTCAAACCGGAAAGGTTACAAACATGATAATCCACAATGGAGTATGTATTAGCTGTCAAAATTACACACCATGTTGGACAGTGACAACAGGTGAGGAAAGGACGCTACCTGAAATTACGTTAGTGGCCAGGGCATGTAACCAGAACACTAACGGCCACAAGACAGAAAATTCCACTGGTGCACTCAAATTGTAGTCGACCAAAATAGTTAGTTGCACCGCATGGCGGCTAAATTTCAGCAGTAGAAACACTCTGTGTTGCGCACAGGAAAACCTCCCCAACAGAAAACCACCGAAACGAATCACCACGACATGAATGGACGTGGCTTGGGTAGTTGAAACCACTACTCAAATTTGACGTCCTGGATCGGTGAAGCACCAAGCTCGTAGCGATCGGACATCACACACGCTCCGACATTGCCCAGGGGCTGCCAGCGGCCCCAGCCGACTGCACCGCGCGGAGATAACTTCCCTCGTCCGCGACAACCGAACGACTGCTTCCAGACCCCCTAATCGGAAACTGTACGCACCAAACCAAAGATGGTACACGGCGCAAATATCGATACACATCACTGCTGCCACACGTAGAAGGAAGAAGAACCACGACGTAACCGCAACAAGGGCGGGAAACCAAACACAGATAGACAGCGAAGTTCACGAAAACGCATAGGTGGGAGTGAGCACGGCTCAGAGTGTATACTGTTTTTATGCCACGCTTTCGGAGACTCTGGGGATGTATGGCCGTGCCTCGGATTTCTGCATCGATTATGTGATTTCACGGGCTTCTGGACCTTCCCACACCGTGCGTGCCTGTCGTGGAATACCCGTTGCTTCTTAGAACGCCAACGGTTTGCCTCATGTAGACGTTGTGCCTCGTGCCTGAGATGCCACGTCTTACGTATTGTTGTTGCGGGTGTTACCAGGGTGTCGATGAAGCTGCGCTTGTGCCTCGTGCGATGAACAGAGAGCTTATGGAAGTACCGGTCCGTGTACGTAGCTTTCCGATACACGGTATAGCCCCGTATTGCGCCATTCCCCGTGCTAGCGAGGAGGAAGGGCAACAGTTCAACCTCCACTTCCACAGTAGACCGAATGATGACCGTAGCTGAAACGGAATTCAGCCTCTACGAACGTGGCTTTACCCGGCTACATTCTGGAATAAATGCTTCGCGGAGTTCTTGTCGCGTCACATTTGTCAGCCTCGCTCTTTCGAAGACTTCCTCCGTTGCCTTCCTCAGAAGACACTTGAGTACGCCTTTTGGTACTACAGTTAGCCGAATCTTGTCACGGGGACGTGACGGCGTACTGCAAGTTGCACGTACTACGAGAGGTTACCAGATGTAGAAGTATGAAACCGTAGCTTCACTACAGATGGTGCTAGCCGTCAGTATAGGGCCTTTGAGACCGCGTCAGCAGCGCCATCTGGTTCCTGTAACGGCTGACGACGAATGTCAACACACAGTAACCCAAGTTCCGGACATCGGTATCTGTTTCAAACTCATAAACATATCGATTTTTGTGCCTACTAACTACGATTCGCGGACAACATTGGTTTTCTGTTATCATTTGAAGAAAACTGCTGCAGAATCGCGTCGAATGCTCGTCGAAGCTTTCGGCGAACGTGCTCTTGGGAAAACGCAGTGTTTCGAGTGGTTCAAATAATTAAAAAGTAATGATTTTGACGTGAGAAACGACGAGCGCGGGAGACCACCGAAAAAGTTCGAAGACAACGAATTGCAGGCCTTCTTGGATGAAGATGATACTCAAACTCAACAGGAACTCGCCGAACAATTGAAGGTGGCGCAGAAAGTCGTTTCTCTTTGGTTGAAAGCTATGGGAAATGTGCAGAAAGTGGGAAAATGGGTTCCGCATAAACTGAATGAAAAACGGCAAACAAATCGAAAAACCACTTATGCAATGCTGCTCGCCGGATTGAAAAGAAAGTCGTTTCTTCATCGAATAGTGACAGTTGATGAAAAATGGATATATTTTGAGAATTCTAGGCGTCGTAAATCATGAGTGAATCCAGGCAAACCATCGACATCCATTGCAAGGCCAAATCGCTTTGGAAAGAAGACAATGCTCTGTGTTTGGTGGGATCAGAAGGCTGTCATCTATTATGAGCTGCTAAAACCTGGTGAAACCACGAACACTGATCGCTGCCAACAGCAAATGATCGATTTAAATCTCGAAAAACGACTGGAGTCTGGAAAAAGGCAACACAAAATCGTATTGCTCCATGATAACGCCGCATTACACATGCATAACGGGTCAGGGGAACGATCGAGGCGTTCAGTTGGGAAATACTGGGGCATGCGGCTTATTCTCCACGCTAAGCTTTGTCCGATTATCATCGGTTTGCATCAGTGGGACACGCTCTCGCTGAACAACGCTTCAGTTCGTATGAAAATGTACGAGAATGGCTCGCTGAATGATTCGCTTCAAAAGAAGAACTGAGTTTTTTTTTTCTCGTGGCATTCATAGCGTGCCAGAGAGGTAGCAGAAATGTATAAATAGCAATGCAGATTATTTTGAATAAAATATTGTTTATCATTTTCAAAACAACAGACGTGTAATTATTGCAACCAAATTCCGGTTTCATACTTCTACATCTGGTAAGTCGATGTCTGTGAGTGCTGGACGTTGGTAGCGATGGTGATTTCGTCAGACGGTGGAAGAATCGTTTATTTCTCTATTGCGTTTAGACTCGGAGCGCTCGATTCCCCGCGAAATCGAAGCTGTAGTCCCTATTCCGGTTAAAGTTGTAGATACAGATTGTGATCTGAACGGCTTTTTGATGGCAGAGTCCCAGTAGGTAGATGTGCGGGATAGTACTTCCGTTTCGTCAAACAAATGAAAAAGTCTTTACCGAGAACCTACACACATTGACCTGTACCTCAGCGCAGAAAGGTTCCATCATCAGCCGATAAGAAAGCAGTTCTAAATAAGCTGATACACAGAGCTGAAACTGTCACTGGCAAGGAACAGCTAGAGTCCAAGATCAGACATATAAGAAATGGCTGTAGCGATCAAAATATTTAATTATATGTCTCTAAAAAACGAAAACACAGACACAATGAATCATCATAAGATGATCAGTCGATAGCATTCGTTCCTTTTTTGCGCAGCTAGAACAGATAAAAGAGGCAGCGTCCTGGGCACACACGGTATTCATTTTCCAGTCACTGGAGGATGTTAAAGGGGGGGGGGGGTGCCCAATAAAAGACAGCGTTGGTGTTGGTGGTTCTGACGTCTGGTGATCTTAGTAGCAATTCCATTGGTGAAAAGGATGAGACGACGATTTCAGAACGCTGCACGCAGCTCAGACGCCACTATAAGTACCATCGAACACAATCTCATTAAGAAATATACGATTGTGTTTGATGAAACAGAAATATTATCCCATACATCTATCTACTTACTGGGATTCTGCAATCAAAAACCCCATTCAGATCAGAATGTATGTCTATAACTTTAGCCGTATAGCGACTACAGCCTCGGTGGTGCGTGGAATAGGGCGGTGTATGCTGAAAGGCAACACAGAAATAAATGAGTCTTGCCCTATCTGACTAAATCAAGGTCGTTACTAGTGTCCTGCAGTCACTGGCATCGACTTAATCTCGGGTAGCATGTGCAACTTGCATTATGCCGTGACGTCCCCGTGTCATAATTCGGCCGATTGGAGAACGCGTAACGGCGTACTCGAATGTCTCTCGAGTAAGTCGTCGAAAGCTCGAATTTGGGAAATGTGATTCCGCTAAGCATTTACTCGAGAATTCTGGGTCAGGCTTTCCGGGCGAAATGATGGCATGTCTTCTTCTTCTTCTTCTTCTTCTTCTTCTTGTGTTACGGCCTCTGTAGGACCACGGGTAGCCCCTTCGTGGACTGCATTTTCCTCTTCTTCTCCCAGAACCTCTTCATTCTTTCTCTTCTCCTCTCCCGCTCTTCTTCCGAGATCTTCAGTTTCCGTTTCTCCTGGTGGCTCCACTGGTAACATTCTAATCTTTTCCCGTATTCTTCTCTGTCATTGATCTCCGGCATATTTGTCGGTGTATATTTGGTCCTCCAATTTTCCTTTCCTTCGACCTTGATCCCCAATTCCAACCAGTCCTTCCGAAGTTCAACAATCCACTTGGTTCCTGTCTCTCCCCTTGTCCTCCCTGTTGTTTCCCACACTCTCTTCGTCATTCTGTCCATACTCATCCTAACTACATGCCCAGCATTCCCTTGCCCTTTTGAGTCTGATTTCCCCGGATATTGTTCTCATGTTCCGGTACAATTCTTCCCTAGGTCTTCGCACCCACCTCTCTCCACCTCTTTTGGGACCTAGTATTTTTCTCAGTATTTTCCTCTCTTCTTTCTCTAGTTGCTCTGCCCCATTTCTTCCTAGTGTCATCGTCTCAGCAGCATATAATACTGCATTCCTCACTGTTGCCTTGTAGTGGCTTATCTTTGCCTCTGTGGATATATTCTTTTTATTGTATACCTCTCTCGTCATGCAGAAGGCTGACCTCATCTTCTTTATCCTCTCTGTTATTCCCTCCTTGCTCCTGTTCCTTCCTGTTATAAATTGTCCCAGGTATTTAAATCTGTCCACCATTTGCACAGTGCCTTCCGGTGTTTCTCAGTTTGCAGTGGTGTTTAATGTCCCACCTTTCTGGCTACCTTACTTAAGTTGTCGAGTTGTGCCTTTGCGTCTTCTTCCGTCTCACTTACTATTGCTATGTCATCTGCAAAGGCTAGGCAGTCCACTTGAGCCGTGTTGTCCTTTTTGTCCCCCACATGGGTCTTTGGTATTCCCATTTCCTCGTTTATTGCTTTCCACTGCGTGATCACTTCGTCCAGTGCTATAATGAAAAACAATGGTGACAATCCATCTCCCCGTTTAACACCAGTCTTGATCTCAAATTCTTCTGACAGTGCTCCTCTGAATCTCACCCTTGCTTTTGTGTCTGTCAGACGCGAGTCGCTGTCTTCTTGGGGCGCTCCCCGCCTCGGAGGGGGGGGGGGGGGGGGGAGCGAGTCACGTCGTCGAAATATCGTAAGCGAACGACCGACAGAAGAGGTTGCTTCAGAAGGAGACTTTTCATTGAGCGGAATGTGAGTAATTTATTGTCGATGCGGACAGAGAAGAGGGATTCGTCCGTGGCGTGTTGGCGGCCGTGGAGTCGGCCCGGGCTGTGAGAGGCGTGGCGGGGCGAGGCGAGGTGGGGGCGCAACAGGGGGCGGCGGGCCGGCCGGCCGCGATCGGCCCTGAGGAGGCGGCGGCGGCGGTCGATACAGCGGCCGGCGGCGGCGGCTGCTGCTGCTGCTGCTAAAACTGAAGGGTCGTAAACAGTTCCTGTTGTACTTTGCACTGTTGTCCACTACGCCCACAAATTCTGTTTGGTTGTCTGCAGAGGTACAGCGATCCACGTTGCCACGAGTGATCCTTTTCTAAGCCATCCTGCCACCTTCTCCTGTTGAGTCTCTCGCCATTTTTTTAATTTTTTTCTGCCACTTATTTAGGAACGGATTTCGAATACTCTAGTTTTCTTCAGCTAGCTTTATTTTTTATTTTAATTTTTGTAAATTTGAAACTCGAGCTGTTCAAAGCAAAATCATGTGTCCCATAATGAAGTCAAAATTTTCCTTAAGACGAAATAATTAATCTTCCGCAGCATTACAATTACGGCAACTATAAAGGTCCGGTTAATGCTCAGCTCTAATGGGAAGCTCCATTCCGCCGCGGTCAACACTACCAAAAACTTTTGTGATAATATTCAACTCTCGGTGTCACAGATGTGAACTCGTCCGATTTGACGACGGGACTCCGCCTCAGCGTCTGCTCTGTGTTAGCGGGCTTTCACTTGTAAATAAATAACGTACATTACAAAAGAGAGAAAACATGAGCACAGTGTGCAGACAGTGTCACTTCGCTTGTTGAGCACTTTGCTGTGTGTCTCCAGCTGTCTCGCATTGTTTTCGTACCCAGACGAGCAGTTACTCTGAAATGCCAGGATCTACGGGACTCTCAGAAGAGGCCGGCCGAAGTGGCCGTGCGGTTAAAGGCGCTGCAGTCTGGAACCGCAAGACCGCTACGGTCGCAGGTTCGAATCCTGCCTCGGGCATGGATGTTTGTGATGTCCTTAGGTTAGTTAGGTTTAACTAGTTCTAAGTTCTAGGGGACTAATGACCTCAGCAGTTGAGTCCCATAGTGCTCAGAGCCATTTGAACCAACTCTCAGAAGGCAGCAGGCGGGCGCCGCCACTGTTCGCGAGGGAGGGGCGCGGTCCCGCACGCCGGCGAGGGAGGGCTGCGTGTGCGTCGACTTCTGGCCGCTCCTCTCCACTGCGTTCCAACTCGAACAGTGTCCGGGTAGCGCACTCGACGAGACCGTTGTCGGCGAAAGGCGAGCTTCCAGTCCTCTACACAGTCTCACCCAGCCCGCGAGTTTCAAAATTCCGTGCACTCTGCCGCAGTATGAGAACGAGCGTTAACTGGTCTCCATAAACCAGGGCGGAAGTGACGGTGAGCCGGGAGCATGTGCACGCAGAGCGACTTCTTGCCCGGTCCAGGCCTCGCTTAACTGCGCCGGCGCACGCTTGTCGAAAGGCGTCGCTACACGGACCGCGCATCCGAACGTGCTTCTGTTCTAATAGCACGTCAAAATTGTCGTGAAAAAACTTGCGCCGGCCGTTGTGGATGAGTGGTTCTAGGCGCTTCAGTCGAGAACCGCGCTGCTGCTACGGTCGCAGGTTCGAATCCTGCCTCGGGCATGGATGTGTGTGATGTCCATAGGTTACTTAGGTTTAAGTAGTTCTAAGTTCTAGGGGACTGATGACCTCAGATGTTAAGTCCCATAGTGCTTAGAGACATTTGAACCATTTGAAACAACTAGTACTTGTAAACAACGGGTCATAATACAACACATGTACTACCGCGATAATCGACCCCAACAGATAGCACCAGAAGAGAGGGGTAGCAGCTGCACATGTGTTCTCCTCGGTTACGAACTAACCAGCTCAGAGCCGTAATGTTATTTCACGTATCTGAAATGTTAGGCGATGCTCTTGTGCATGACAAAATATTTAGACAGTGATTTAAATCCAGGGATGCTCTCAAACATGTAATTTTTGTCCATTAAAATGAAAGAAATCGGTTAACATACATGTTTCGTTACACTGTATGTTTTTTTTTTTCGGAGTTTAAATTCTCTCTTTTTCTTGACTCCGATGAAGGTTTTGAAATACCAAGAACGTTCTACATGATCGGTAGTTTTTTGCAGCAAAATAGTAGAACACACGTGGAGATGTCGCCCCCTCTCTCATGGTGCGATCTTTCGGGGTCGGTTATTGCGGTAGACTTATTTTCTCAATTTCCACTATATACGTTGTATTATGACCCGTTGTTTACAAGTGCTAGTTTTTTCACGACAATTTTGATGTGCAGTTAGAACATAGAAGCATTTTCCATCAGTTGTGGTAGGACGTATTGGTCTTCCTAACACTTAAGGTGCTGGTTTGCGGCCCTACCCCTTCTTACTACATGCAAGTTACACATCAGCTGTACTAAGCTGGCCTCTCGGGGGAAGTGAAATATAATGAAGTTGTCGCGAAATAAAGAGAGCACCATTTATTTGAAATTCGAGCACCAGGGTCATTGTCGAGCAACGCAGCGGGAGGCGTCTGTAGTGAAATCCGACGTGAAACAGCGATAGACACAGTCCTCAGCTATATGCTTGCAGGTAATACACTTAGTAAACTTCTCCCTGTACAACACCAGGATCTCATCTGCTGAACACATTTCCCGCCCTTTTCCCGTCAGCCTATAGGTGAATGGATCACCTTATGTAGAGTTTATTTTGAGTACGTCTGCCACTAGTTTCGAGTGGCATTGTGAACTTTTTTCTTAGCAGGATAACACCAGTTGTATGACATCATCAATTTTTGAGCTGTATTGCGATTTATAGCGCTCCCTGTGTAGCGCTGCGCATATAGAAGTGTAATTAGGCCCAGTCTTTTATGATTAATTATGTAATTAGGTCGATCTTTACTTCAGTTTCCCACTCCAAATAAATGAAGTACACTAACGTAGCCTTCCCCTCCTGCAGCTAGACAGTTTCCCTGTGTAGGGGGGTGCACTTAGGCTTTCCATCCAGAAGGACCAGGGTTCGAGTCACAGAATAGGCACCCGCTATTTTGAATTCCCGGATACGGCGTTAACAAAGTGTGGGGACAAATTCCGGCGATTTTGGAAATTCCCATTTTTTAAAAATTTCTCGCCAAAATTTGAGACTCCCACCACAATTCGAATTTCCCGCCTATAGGGCAGGTGGGTTAGGGGGAGTGGAGCTTGTGGGGAGCACATGGCAGCTGGCGAAAACCCAAGACATCATCCGTGTGTGGGGATAATTAATTGATCAATTAATTAATTTGATATGAAAACTGTGCCCGTACCGAATTTACTCTCCTAGTTTTAACTGAAATCCAATATGGCGTCTGCAGCTGTTTCTGGTGACTGATGGCGTGCATGTGATGCAGTTAGCGTTCTTACATTTCATTAGTCTTGAGTGAAACACACATTAGGATATCTCTTATGATTGCTATTGCCTTACACGTACAGAAAGACTTTTCGAACGCGGTTTCCCACACTATGATGGCAGAAGTTCTTCACTCCGAACGTTGACTTTCGAATGTACGCCTTTGCCGATGGCTTAAACCTCACGATGCTCAGTGCTGTATACGTCCTTGTGGGCCTGTGTATGTCCAGATACGTGTCTACCGCAGTTAGAGGTACTGCATTTAAAGTTCATACAGGTAGTGTCACGCAGGTGATGAAATTAGCATACGATTTCCAAAATAGGCTGTTAATCAGTTACTTCCACTTCTTGTTTTGAATTTAATGAGTGATCCTTTTTGTTGCCCTCGGGAGATAGTATAACGTAATACAGAAGCAAAGATAGATGGCGAAGTTATAAGTCTCGTGCTTATGCTGGCGGTAATCCCACTGAAGCAAACGGCATTCGGTTGTTTATATCGTATAATTTCCGTCCGTTCCGTACGAGGATAATGAGTTCTGTGGTCAGGATGTAAGCTCTGTTACTGATCGCAGTTTAGCAGAAGCACTGGATGAGTGTAATCGAAAAGTGAGAGGGGGAATCGAAATGCCTAAATGACCGAGCAGTTTTAATTTTGATGACAAAAATTACTCAAACAGCCAAAAACATCATTAAATTAAAAACAGGAGAAAATAAGCTTTGGGCTGCCGGCGGCGTGATTGCTACGAAGATGCTATGATAACGAGGCGCCGCCCTGCGGTCACTGGAACGCCGTCAGAGATTACGCCGATGACGGCAGCGTCATTCAGTAGTCAGCCATGGACAGCTGTGACGACAAACGCGGGAGATACTTTCCTTTAGCTCGCCACTGTGTGCAGCCAGTTTGCAGAATCAGCGCGAGAAGTCGGTAGGAGCTTTTTAACGCCGATAGTCGGTTATTTCCTGCTGTTTGTCGTTAGGCAGACGTTTTCATTCCTCCGAGGAATCTGAGCCGGGCATCTGATTTGCCTACAACTGATCTTACGTGATCATTCCACTTCGGGTCATTGCAAATACAGCAACGCAAGAGACGGCATTGTGATGTCTGCGACAAAAAGCATCGAATAGGCGCGCGACTGGTGGACGGCGGAAGGCACAGTGTTACACCCGTAACGTGAGCCGTGTTTACTGTGGCAGTTGTTGACAGATTAACGTCGCAGGGAGTCAGTTTTTCACGGGTGAAGCAAGTGTGGCCCTGCAGCTGCGAGGGATGCTCACCGCGAGTATCGGCGCGGGAGTCCGGCAGTCAGTGGAGGAGGCGGAGATTAACGTCGCAGGGAGTCAGTTTTTCACGGGTGAAGCAAGTGTGGCCCTGCAGCTGCGAGGGATGCTCACCGCGAGTATCGGCGCGGGAGTCCGGCAGTCAGTGGTGGAGGCGGCGGCTGGCTGGGCGCTCTCGCCGTGGTGCACGTCGCAGCCTCGCGGCGCAGACAGCGCGCGTAGCCCGGCGGGCTCTGAACGTCTAGCAGCTGGCGTCCCTGTTGGCACGGACCGCTTCTTAACCTAACCGATACGAAGGTACCAAGATCAGCGATTAGTGTCGAGTCAGCGATGAGACGGACACGAGCTGGATTCGGGAAAGGATACCGAAGGGAATCGGCCGTGCCCTTCCAAAGGAACCGTCACGGATCGCGGAATGGGACGAGAATGGGCGCTTTATTTCGCCTCGAGAAGAGGCGACGGGTGTATGCTGAAGACGCGCCCGCCTCGTGAGAAGAGTCGCCTAGCGCTGCGTGCGCTCGCGCTCGCCGCCAGCATTCCACGTATCGCCGTGAGTTTTTTTCATAATCTCTGCGTGTGTACTTCCAAGTTTACCGTATCCGCCATTCTATTGAGTTCAAGGTAAGCACCATTCGATGTGCCTTGGAGCTGGATTCTTGTTCTTCATAATGGCATCGCGTTTCCCTACTGATTAATTACAGCTTTACCTCTCGGATACAGAATTCCTCGTAGCAGGAAATATCCGGATCGGCTTTGCTCTCTGCCTTTGCTAAGAGTTAAAAAAAACTACAATTTCCTTAGCGACGTTGATTCGTTTCGCTTGTTATAAAAGAATTTTTATAAATTACTTGGTTTATTAAGAGTTCGCCACGGCCCATCCACCACGTTAATATCCGGTCTACGTATGACCTCTGCTATTATAAGGAGATAAGAAATAAACACATCAAAAAAAGTTTGGCATCACCCCGGTTGCCAGAACTCCTAAAGATAGACGCTGACTGTGGATATTGTATCACAGACACAGTGCATTTGTTCAGAGATGTCACTAAACCCGCCCAAAGATGTAAACAACGATGCATGAGCAGCGCCTACTAGACGGTGGGGGGTCCGACAGCCGATTAGTTCCAGTCATTCCCCCAGGAAGGGGGTACACGGCTCGTGTTGTCTGTAGTTCAACCATGCCTAGACGGGTAATAGCGCGGTCCGATCGCGTCCGCATTGTTACTTTTCGTCAGGAATGGCTCTGAAAAACAGAAATTTCCAGGAGCCTCGGAGTCAACCAAAGTGATGTTGTTCGAACATGGAGGACATACAGAGAGACAGGAACTGTCGATGACATGCCTCGCTCAGGCCGCCCAAGGGCTACTACTGCAGTGGATGAGCGCTACCTACGGATTATGGTTCGGAGGAACACTGACAGCAACACCACCTAGTTGAATAGTGCTTTTCGCCGCAGGACGTCACGTTACGACTCAAACTGTGCGCAATAGGCTGCATGATGCGCAACTTCACTCCCAACGTCCATGGCGAGGTCCATCTTTGCAAACACATCATGCAGCGCGGTACAAATGGCCCAACAACATGCCGAATGGGACAATCTGGACCAACAGTGCCTTGATGAACTTTTGGGTAGTATGCCACGACGAATACAGGAATGATGTTTATGTTGATCTGTATTCCAATTTTCTGTACAGGTTCGCCGGCCGCAGTGGCCAAGCGGTTCTAGGCGCTTCAGTCCGGAACCGCGCTGCTGTTACGGTCGCAGGTTCGAATCCTGCCTCGGGCATGGATGTGTGTGATGTCCTTAGGTTAGTTAGGTTTAACTAGTTCTAAGTCTAGGGGACTTTCTCAGATGTTAAGTCCCATAGTGCTCATAGCCATTTGAACAGGTTCCGGAACTCTCGGATCCGAGCTGATGCCAAACTTTTTTTGATATGTGTTAAATGATAACGTAATCCAACTCTCCTCTTCATTTTTCCCTATCTAAAACTAAGTGACATTTTTTCGTCTGAAAAATATCATTATTGTTACTGAAGGCCTTTCCACTTACGTCTTTGAGCAATGCAGTGAAAATCGTAACAATAGCAAGTAGCGCCTGGAAATGCTGCAAACGCTTGTCCAGAACAACACACAGGCAGTAAAGGAACGTCGACGGTTGTATACTGTCTGGCTGTGGCTGCCTGCTAGTCAAGTCGTTCTCGAATCAGAGTGCGTGTCCCATGACCCACTAGGCCTACAGCCGTTAGTCGCTCTGTCTGATCTTGCCGTTTTGGTATCCCGTGGTGGAAAACGTTTACGTCAACAGTATCTCTCCGGAAAGGGTAGTGCAAGTGTTTGGATACACTTCCTGGTCAGCAGACGTAGTGCCTAGAGCATTTCGAAGCAACTCTTTTCCTCCTCCTCCTCTTTTCTTCTACTTCCTGAAACGTTTCTGCTTACGCAGATCATTCACAGAGCGCCTTCCAGTCTTATCTTTCGTCCCACAGTCTCTCCTTTAGCATTTACTCTCATTGCAGTCCTCTTCGATTCACAGCATCCTTGACATGATCTCTCCTTCTTGTGTGTCATCTTGTTCCAGATTCTCTTCGTTCCGGAGCCCTTCTCGTTACCGTTTTCGGAGCCACTCCTTACCGCTGCCACGTATGACAGGCAGGGTCACGTCGCTCGCTACCGCACCGCTAGTGCCTGTCGTCTCTGTTGTTTACTGGCTGTCCGAGACATACTGCTTACAATCGGACTCCAGTATTGCCTTGTCGTGTTGTCTTGTGTTCATTTGCTCGCCTTTTGTTGAGTCTTTTTATCTCCAGCACCTTGCAGAAGTGGAAATATCTAGTGGAAAGTACATGTAGACATCACATTCCCTACATAAACAAAAAATGGCGATTTAACTGTAGCATCGGCGATCTTTAACTAAACAAAACGACACAGTGTTTCGCGAAGAAATATGACGTAGTTGCATACATTGCACCAGTATTCATAAACTATTTATTAAGCTACTATTGATCTCGAGGACAGTCGAAGAATTTGACTGGCGTTATACTTGAAGCATCAGTAAGCTAGAAAGGTGAGAGGTTTTAACAAAAAAATGGTTCAAATGGCTCTGAGCACTATGGGACTCAACATCTGAGGTCATCAGTCCCCTAGAACTTAGAACTACTTAAACCTAACTAACCTAAGGACATCACACACATCCATGCCCGAGGCAGGATTCGAACCTGCGACCATAGCAGTAACGCGGTTCCGAACTGATGTGCCTAGAACCGCACGGCCACACCGGCCGGCCCCAAAAGCAGGTTTTTAACATACACTCCTGGAAATTGAAATAAGAACACCGTGAATTCATTGTCCCAGGAAGGGGAAACTTTATTGACACATTCCTGGGGTCAGATACATCACATGATCACACTGACAGAACCACAGGCACATAGACACAGGCAACAGAGCATGCACAATGTCGGCACTAGTACAGTGTATATCCACCTTTCGCAGCAATGCAGGCTGCTATTCTCCCATGGAGACGATCGTAGAGATGCTGGATGTAGTCCTGTGGAACGGCTTGCCATGCCATTTCCACCTGGCGCCTCAGTTGGACCAGCGTTCGTGCGGGACGTGCAGACCGCGTGAGACGACGCTTCATCCAGTCCCAAACATGCTCAATGGGGGACAGATCCGGAGATCTTGCTGGCCAGGGTAGTTGACTTACACCTTCTAGAGCACGTTGGGTGGCACGGGATACATGCGGACGTGCATTGTCCTGTTGGAACAGCAAGTTCCCTTGCCGGTCTAGGAATGGTAGAACGATGGGTTCGATGACGGTTTGGATGTACCGTGCACTATTCAGTGTCCCCTCGACGATCACCAGTGGTGTACGGCCAGTGTAGGAGATCGCTCCCCACACCATGATGGCCGGGTGTTGGCCCTGTGTGCCTCGGTCGTATGCAGTCCTGATTGTGGCGCTCACCTGCACGGCGCCAAACACGCATACGACCATCATTGGCACCAAGGCAGAAGCGACTCTCATCGCTGAAGACGACACGTCTCCATTCGTCCCTCCATTCACGCCTGTCGCGACACCACTGGAGGCGGGCTGCACGATGTTGGGGCGTGAGCGGAAGACGGCCTAACGGTGTGCGGGACCGTAGCCCAGCTTCATGGAGACGGTTGCGAATGGTCCTCGCCGATACCCCAGGAGCAACAGTGTCCCTAATTTGCTGGGAAGTGGCGGTGCGGTCCCCTACGGCACTGCGTAGGATCCTACGGTCTTGGCGTGCATCCGTGCGTCGCTGCGATCCGGTCCCAGGTCGACGGGCACGTGCACCTTCCGCCGACCACTGGCGACAACATCGATGTACTGTGGAGACCTCACGCCCCACGTGTTGAGCAATTCGGCGGTACGTCCACCCGGCCTCCCGCATGCCCACTATACGCCCTCGCTCAAAGTCCGTCAACTGCACATACGGTTCACGTCCACGCTGTCGCGGCATGCTACCAGTGTTAAAGACTGCGATGGAGCTCCGTATGCCACGGCAAACTGGCTGACACTGACGGCGGCGGTGCACAAATGCTGCGCAGCTAGCGCCATTCGACGGCCAACACCGCGGTTCCTGGTGTGTCCGCTGTGCCGTGCGTGTGATCATTGCTTGTACAGCCCTCTCGCAGTGTCCGGATCAAGTATGGTGGGCCTGACACACCGGTGTCAATGTGTTCTTTTTTCCATTTTCAGGAGTGTATTTACGATGCTCGAACCTTATAAATCAGTCACAGCTGCAATGTCGACGTAGTGGGGTTAACGGAAACGTTTCTCAAACACCTCTTACTGTTCAGCCCTACTGACGCCGCCGTGCACACGCGATTCGTCGCCTTTTTGGCGTAGCGCGCGTTCTCATCCGCAGTGTCTGCTGCACGCGGCCGTGTTGCAGTGTCGATGCCGGTGCGTCCGCCAGGCGTGCACGAGTGACGGCCGGCGAGCGGCGGGCCGCCGTCAACACGGGTCGAACACTTCCCTGTCGCCTGTATTAGTTCGCAGTTGTAAAAAGGAGGAACGCTGTCTATACGTCCCGTCAACTACGGGACGAGACGAGTCGCAGGCTCAGGTTTGGGAAGGTCGATGAAGGAATGTCCTCTTCAAAGGAATCGCCCCGGCGTTCGCCTCGACCGACGGAGGGAAACAACAATTTGTCGCGTCGTGTCGTTTCGCGACCGTGGTTGTTAGTTTCAATTTGACTGGACATTAAATCAGTGTCGAATAATACACTACTGGCCATTAAAATTGCTACAGACGCGAAATTTAACCGACAGGAAGAAGGTGCTGTGATATGCAAATGATTAGCTTTTCAGAGCATTCAACAAGGTTGGCGCCCGTCGCGACACTTACAACGTGCTGACATGAGGAAAGTTTCCAACCGATTTCTCATACACAAACAGCAGTTGACCGGCGTTGCTTAGTGAAACGTTGTTGTGATGCCTCGTGTAAGGAGGAGAAATGCGTACCATCACGTTTCCGACTTTGATAAAGGTCGGATTGTAGCCTATCGCGATTGCGGTTTATCGTATCGCGACATTGCTGCTCGCGTTGGGCAAGATCCAATGACTGATAGCAGGATATGGAATCGGTGGGTTCAGGAGGGTAATACAGAACGCCGTGCTGGATCCCAACGGCCTCGTATCACTAGCAGTCGAGATGATAGGCATCTGATCCGCATGGCTGTAACGGATCGTGCAGCCACGTCTCGATCCCTGAGTCAACACATGGGGACGTTTGCAAGACAACAACCATCTGCGCGAACAGTTCGACGATGTTTGCAGCAGCATGGACTATCAGCTCGGAGACCGTGGCTGCGTTTACCCTTGACGCTGCATCACAGACAGGAGCACCTGCGATGGTGTACTCAACGACGAACCTGGGTGCACGAATGACCAAACGTCATTTTTTCGGATGAATCCAGGTTCTGTTTACAGCATCATGATGATCGCATCCGTGTATGGCGACATCGCGGTGGAGCGCACATTGGAAGCGTGTATTCGTCATGTCCATACTGGCGTATCACCCGTCGTGATGGTGTGGGGTGCCATTGGTTACACGTCTCGGTCACCTCTTGTTCGCATTAACGGCGCTTTGAACAGTGGACGTTACATTACAGACGTGTTACGATCCGTGGCTCTATCCTTCATTCGATCCCTGCGAAACCCTACATTTCAGCAGGATAATGCAAGACCGCGTGTTGCAGGTCCTGTACGGGCTTTTCTGGATACAGAAAATGTTCGACTGCTGTCCTGGCCAGCACATTCTCCAGATCTCTCACCAATTGAAAACGTATGGTCAATGGTGGCCGAGCAACTGGCTCGTCAGTATGCCAGTGACTGCTCTTGTTGAACTGTGGTATCATGTTGAAGCTGCATGGGCAGCTGTACCTGTACACGCCATCTAAGGTCTGTTTGACTCCTTGCTCAGTCGTATCAAGACCGTTATTACGGCCAGAGGTGGTTCTTCTCAGGATCTATGCACACAAACTGCGTGAAAATGTAATCACATGTCAGTTCTAGTGTAATATATTTGTACAATGAGTTCCCGTTTATCATCTGCATTTCTTCTTGGTGTAGCAATTTTAATGGCCAGTAGTGTACTTGCGCACCCTTCGTTTCGTGTCTCGATATTCCGCAGTAAACGCGGAACGAGCTGCCCTGGGTAGCGTGCTGCGTGTTGACAGTAACTGCACGACGCTACAGCTGACGGGATTTCCTACTGAAACAGACATTTGGGCGACCGTATTGGAACGATAAGCTGTAGACTACGACTACCTCCACTCCGATCCTGCCGACTGCGATTTGAATGGAATTACACGGTTTTGCAATAAGAAATTCTCCTGTAGCAGTGAGAGTGTTTTGCGGTCTCCTGGAATGGCGCTAATTATCGGCAGCTTAGTGGCACTTCCGTCTTAATTACTCACTTTTTTCGAAATCCCACTCCTAGATAACGGTGTGCGCAGGTGGGCCTCCGGATTATCTGTGGTGTTTTAAGTGCGGGACGTAAGCGGTGACGCTGTGGCATCCGCAGACAGGCAGGTGGGTGGCGACCGGCGGTGCTCTCTGCTGCCACCCACCCCCGCGCGTGTCGAGTACCCGCGGCCGAGTTGCCTGCCTGCCGGGTCGCCCCGCGGCCGGCTTGCGTAACGCCGGCTCGATAGCGCGCCGTTCGATTCGGCTCCGCGGCGAGTGCCGGAGACCCCCGCCCGCCTGTCACGTGCACTGAGGCGTCCCGTTCGCACATCAGCATTTTCGTTTGCTTACCTGTCGCACAGAATTATTTGCCGGTCACCGTACGACTCACAAATAGAATATGTACTTTAAATTGACTTCTGACTTTCAATGGTACGACAGAGTTGGGGTGTCTGTGACGCTTACCTGTCGTATCGAAGCGACAGGGGAATTTTCTGTGATGCAAGGCCCTTCGTCGTGACCGACGTTATGTCAGGTGCAATCCGTCTATATTTCACGTCCAGTCCGTGAAACACATGACAGTACTGGCCGTCTGGCTCCTGTCGTGTTTTAGTCATTTATTCTCCAGACGCACTGCATGGCCCCTCTTTACGTTCAGGGATGGGGTTAACTAAATGTCCCTTGTGCGTTTTGTCCTTTACGAGGAGGCCCACATTTTGTCCTACGCCTTGACGCGAGGGAGTGTACAGAAAATTCACCAAAGTCCCATTTCTCTTTATCTCAACAAGAACATGGAGTGTGAAGGTAAGATAAATGTTGTCTCCTCTCCGTATTGCTGGCATGTTGGCAGCTAATAGCAGACTTAATGAGTCAAATGCGACCAGCAACTTGTCCCGCCCGTGTGGCGTGGCCAGCTGGAGGAGCTGCCTTTGCGGTAAATTCTGAGGGAGGGAGGGCCGCGCGGGATTAGCCGAGCGGTCTAGGCGCTGCAGTCATGGACTGTGCGGCTGGTCCCGGCGGAGGTTCGAGTCCTCCCTCGGGCATGGGTGTGTGTGTTTGTTCATAGGATAGTTTAGGTTAAGTAGTGTGTAAGCTTAGGGACTGATGACCTTAGCAGTTAAGTCCCATAAGATTTCACACATTTTTGAGGGAGGGCGGCGGCTGCACCTGCAGATCAGAACGGGGCTGCGCAGGGCGCTGTCAGTGTGTCCTTCCTGTTGGACATTTCGATTTTGGGAAGCAGGTGCGTGTTCCACGATATGAAAAGGAATTTGGAAGTACTGGTTTGTCCTGTGACAATAATAAGAAAGACTTCCTATTAAGTACTGGTTATTGCTTAGCAGGGTTTTTTTTTTTTTTTCTTCGAGAGGGAAAGGATAATTAGCCCGAAGTTACTACCTGTACGAGAAGGGAGGGGGCTCCGGAGGTCAGATTGTCCGAAATACAAATTTATTCGCGAGGTAGTGGCGTCGAGTGTGAAGAACCGTATCCACTGCTTCCGAGAGCAGACGGACCCTATCGCGGCGGCACTGTATTTCGAGTCGTGGCGAGCGCTAACGTTACGCCGCGGTGGCAGAAGAGACGGCAGCAGCGATCGGCACGGGACGGGAACGCCACGGTTAGGCGCGGGCCAGCGCGCGTGGAGCTTCCGCCGGCCGCTCTGGTCCCTTGAGCAGTTGTGAGGAGAGGAGCAGCCAGGAGCTCCTTCTCCTCCTAACTGTTGTTGTGCAGCAGCTGTTCATCAGATAGCGTCAACAGATGAGGCAGCAGCTAGCGGTGGACGTCGTGCAGGTACGTGGACAGATGCTCGGTTTGGCTTCAAAAGACATCGCTCTCCTTAAAATGAGATCGCTTGATGCTTATTCCTTAACGGAAGACGAGATAGCGCGTTGTATTTCGTGATGTAAACGACTGTGTAAACGATTGGAACGTGGTACACCTCACAGTATGTGAACAGTGTTGTCACTACGATTTTCCGTTCAAGTAACGGAAGAAACAGAGTGACTGAATACAAGCCTTTGTTTGCCCTGTCCCGATTTTACCGTGGTCCTCTGACACAACGCGGTGTCCCCGAGACGCGGCTGACGGCGTCATCAGAAGCACCTATCTTTCCACAAGCATCCATTTCCAAATTTTAGCCGACTTAAGAAGTGTAATGTAGCATAACAGTAGCATTGCCGAAAGTGGCGAGGAACTGTAATTTTTAGCTTTCTCCATAGTACTCATGTGAATGGACATTCAGCACGATGGGCTGTAGAGAACGTTCCACACAGCTAAGGCGCCCATTCAGTGGCTGATGTGCTTTCTGCGAGAAACAAATCCGACATGTTTGTGAGTCCAAGGAAGTCAAGTGTTCCAATACACAAAGGGAAAGACATTTCAACAAAAGAAATCGGAAAGACTAATCATTCACACACTTCCAGAGGCATAGTACACTCACTGGTGTCCACAAGCTTAGTGCTAATTGAAATACTAACAGTGCTTGAGTGAACATTTCGACTTTATATCTTGTAAATTGCGAAGCTGTTAAAGTTCTGAAAGTTTGTTGCTATTTGGATTCATAAAACAAATACAAACCTCGCGTATTTCTCAAATTTTCCTGTGATCTACTAGTCTCATTTGAAATTGCTTTGAAGTTATTTATAGCGACATAATGAGAACTGATGTAAACGAATTAATTTCATTTCTTCTTCAGATTCAGTCACAATTGCGTTCAAAAATTTGTGCTCATTGTGACTACTTTCGGACTGCATTGTCCGTTCTCCAAACGGTTCATCGCTTTTAACAGAAACTTAAAAAAAAAAAAGTTCCCCAGAAAAATTAAACAACTCTGGTTAGTGTGATTAACATTACATACCTTCGTTGTAAATGTCAACGGACGTTCCCACCAGTGCACACATGCACAAAATCTGTAACTAGTATTTCTGCCGCGTGCCGCACATGGTAGCCGCGCGGTGTGAGGCGCCATGTCACGGTTCCTGCGGCTGCCCCCGTCGGAGTTTGGAGTCCTCCCTCGGCCATAAGTGTCTGTGTTGTAATTAGCATATATTAGTTTAAGTTAGGTTAAGCAGTGTGTAAGCTTAGGAACCGATGACCTCAGCAGTTTGGTCCAGTAGTCCTTTAGCCCTTACCATAAATTTCCAAAAACTTTAGTATTTTTAAGTATGTACAAAACAGTTGTTCATTGTATGCTGCTGTTCGAGGTAATCACAAAAAAATTGACCTTCAACATCCCAGAACACCGTCAACATGATTTTTCCTGCTTATGCTTGGGTTTTGAATTTTTTCTTGACAGATGAGTTGTTGTGCTTCCACTCCATGCTTTATCCTTTTCATTCTGTCTCATAATAGTGAATCCCAGTTTCATCACAAGTTAAAATTTTGTTGAGGAAGTGCTCACCTTCTCTTTCATAACGTTCCTTTAGCTATCTGCACACTCTCAACCTTCGTTTCCTTGTGTAGCCGCGTCAACTCCTTTGGGACCCATCTTGCACATGTTTTGCGGTACTTCAGCTAGTTACAGATAATTTTATGAACTCTACCAGTACTAACTTGAACCTTATCAGCTGTCATTTCCAGAGTCACACGTCGGTCGGCACGAATAATGTCATCAATTCGACTTTCAAGTGAGGGAGTTTAACTGCAACTGGTCAACCAGAATGGTTAACTGTAACTGGTCAACCAGAATGGTGTTAGTCAGTCACTGAGTCGCGACCATTTTCGAACTGCTCTACCCACTAGTAAAAATTTGCACGAGTCATACAACCTTTACTATAAATTTTAGACATTCTGCAGTACATATTCACTAGTTTCTCGTCTTTAGCAAGTAAAAAACGAATAACAGAACGTTGTTCAACTAATATGGATGTTTCAAGCAGACTCTCCATCTTGAAATGTATTTTTGAGATTATAAACAAAACAATGTGGATACATCACCTGATCAGCTTCTCATCCCAGTGAGGCCAACTTAAAGCAATAATAGTACCAAACTTCCCCTACTAACAGTTTTTTTCCCCAGACCGATTTGCCTCTTTAATTATTGAATGACCCTCATATTATTATATTAAGATATCTTAATATTGCTTGTTATTGTTATAAAAATCTTAGGCATACGCAATATGTCAGAATCGGAGGGGGTGGGAAGGAGACCTCACTATGGACATAAGTATTCTACTGTGAATGTGATCTAAATACGTTCACCAAGGAACACAGTGTGGGTGGAGGATAGGTATCGCCCTCACCCAACCCCTTCCACCTCAACAAAAAAAAAAAAACAAAAAAAAAAAACGCTGAACTGTTGAAATTGAAACTATTTAGAAAGTCATCATAAATCATGCTAACACTGAGCTCTCCTGGATTTGAGCTTGGCGCCTGCCTGTAACTACAGGAGGTCTCTGCGTAGTGTGGGGGAAACACGTCGCAGCAGACACCCACACCCGGGGCATGGGGGCCTATTCTGTATCGATCGGATCGGTAGGCGAGCGCACTGAGCAGCATTGTTTTCGGAGGAGAGCCCCCCCCACACACACACACACTATTCTGCAAGCATTTCGGAAGCGTTGCCGTAGATTTCTAGCGAACCGAGATGCTGTTGTCAGTTCTCCTCGCGCCAACCGATCAAAAGCAATCTGCCTGAGGTCTGCGCGTGCACACTGCTGCGCGCACAGTGCACGAACCTGAAACGGCTAGCAGCCGACACAGTACCGAAAAATGTGTTTCGAGTACATAGTACTTCTCAAATTTCGCTGACCATTTGTTTCCGTGCGTGCGTAATAATGCGTAATAATGGGAATCGCTAAGTATTCGGGAAAAATGGCCACTTATAAAAAATATAAATGTCACTGTCAGTTGTTTCACACACAGAAATTCTTCTTTCATTTCCTAAAGGTATGGAAGTCACGAAATCAAAGACAGTTATTACTAAATCGAAGACAGTTATTACTGAGAAAGTGCGCTCTTACATGTAAATAACAACGAATATTTCAGAAAAATAACGAAGCCTCAAAATGTGTTACTAACAAGAAGCGGAAAAAATCTTTTCATACCTAGCGGTATGAAACGAACTTTAGCGCCGTAGTTCATTGCCTTAAACGCTTCGCTACTACAACTCGCACAGAGCTACTCCTTTGTTGTTCTAATCAAGAGAGACACAAGCTGAATTCGATGCCGAATGATGCAGGCGTAAGTCGTAAATGCATGAAACTTTGAAAGGTTCCCACTGTCAGGCTTCACAAAATTCCTTTCCATTGTTCCCTAAATTTTTAAACGCGTTTCGATCATTAATAAGTCAACCATATGGAGAAACCGACCTTTTGAAATTTGATGATTTTTAAACTCGTAATTACGTTGAACATAACAGGTATTTTGTGAGAATATTGGCTGAAAATGTTTTTTGATGTTATAATCATTCACAGTAAGAATAATACAACCCATATTTCTAACAAAGGAAAACAGTCTGTTCTGAACTCACTTTCCACTCGGATGCGTCCTTGTGATTCTTCAGTGAAGCATAATCACTAAATCCGAAGTTAAAACCGATCGGTAAGCCTAAAATAATAAATTGTAGGTGTAAATAAGTCACACTGAATCAACAAGTGACCATACCGAAACGTAACAACCTCTCGGTACTGTTGTCGGAAAATAGGCTGCAGGAACGATCGGTAACAGGTCTCAGAAGCTTGTAGAGTAGCAGCTTGGGATGAAGAACCGAAAATGACGGTCACTACCCAGGATAACCTACCGCATCGATGGGTATGAACGATACAGATTAGGGCGTCTGGGGCAGGTCGCTGCCCGTCACACACAGCACGAGGCGGCGTGGAGCGGGAAACCGCAGGGCGCCAACCGTCACTGCGGATTAATGCCTGCCCCAAACCGCAGACACAGTCCCAGGACTGTACAACACTCTGATATAGCTGTCACTCTACATACTGCTTCAGTGTTTTTTAGAGTCCTTCCATCACATGAACCACAATCCTCCCCCACTGAGGGGTTTCGCCTTCTTTCCGCAAACTACGACTCAACTGAGAAATGAAATTTTGTACGGGCCAAAACATCCAGTGTGGACTAGGTCCGTGAGTGTGCCAAACGGGAATTCATTTACATCGGAGAGGAGGGGACCAGAGCAGTTGATGGGGCGGGGGTTTACATATCTGAAGCAGTCCATTCAGATTAGTCAGCGTAACTTAATGAAAAATGTTGTACCTGCGGTTGCATCGCAAAACTATTTTGTAAGGAATATATTTTGGTCCCTTATCACCAAACACCCAAAATAGGACGAATCACAGAGTCTTCGACCTTCGGATCAATGATGTGACTTTCTGCCCGACATTAATAAATGTAACATAGATGAGAAGTATTTCTTCATTAAAACGCACGCCTTATACAACCTGTTTTGAGCACACAGGGCGGCACGTTTCTAGATGAAGTGTGACTTAATTACATTGAAGTACACAGCGGCCGAGTCTATAAAATTTGTAGAATTCAAAACCGTCCTTGGTCGCAAATTATTTTCTTTATTTCATAATGAACAAAAAATATTGCAATCAATGAAAGCTTTGAATTGTACAAATATAATTATATACGGATAAAAGTACCAATCAACAAGAATCACCTCTCGTTACTATGAAGGCACTGTTGAGTGTTTACATTCGTCGTTCACGTCAGTGGAACAGTGGCCTTCAGAGATAAAGAAAATTACTTCAGTTTGCTACCAGATAGTGATGTAGCGTGCTGTGGAAACTTGGGAACTCTTTTTATCTGACAAGTAACCCTTTGAGTGGGGTCTACTGAAGAACAGGATACAACCCGTAGGCTTTGACCAATGACATCAGAATTTGCCAGAGGTCATTTATTACATAGATATAACAACTGAGAGGAGCGTACAGAAACAAAGGAATACAGGAGGGAAAAATATGGTAGTCATATATCAATGCCAGTAGTATTTCGACCTTAATGTTAAGCCTGTTTCTGTCCTAGTACTTCTGTGGAAAATACAGGGAAAAAAAAGTGGTAGAAGTAGCGGTAGCATAGAATACCTCACGTCAGATATGTATGAATTGTATCTCGAATCTCAGTCGAGATGTATAGGTTAACTGCAGTACGAGATACAAATTTAACGTACGTCGATTTCTTCGTTTTCGTTAGCATTAGTATGCTGTTGTTCAGTTGAACTATTATAGGTCAACTGAAGTACGGGATACAAATTTTACACGTGTTGTTTCTTTCGCCTCCGTTACCACTAATGGTCTGTTCTTACGTAGATAATAGTATTACCGACGGCGGAAAGATCTACGTACGTAATATTTGTATCCCATACTTAAGTTGATATCTAACAAGGAAATCGGCGTACGTTACATTGGCAGCCTGTACATCACTTGAACTACGCGAAGGCACAAGAAGACGACACACATGAGATTTGTATGCCGTACTTCAGTATGGGGTACTTTTTTTCCTCTGGACGCTAATAGTATCGACTGAAAGTTATAGTCTTGCTAGCGACGACAAGAATACCAACAGCAATGAAATTTGTATCCCATTCTTTAGTTGAGCTATATAGGTCAACTGAAAAATAGAATAGTAGTATTAGAGAATGGGAAATAACGACATTTATAACATAGGTATTCTACCGACGGGAGGCCCTAGCCACAAGGCATTTCCATTACCTACGTATGTCAGTTGAAGAATAGGATACTATTGCTACGGAAGACGAAAAATAGCGTCATACATAACATTTGTATCCTGCTCTTCAGTTGACCTATATAGGTAAATCACACTAATGTTACACATATATCGCTGTTTTCGCCTAGGTAGTACTAGTATCCAGCACTTCAGTTGACCTTTATACGTCAACTGAAGTACGGGATACAAATTTTACGTCTTTCGGTCATTTCGCCTTTAGTAGTGCTAGTGTAGACGCGAAAAAATCGTCCTGATACTAGTGCTGGGAAAGGGAAGAAGAGCAACAACTGCAAAATTTGTATTACGTACTGCAGTTGACAAAAAGATACGTAACGGTGTAATACAACAATGAAATACGTCAAAATAGACAAATGGAGTAAAACAAAAAAAATAAAATACTGAACTTACCACACAGAAACTCGTCTGCAAAAAAACCGAATCTCCCCTAGAAAGACATCAAAAATCACATACCCACATACACAAGAAACACAACATTACGAAAACACACACACACACACACACACACACACACACACACACACATTCATCCCCAACCCCTATCCCAGTCTGAAATTAAACTAGCAAATTTTGGACGATACACGTTTAAGAAAACACTTAAACGGGCAATACGTATCGGGTACACTACGCCTCCACCAATATTCATCTAAATGACTCTGTAGTGTCAAAATTCGTCGTTTACCCCTCCGTACAACAGATTTAATAGCTGACCAATAAACTTCTATGCTATTTGTACAAGCCCCAGTGGATAAAAGTCTGAATTCAATATTGTGATTAACAACAAGATGCTGATAACTCCTACTCCCCAAATCCCTATATGAAAAAAAAAAATCTGAAATCAATACGGAACCCTCTGCAACATGATCTTCCATTAATGTGACCAAAACTTCCTTCGTTCGATTGGGAACTACTTTAAAAACTACATCGTCACATTCTTGACCTGAAAATACAGTCCACCAAACGCATAATCCTATCGGAGGTAGGCAAATGGCATATGAACATGTATACGCTTTTTTATGCTAACAGAAAAGGTGGTAGTGGTAGTGAGACGGAAAAGTAATAAATACTGGAAGATAGTAGCCATAGATAGTGCTTGTGGTGGAACGAAGGAGAAAATGGCAGTGTGAGAGAAAGAGATGGACACAGTGGCAGTGGAACATCGTTAACAGTGACAGAACAGTGTAAGGAAAAGGTGAAGGAGATAGTGCCAGTGGGAGAGGAATAAAGGGAAGGAGAAAGTGCAAGTAGGTGAGAGCGAGTGATAATGAAAAACAGAGTATATGACAATGACGAGGAAGAGAGAGATAGTGACAGTGGGAAGAGACAGCAACAGTGGAAGGAAGGAGTGAGGTAGTAGCAGTAAGACAGAGCAAGAGGGAGGCAATGATAGAGGAGACAGTAGTAGTGGTAGGACAGAACGAAGGGGACTGTGGCTGTGAGACAGGAGACAGTAACAGTTGGAGAAGCACAAAGAGGTAATGACAATGAGTTGGGCCGAATGAGTGGGGCAGGATGGGCAAAATGCAGTGGATGAGCATGAAAGACTTACAGCGATGGACTGGTGGGTGTGAGTGGTGTTCCGGTTAAGGGAGCTTGTGGGAGTGACAGGTATGTTGCATTAATGCGAATATGTTTGCATGCCAAATTTTATGGGAAAAATTTGAAGGAGGTGTGGAAGGTAGGATGAAGCAGCTGGTACTTAATTTTTTAGTCACTCCTTTAAACAGGAGCATATTCCCATTTTTTTGTTCCTGTAGGAGCATTTTTCCTGTGGTATCTTTCACACATTTCTTGGCTATCTCGTGATAGCAGGGCGGATTGTTGTAGAACTTGGTTTTGTTCAGCCAGATATCCCAGCATGAAATTCGTTCATCTGCTTCTCTTTCCTTTAGAGGTTTCTTTAATTTTCCTACATGGTATGCATATTTCTGCAGATTTGCATTTCTCCTGTTGTGGACTATTACTGCTATATTTCGAGAACGTTTGTGTTGGAGTATCTCCGACGGGAGAATTGTCTGTTCAACGCGGGCGGTATTTGTAGTTGAGTGTAGTCCCCGGTAGTAAATACGTTCTTGCCCGCCCGTTTAGCCGTGCGATCTAACGCACGGCTTTCCGGAATGGGAGGAAGCGCCTGGTCCCGGGCACGAATCCAAATGGTTAAAATGGCTCTGAGCACTATGGGACTTAACATCTGAGGTCATCAGTCCCCAAGAACTTAGAAGTACTTAAACCTATCTAACCTAAGGACATCACACACATCCATGCTCGAGGCAGGATTCGAACCTGCGACCGTAGCGGTCGCGGGGCTCCAGACTGAAGCGCCTAGAACCGCTCGGCCACACCGGCCGGCCGGCACGAATCCGCCCGGCGGACTTGTGTCGAGGTCCGGTGAGCCGGCCAATCTGTGGATGGTTTTTAGGCGGTTTTGCATCTGCCTCGGCGAATGCGGGTTGGTTCCCCTATTCTGCCTCAGCTACACTATGTCGACGACGGGGGGTGGGGGGGGGGGGGCGGTGGAGGGCTGGAGTGGACTGCGGTAGTCGTCGTGGAGTTGTGGACCACTGCGGCTGCGGCGGGGACGGAGCCTCTCCGTCGTTTCTAGGCACCCGGTTAACATACAATATAATGTAATACAAATACGTTTTTGTCAACTTGTAATTTGTTTCCAGTCCCAACAAACAAGAGAATGCGTTCGCGTCAGGTAGGTTCAGTGTGTTCGTATTAAATTTCCAACATCAAAACGCTGTAAAAAAAGAACGACTTTTCAGAATGACGGTAAATTTAAATAGTAAATTATTGACGAGGGGTAAACAGCGTGGAACAAAAAAAATTAACGAAAATTTTAGCAATCGACGGCGCTGTAAGCGTTTTAACGTTAATAGGGGCGGCTACAAGTGACAGATGAATCGCAATTCGACGTCGTACCACATCGGATGGGGAAATCGGTGTTTGTCCTGAGACCAACAACCGCATAGAAAGCAAAATGACATCGCTTTCTAACTGTCGTGAGACTAGCGAAAGGCATATTCAACATGCTGTCCACGTTCCACAACAGACAGGAGAGTCTCGGGAGTCACGTTCAGAATGCGTTGCGCAGTGCGTGCCTTCAGTTCAGCTATGTTCGTAATTGGAGCACTGAACACATGTTTCAGATAGCCCCACAGCGAGACGTCATACGGATTAAGTTCAGGTGATCTGGACGGCCAGGCTGTTAGGAAATGACGGCTGATATTTCGACCGTTTCCGAAATGCGTCTGCAGCAACCGGTTCACTGGCTGTGCACTGTGCGGAGGAGCGCCATCTTGCATAAAAATGGTCGTACCTATACAGTCCACCATTGAAAGGTGGCGCAGTGGTTAGCACATTCGACCCGCATTCGGGAGGACGACGGTTCAAACCCGCGTCCGGCCGTCCTGATCCACGTTTTCCGTGATTTACCTTAATCGCTTCAGGCAAATACCGGAATAGTTCCTTTGAAAGAGCACGGGCGACTTCCTTCCCCATACTTCCCTAATCCGAGATTGTGCTCCGTCTCTAAAGACCTCGCTGTCGGCGGTACGTTAAACACAAGCCCCCTCCTCCTGCGCTGTTGAAGGGTTGCAGTGATGTTGGTGCACAAAAGACTCTCATAGCTTTACCAGCGACGGTACAGGTAACAGGATCCGCAGGACTCATCTCCTCGAAAAAATGCGGTCCTGCTATAAACGATGCCGTCAACCCGGCATGACACAGTCACCTTTGCAGAATGGAACGGTACCATTTGATGTGCGTGTGGGTTTTCCGTTGCGTATATTCTGCAAACCTGCATATTGACATGTCCTTGAAGATGTAAATGGACTTAGTCTGTCAACAGAATGTTCCGTGGCCATTCATTATCCACTTAACACGCATGCAAGAAATTTGAGTGAATGTTTATATTGCTCGTAGGTCAGCAGGAAGCAACTCGTGAGCATGGTTGATTCTGTGTGGGTAGCAATTCAGGACGTTTTGTAGGCTATTATGCATTGTGCTCGCAGGCATGTCCAGCGTTCGGGCAATTGCCCGTGTCCTGCATGTTTGCACACCACCGCTCGATTCCTCCTGCAATGCAGTGGGCACATGTTCGACAGACGTCTCGGATCAACTGCTTTCCTCCCTGTGCCTCACTGCACTTTAAAAGAACCTGTTTTTTCGATTTTTGTAACCATCTTCTCCAGACCCTTAGCAGACATCCGATCAGTGCCTTGTGTCATGCCCTTGAGTGTCCGGAACTTCTGCTGGGCTTCTGGCGCAGAGTCACCTTTCTTGTAAAAGAGCTTTACCAGCAGCCCCCGATCCTTCAGGGAGAGACTCACGTTGGGCGTCGTGGACGCCAACTGAGGAGCAGCAGTGTGTGCGTCTGGTGGTGTGCGTATCTATTGGTGAGATTTTATTTATTTATTTTTGTTCCATGACGTTTCCCCTGTCGTCAATAACATGCTGACGCCATTCTGATCACTGGTTCTCTTTCTACAGCGTTTTGAAACTGGAACTTTAATTACGGATACCCTGTACTTCAATATTTGATAGTAAATTCCGATAGTCGTTCTAGAATATCTCGTACATAGTCTGAGCAGACTGTTTCTACGTACATAAATACGGACACATTTTTACTATTTCTTGAAAAGAATTACTTACACTCTCGGTGTAAATCTTTATCCTTATACATCACTCATCGGAATGTTTCTTTCCAGTATTTTCCCCATAAGTAATGAAATTCACCCTAGGGTCTGCAAAATTTTCTGTTTTCTTTGCCAGGAAAAGTAATTTGGGAAAAGCGCAAGTGCAGTGCGAGAGTACCTAAAAATCTTGTAGTCTACTGCACGAAATGTGTCATATGACCAGCCTGGAAAGTGTCACGTGTGGCCCTAGGAGATGTGTGTGTTTTCCTCCTGACAACAGACTGGAATTCTCAGACTGCTACCGGCAGATTCATTTCTCAGTCAGTGAATTTGTTGCAATACGTTGCATTTTTAACTATTAGTCGCACCACGAGATGCGGTCTGCTACGTGTTCTTCGGAGTTTGGTCCCCAAAAAGTACACATGCGCTTCATGGGGTAGCATGTGGATCCCCCGTGATAAGACACTCTCCAGCACTACAGCAGTACACTGTATAGTGGTCTGTGAAGGGGAGAGAGCGTCCTGTGCAGTGGGAAGTCGCTCCTCTGAATTGCATGGAACAGCGTCTAGCAATCACAGTCGTGGATATTGTGTCAGCTTTCGAGAAAAATTGGTACTCTACCATCCACCGTGTGTTTGTTTATTCGTCTGCGTATACGTGGCAACTGGAGTACCGACGTGGCAGATAACAATTTTTCTCTAACCAATAATAATATGGGGTGTTTAATATGTAGCATTATGTTAATGTTTAGTATTCCTCCAGGAAGAACCTGTCTGCTTGGCGAGCTACCTCGGAGCGTATGTCACTGGGCACTTTTGGTAGCACTAACTAATCTCCTTTCCCCGTGCCATCCGGGAATGGTGTTTGGGAAGGACGACCATTGGTAACCTTTCGTGGTTTCTCTGATCATCCCGTCGTGGTCATATCGAGGATGTAATGTGTTGCCTGAGTAATGTTGGAACATACGCTCTCGGAATTTTAAAAGTAAATCTCTCTATGCGCAACGCATCTCTTGTAGCGCCTTTAACTGACATTTGTTGAACACCTTCGTAACGCTCTCGCACCGAGTAAACGAGGCCGCGACGATACGTGCCACGGTTCACCATCTCTTTCCTACCTCCGTTATTAACACTGCTGAGTTACTGCTCTTTCTGCGTAGTGGTGAACAGCTCCGGCAAAACTGGCGAGAGCTGGTAGAGTCTTTGTCTACAGTCCATGTATATGTCTGTCTGTCTGGGCCTAAAAAAATAGTGTTCGTTTGACATATGTACCCCGAGCCAGAGATGACAAAATTCTCCGATGACCCTCAGAACGACGTGGTCTTGTGATGGTAGTCTCTACCTCGAGACGTGTGGCGAGTTAGAAAAGGAGTTGGTTCTGGCCCTGGTTGGTCTTCCCGAATTAAAAAATTTGCATTTGTCCGCCCCCCCCCCCCCAAGCTTTACACGTAATGTGGCGACGAATGCGAGATATTAGTTTCCTTTTTTTGTCACAACTGGATCGTGACCCTAGTCGTTATGACATTGCAATATCTGTGACACACTTTCATTTATAGCGAAGACACTAATTTCAGTCTATTTCGAACCACCTTTATGTTTGTTGTGTTTTTTTCTGAAACGCTTTAGGTCACTTTCTAACCTTATCTTTTGTCAAATAGCCAGAATTCCCTCTCTAATGACGTGTAAGTCGGTACGAAACAAGGTGAACTCGATGTAAATCGTTTAGTGTATGTGTATCTGTCTGTTTTACTGGTACAGTATTTCGAATACGTAGTTAGCCTTCATGATCGGCTGCTACTGGTGGTAGTGAAGTGCAGGCTTGTAAGTCGGCAGCTGTGAAACACTGCCCCAGCAGAGCATGGATTTTGGATAGCAGAGACGGCGTGACACGGAAGCTAGATCCACCTTCAAGTCTCCGAACGCTTCTAGCCGCAGCTGACCACGGGGGGCGGTCACGCTGAACTGGGTTCGTATCCAGTAGGGAGCGCCGCCCTGCAGACGTGGGCGTGTCGAACCGCCCTCACATTCCAGTAGCAGCAGCTGCACTCCTGATGGTGGAGGCAGGCTGCGTCTTCAGAATATTGTACCAGCAAAACAGACGCAAAGACACAGAAAGACAAAGAGAGATAGCGACGCATAACCGAGAATTTGTTGCTCCACAATGAACTGCTATTCGTGAGGAGCAGGTTCAAAGTCCCATCCAACTATGCAGCTTTAGATTTTGTGCTGTTCCGCTAAATCGTTTTAGGTGAATTCTGGGATGGTTGCTTTGAAAAAGCAACGGCACATCGTCTGGTTTACCCGTGTTCATTCGGAGCTCTGTGTTACCTCTTTAATGACCTCGTAGTCGACAGGGGGTAGAACGATAATTCATTTTTCAATTTCACGTAATCTTAAAATTTGTAATTCATTATAATGATGTACGTGACATGAGATACACTAAACATTTCTGAAAAGGAGGTTAAAAGTACCTGCCCCATTTGCTGGAAGGGAAGTGGCAGACTTCGACTGGAAGGTCCTCGCTTCCCGCGCCCGGGTTCCCGGGTTCGATTCCCGGCGGGTCAGGGATTTTCTCTGCCTCGTGATGACTGTGTGTTGTGTGATGTCCTTAGATTAGTTAGGTTTAAGTAGTTCTAAGTTCTAGGGGACTGATGACCATAGATGTTAAGTCCCATAGTGCTCAGAGCCATTTTGAACTGGAAGGTCCGGCGTTCAATCCTTTGTCGATCCTAGGATTTGTTCAGTACCTAATCGCTGGTTTCTTTTCTGAGTACGATTTGTTAATGCAAAAAATGCCGAGTTGTACAATTTTGGGTCCACGTCAAAGTGAATAGAGCTCGCCGTTACCGGCTAGGTAAGTCAACTCGAATGTCGGAGGAAGCGAAAGACATGCCGCCCTCAACGTGACAGTGAGTAGTAAAGAACTGCGTTGTTCAAACCGACCTTCGATTTGAGGACAGCTTTAGTTTTGTATCGCTGCATTCATGTAGTATTGGCCTTCATTACGTGGTTTGTACTTAGACTTTTTTTGTAGTCACATTTTGAGTATCTTCTGAGCAATGTTTTCCTACAAAAGAGACTAAAAGCTACTAAAATGTGGTGCGGCAGAATGGTTGTGAAAATCGGCTGGGTACATCAGGTAAATAATCGGGAGGTACTGAATGATATTGCACAAAACACCAATTTATGACAGAAAATGACGAAAAGATGGGATCTGTTGAGATCGGACTCGTCCTGACGAATCTAGGAATCCTCAGTTTGGTAATGGAGGGAAGTATTGGGGCCTGAAACTAGTAGAGCGAGACCAAGACACGAATACAGTGGGCAGATCGAAATGTGTGTAGGTTGGTGTAGTTACGCATAGATGAAGAACCCTGCACAGGATAGACGAGTCTGGAGAGATACAGCAAACCAGCCGCTAATCTCGCATGTGCCAGTCTACATCTACATCTACATTTATACTCCGCAAGCCACTCAACGGTGTGTGGCGGAGGGCACTTTTACATGCCACTGTCATTACCTCCCTTTCCTGTTCCAGTCGCCTATGAACGACTGCCGGAAAGCCTCCTTGCGCACTCGAATCTCTCTAATTTTACATTCGTGATTTCCTCGGGAGGTACAAGTAGGGGGAAGCAATATATTCGATACCTCATCCAGAAACGCACACTCTCGAAACCTGGACAGCAAGCTACACCGCGATGCAAAGCGCCTCTCTTGCAGAGTCTGCCACTTGAGTTTGCTAAACATCTCCGTAACGCTGTCACGCTTACCAAATAACCCTGTGACGAAATGTGCCGATCTTCTTTGGATCTTCTCTATCTCCTCTGTCAACCCGACCTGGTACGGATCCCACACTGATGAGCAATACTCAAGTATAGGTCGAACGAGTGTTTTGTAAGCCACCTCCTTTGTTGATGGACTGCATTTTATAAGGACTCTCCCAATGAATCTCAACCTGGCACCCGCCTTACCAACAATTAATTTTATATGATCATTCCACTTCAAATCGTTCCGTACGCATACTCACAGATATTTTGCAGAAGTAACTGGTACCAGTGTTTGTTCCGCTATCATATAATCATACAATAAAGGATCCTTCTTTCTATATATTCGCAATACATTACATTTGTCTATGTTAAGGGTCAGTTGCCACTCCCTGCACCAACTGCCTGTCCGCTGCAGATCTTCCTGCATTTCGCTGCAATTTTCTAATGCTGCAACTTCTCTGTATACTACTGCATCGTCCGCGAAAAGCCGCATGGAACTTCCGACACTATCTACTAGGTCATTTATATATATTGTGAAAAGCAACAGTCCCATAACACTCCCCTGTGGCACGCCAGAGGTTACTTTAACGTCTGTAGACGTCTCTTCATTGAGAACAACATGCTGTGTTCTGTTTGCTAGAAACTCTTCAATCCACCCACGTAGCTGGTCTGATATTCCGTAGGCTCTTACTTTGTTTATCAGGCGACAGTGCGGAACTGTATCGAACGCCTTCCGGAAGTCAAGGAAAATGACATCTGCCTGGGAGCCTGTATCTAATATTTTCTGAGTCCCATGAACAAATAAAGCGAGTTGTGTCTCACACGATCGCTGTTTCCGGAATCCATGTTGATTCCTACAGAGTAGATTCTGGGTTTCCAGAAATGACATGCTACGCGAGCAAAAAACATGTTCTAAAATTCTACAACAGATCGACGTCAGAGATATAGGTCTATAGTTTTGCGCATGTTCTCGATGACCCTTCTGGAAGACTGGGACTACCTGTGCTCTTTTCTTTGGAACTTCCTCTAGAGACTTGCGGTACACGGCTGTTAGGAGGGGGGCACGTTCTTTCGCGTACTCTGTGTAGAATCTAATTCGGATCCCGTCAGGTCCAGTGGACTTTCCTCTGTTGAGTGATTTCAGTTGCTTTTCTATTCCTTGGACACTTATTTCGATGTCAGCCATTTTTTCGTTTGTGCGAGGATTTAGAGAAGGAACTGCAGTGCGGTCTTCCTCTGTGAAACAGCTTTGGAAAAAGGTGTTTAGTATTTCAGCTTTACGCGTGTCATCCTCTGTTTCAATGCCATCATCCTCCCAGAGTGTCTGGATATGCTGTTTCGATCCACTTACTGTTTTAACGTAAGACCAGAACTTCCTAGGATTTTCTGTCAAGTCGGTACATAGAATTTTACTTTCGAATTCACTGAACGCTTCACGCATAGCCCTCCTTACGCTAACTTTGACATCGTTTAGCTTTTGTTTGTCTGAGAGGTTTTGCGTTTAAACTTGCAGTGAAGCCCTCTTTGCTTTCGCAGTAGTTTCCTAACTAATCGGGAGGTAGTGAATGATATTGCAGAAAATAGGAATTTATGGCAGAAAATGACGAAAAGATGGGATCTGTTGAGATAGGACTCGTCCTGACGAAACGAGGAATCCTCAGTTTGGTAGTGGAGGGAAGTATTGGGGCCTAAAACTTGTAGAGCGAGACCAAGACTCGAAAACAGTGGGCAGATCGAAATGAGTGTGGGTTGTTGTAGTTACGCAGAGATGAAGAGCCCTGCACAGGATAGACGAGACTGGCCGGCCAGTGTGGCCGAGCGGTTCTGGGCGCTACAGTCTGGAACCGCGCGACCGCTACGGTCACAGGTTCGAATCCTGCCTCGGGCATGGATGTGTGTGATGTCCTTAGGTTAGTTAGGTTTAAGTAGTTCTAAGTTCTAGGGGACTGATGACAGCAGATGTAAGTCCCATAGTGCTCAGAGCCATTTCAACCATTTGATAGACGAGTCTGGAAAGATACAGGAAACCAGCCGCTGATCTCGCATGTGCCAGTTCCGTCGTCTCTGCATCATTACATGCTTCACCACTTTCAATTCCGTGTGGTCTCTATCAACAGTTTTTACGGCCGACGCTTGGCTGCATTGTCATTGACGATTGCTCGATGCTTCGGGTTGTGTCCTATTTAACGATCTTGTCTTTTAGTAAAGTTCTGGCATAAGCCATTTCCCCGCCGGTTCCATTCAGTACCTTGTCATCTTATTTGATGTACTCATCTAATCTTCAGCATTAATGTATAGCACCACATTCTCTTTTGGTGTGAAGTGTTTATCGTCCACACTACACTTCTGTACAAGGCTACAGTTCAGACGAATAAATGGTAACGTATTTGTTATTTTGAGAGGAGCTCTCCTTGCTGTTGGCAGTCTACATTTCTATATCGTGTTTACTGCTATTAATGTCAGGAGTCCACGAGAAGAACAGCAGCAGCAGAGGTAGCGTGAGGCTAGTGCCGCGGCCCGCCACGTGCCGTCCCGTCCGCTATCGATGTATCGACCGCGGCGCGCCGCCGCCCGCGAGAGGCGAGCTATTTATAGCGGCCTCGCCTCGCCTCGCCTCGCCTCGCCGTGTGAGCGCGCCGTGCGTGCCGCGTATTGACCACGGCTAAGGCGGCCCGGCCCGGCCCGGGGACGTGGCCGGCGCCCTCCGGGCAGGAGGGCAACCGCGGCTGCCACCGCCCTGCAGGCCCCAACGTCTGCAGGTAGAGCCGACTCTGCAAGTCTGCCTGCGACGATTTCTGGGGCCTCGGCGCTAAGGTGGTGCTGGCCCTAAATGTCTGCAGTTAGAGCGGAGGAGTATTTCTTCCTGTACGGAAAACTTAAAAGAATTTGAAAGCGCGTGAGCGGGCGTGGGTTTTTGAAAAGTTTCTGTGGTGTTCGTAGGCACTTGTGTAAATTCATTGTAGTTACTTGCTGCAATGCACCGTGTCCGGTCAGGAGTCATCAGCGGTGAAGAGGAAGTGACGGACATCTATAACAGCGGTTCGAGCGTCGCTACAGAGTCTGAGCCGGCCGGTGTGGCCGAGCGGTTCTAGGCGCTTCAGTCTGGAACCGCTACGGTCGCAGGTTTGAATCCTGCCTCGGACATGGATGTGTGTGATGTCAGATTAGTTAGGTTTAAGGAGTTCTAAGTTCTAGGGGACTGATGACCTCAGATGTTAAGTCCCATGGTGCTCAGAGCCATTTGAACAGAGTCTGAATCTGGCCCCGGAATACCTGTCTCGCGGCGTAAGACTGACCGCGGCGTGCAGTACCTCAGACGGCGCTCACGGCAGCCGGCATGTCGCGACGCGAACGTCGACGATGCCTTTGCATTGTTCCGCCTTCCAGTCGCGATGTTCTCGTCACACCTGCAAATGTGCCTCGCGGCGGAGCTCGTGTAACGGGAAAGTGCGGCGAGTAGTGTTGTCGAAAGCCGGCCCCCTCCCCAGTACTGCTCTTCTGTCAGGCGTCCAGATCACGTGCTTTCCCCTTGGGTATCTTCAGAGGAAGACGTGCCGTGCGGATACGTGCGACCCGTTTATGCCCAGTCAGTATTCCCAGGACCCGCGATCTGCAACTAGGAAAAGCGTGTAAGGTAAATGCGAAATCATCAGTGAAGCACACATCGTCACGTTCACCGCATCACGAGGAACTTACAGGTCCAGATGTGAACTATCTCGAATAACACGACAGAGCTTTCGTGCTATTGATGTTTCGCCGTTGCAAATTCCATGTTTTCTGCCGAAAGAATCCCGTAAATTCAGTTGTCGAAGAGGCCAACAATAATGAAGACACCTTCGCATATGCACTGGGTGCTGATCTATATACACTGAAGCACCAAAGAAACAGGTGTAGGCGTGCGTATTGTATTCAAATACAGTGGCCGCGCGGTCTCAGGCGCTTTGCCACTGTTTGCGCGGCTCCCCCGGTCAGAGGTTTTGCGTGGCTCCCCCCGTCGGAGGTTCGAGTCCTCCCACTGGTGTGGGTGTGTGTCTTGTACTCAGCGTAATTAGTTTACGTTAGATGAAGTAGTGTTTAAGCCTAGGGACCAAAGACCTCAGCAGCTTCGTCCCATACGAATTTACTACAAATCTGCAAAATTTTCAAATATATACATATGTTAAACGTCAGAATACGGCGCTGCGGTCGGCCACGCCTGTATAAGACAGCAAGTGTCTGGCGCAGTTGTTAGATCAGTTACTGCTGCTACAATGGCAGTTTATCGAGATTTAAGTGTGTTTGAAATTGGTGTTAAAGTCGGCGCACGAGCGATGGGACACAATATCTCCGAGGGAGCGATGAAGTGGGGATTTTTTAGTACCATCATTTGACGAGTTTACCGTGAATATCAGGAATCCGGTAAGACATCAAATCTCGGACATAGCTGCGGCCGTAAAAAGATCCTGCAAGAACGGGACCAACGACGACTGAAGAGAATCGTTCAACGTGACGGAAGTGCAACCCTTCCAAAATTGCTGCAGATTTCGATGCTGGGCCATCAACAAATGTCAGCGTGTGAACCATTCAATGAAACATCATCGATAAGGGCTTTCGGAGCCGAAGGCCCACTCGTGTACCCTTGATGACTGCACGACACAAAGCTTTATGCCTCGCCTGGGCCCGTCCACACCGATATGGGATTGTTGATGACTGGAAACATGTTGCCTGGTCGAACGAGCCTCGTTTCAAATTGTATCGAGCGGGTGGCCGTGTGTGGGTATTGAGACAACCTCATGAATCCATGGAGCCTACATGTTAGCAGGGGACTGTTCAAGCTGGTGGAGGCTCTGTATTGATGTGGGGCGTGTGCAATTGGATTGATATGGGACCCCTGATACGTCTAGATACGACTATGAGAGGCGACACGTTCGTAAGCATCCTGTCTGATCACCTGTGTCCTTTCATTTCCATTGTGAATTCCGACGGACTTGAGCAATTCCAGCAGGACAATGCGACACCTCACACGTCCAGAATTGCTCCAGGAACAGAGTTTAAACACTTCCGCTGACCACCAAACTCCCCAGACAGGAACATTATTGAGCATATCTGAGATGTCTTGCAACGTGCTGATCAGAAGAGATCTCCACCCCCTGCGACTCGTACGGATTTATGGACAGCCCTACAGGATTCATGGCGTCAGTTCCCTCCAGCACTACTTCAGACATTAGTCGAGTCCATGCCACGTCGTGACTTCTGCGTGCTCGCGGGGCCCTACACGATATTAGGCATGTGTACCAGTTTCTTTGGCTCTTCTGCACACATTCCTACATCCTCAAACTCCGAGCAAAGGCCGCCGTGCCCTCAGACGATGACTCTCAACACGGGAAACAAAAGTCCAAAGAAATCCCACTCTCTGTTTCGTGATGAAACTACGTCGATGTTCTCACTTAAGGGGCTCCGGAACGCCCTATACTTGCAATGTTAAAATAACGCTTATAAATTACATCTTTCCTCACAAAGTATTTGAGGTAGGAAGTTGAACTTTTTACAGATTATTTATTGGAATATGGGCTACAACTCAACACAGGGATTTTACAAAATTTTAGTTCAGTTATTAAAGATGATTTTTATTTCAATTGTAATGAAAATTCACAACATTTTTTTGCAATTTTTTATTTATATATTCAAAAATATACAGTTTTTTGGAAAAAGGCTGTGTTAAATTATGCAGAAGGTACTGTGTAACATTTACTGAAAGTTTGAAACAAATATGTTTGGAAGATCCTTAGAAAACATGTAATTAGTATGAGAAAATAAAAGTTTTTGGGAATCGAGCGACAAAGATTGGATTAACTTTTTAGTGCATTCCAGGTCCATAGGATGGATTATCTTCATCCTCTGCAAACTCCTCCTCCAGCTTCCTCTTGTTCCCCCTCCTGTTTACTCTTGCTTGTATTTCTAGACTCTTTACAGCCCTGTCTCCAGCCCGAAGGCGTTCCTTGTCTAAAGCAAGCATCGCTCGTACCATGTTAGAACCTATCTTCATTCCCATATTTCTAAATACCTTTGGCTTTCCAACATTTCTCCTTCTCTTAAAAGCCTTCAGAGGATTTCTAATAACTTTACTTTTACTCATTATTATACTTCAACAAAACAGAGACTCAAGAAACAGAATTAATTACGAATATTTTCGAGATAACGACAGAGTAAATAAACATGAAACAATCGACAATCACACCAGCGATATATATAGAACCATCTCAGGTTAGCCACAACACATACTTTATCTCACATCACTAAAATGTACCTGATGAACACGGACGTTAATAATAACACCATTTGACAGCAGTTTAACAGCGCCACAGTGGGTCACGCCCATGTAGAACACATTTCAAAAAAAATTTAAAAATAGTTGTAGTCTTTGGAATTGAATAAATTATATATTTATTAAAAGGTAATAGTCTGCAGATTCAGAAAACGCAAAAAAGTAAAAATTGAACTTTTCATGATTTTGAGCCTTTCCGGAGCCCCTTAAATGCCTCAGAAATTTTCCTGGGAAGCAGCCAGTGCTGTGATTTTCTTAAGCACAGATAAAAGAAACAACTAATCGCCCTTACGTTGCACCATCGGCGACAACTTTGCCGTGCCCGCCGCTCACTCGCAATGGCGTTGTCCTTGGAAAGGCGTCCTTGGCTATCCAAAATAACACACGCTTCCCGTCTTTCGCTTTTTACTCGTAGCATTTCTGTCGTAACGCAACCGAGGTCGATGAATACATGGCGCGGCTTTGTGTACTGGGCTGCGCCTTCCTCACGCCGGGGACTGGCTTCTCCGTCCGCTGTGTCGGGAAACTTCGGTCAGTGATGGGCGAATGTTCTTCGTGAGCGGCCACGTGCGCGTCGGGTTGTCCTCCATCCTTGTATACGTTTTCTGTGCTTGCTGTAAACCGCTGTAGGCCCATTCGGGGACGGTTCCTCCCACGAGATCGCGGTCGAATCCTTCCGCTGCCGCTGCCGGTGCTTCGTGTCTGTGGTACGGGAGTAGACGAGACGTTAATCTTCCCGTCCCGATACGCATTTGACTGCTCCTTATAAAATCCTTGCTATATAACTCAGCCCCGGTGTCGTCCAGTTGTTCATAGATTTCTAGAGAAGACTGCCTGAAATCGGAATAGTTTTGTAGATTCTTGTGCTCAGTAATTTCCTTTTGAGTATCGCGAGCTAGCATCCTGCGTTGATCGTGTCCTGCAACATACAATGTCAGTCAGAGCTCTGTGGTCAGAACTGACGAATTATCTCGGTGTGTCTTTACTGCTGATTTATTACGTCTCCACGCTTGGACGCTTGGATTTATCAGAAGCAGAGGCACTCGAGAAGTGGCTTATGCGCTGCAGATAATAATAGAGGGCAGGAAAAATAACTAAACTTGCATTGTATTTTTGGATTTGGAGAGAGGAAGTGTAGTATGAACTACAGCTATATAATTATAAGCAACTCTATTAATGTGGAGCATACTAGTTTACTCAGTACTGACAGAATGATAATAGAGGCCAAACTCAGGAGAGGTGTGTTGCGCAGGCAGGGCTGCTCACGATATGTAATGTGTGACTTGAAGGGGCACTTGGGCAAGTACACGACTACCACGATGTAGGAAGAGTCTATCACGAGTACAGAGTCAGCGTGAGTTCGGTTCCCTCACGACACAGCTGCAACTGAAGGAACTGAATCGGGTGGTGAATGAAGCCGAGGATGTGCTAATTGGTGGCCGAGATGTTCATATAAACCGAGACACCGTCAGCGTAATGGCGTGCGTATGCTGGATGGCTTAATCCTAAACCTGCACAAGAGACCATTGACGAGCTGGCGCATTTTACCGTCTGGGAAAAATGGTTCAAATGGCTCTGAGCACTATGGGACTTAACATCTGAGATCATCAGTCCCCTAGAACTTAGAACTACTTAAACCTAACCAACCTAAGGACATCACACACATCCATGCCCGAGGCAGGATTCGAACCTGCGACCGTAGCGGTCGCGCGGTTCCAGACTGAAGCGCCTAGAAACGCTCGGCCACTCCGGCCGGCTACCGTCTGGGAAGGAAGGAATGTTCGAGAAATACACATTGACAAAGATTACCGAGGCCTTCTGTAAAAAGAAACAGGTTCTATCATTCAAAAATTAAATCTTGAGAGCACATAAACGGTGACGTAAAACTGTGTGTGGAGTGCAGTTCCGTATAGGTGCGGTATATGTACAGTGAGGAAGAGAGAAATGATGCGATTAGAAGCCTTTGATATGTTGTGTTACAGGAGACTGTTGAAGATTAGACAGTTTAATCGAGTGAGAAGTGAAGAAGTTCTACAAAGATTCAGCGAAAAATTTGGAAATTAGTGGTAAGGTCTTATGGAATCAAACTGCTAAGGTCATCGGTCCCTAAGACTATTCACTACGTAATCGAACTTAAACTAACTTGCACTAAGGACAACACACACAGCCATGCCCGAGGGAGGACTCGAACCTTCGACGGGGGGAGCAGCCCGGACGGTGACAAGGCGTCTGAGAATGCGCGGCAAATTCAGGAGAAAAAAGTCTAATACAAAACATAGTGAGACGAAGAAACAGAATGGTTGGGACATATTAAGATTTGAGTCGTTGCTTAAGGCAAGGGGAAAGAATCACAGAGGTAGTTGAGGCAGATCCCTGATGACATGTGATTCAGCGGTTATACTGAAATGAAAGGGTTGCTGGTAAGCGACATGTGGAGATCATAGGCATGATGACGAAAGCAGCAACGCAAGTGCTGAAACGGGTGATTAATGTGGTCAGGGTACGTTATGTCACAGTTAAAAGACAGCCTCAATCGAGGATGTTAGTTTATTAACCCACAAATGATAACGTATGCTGCATAATTTCTAATCTTTGGTTTCGCCATCGGACGTGTAACTGTTGACTCCTGAGGTTGCATTCGGCAATTGCAGACACGTCTTTTTGCTTCCCTGTCTTGGTCCAGCCGCAGTTTGTACTTGCCCAGTAATGGTTTTCCTAAGCTTCGTTTCATCCTCCAAAGTTAACACAAGAAGGAGACAAGTTCCGTGTATACCACATACTGCTCTGCAGAGGTAAAACCTTACCACTACCAGTAGCTATTGTGTGTTTCACGATATTGACGAGTCACTTTAATTTCTAGTGCTACGTACAAGTATTTGCCAGAGTTGCCAAAAGTATTGCGAATATTAAATCGGTTTTTCGTTAAGTGACTAAGCAGGTTTCCGTAGAAATACAAAATAAATTTCGTGTGGAATGTCGCGATCTTGGCTTTTCTTCGTGTGTGTAGTATGGGGAGGTTTCCAAGTACCTAATAGGCCTTATAGTCAGCTGTATCTTCGTACCACTTGGAATCCAGCAGTGAACTTCCTCGCTCTAGCTGCTACGCCTTCACACGGCTTCCTCTCTGTGCACCTCCGAGTCTTCCTCACAACGGCCGTAATTGGCTCTTGCCTTGCTTCTGACATATCGATAGTAACGGAGTTGCAGCTTCTCAAAGCGCAACGATTGATTGCATCTTTACTGAAATTAAACGCCCCAGGGGCCAATGAGTTGCTACAACCGGTTTTTATTAAATTACGAGTAATTTTCGAGCGCATCAAATACTTGAACGCCGATGTCGTCAGGGTCACGGTCACTTAATGAACTGCATAAGTTCGGACGACTTGCTCCGTTGAGAGCTAGAGTACAATCCAGATACATTTAGTAAAGAGAAAATCGTGTAGCGCCGTCGACTGGTAGTCCCCGAGGAGTTGTTGGGCTCCCTCCACGCACAGCGACCCTTCCCTTGCGGTGTCAGAGAGTTGTTCTGAGTGTGTCTGTTCACTAAATGTGTGATGGATGTTTGTACAGTGCGGTGTTGTGTGATGAGAAGAAAGGACAGGGCAAAATCCGGAGCCTGCACACAGCCTGCTCCAATTGAGTAGCACCGTGGTGGGGGCTGGGGGTAGGGGTAGAGTTAGGGGCAGGGGCTTATTTTTATAGCTTGCCTGTCCTACGAACTGATCATTACCAACAGTATTCCATGTCTTCATTCCGCGGTACATGCGGAAAGTTTGGAGTATAGTGTACCACACTGGCACAGTTAGGTGAAGAACTTCGTGCTGTCGTACTCAGGAACGGGATGTTGGTGTGAAGGCTATGTCACATAAAAATATCGGAAACGAACCATATTAGTGCGCTGAATCTATAGTTTTCTGGAGTTGGTGGGTCGATTGACGACAAACCCGACGACATTTAACTGGTGTGTACGGGGGGGCGACATTAAGGCGGCATATCACTGGTGCCTCGAAGCAGTGCCACCGAGCGAGGTGGCTGTGGCAGTAGTTAGCACACTGGACTCGTATTCTGAGGACGGCGGTTCAAACACGCGTCCGACCATCTAGAGGTAGGTTTTCCGTGATTTCCCTAAATTGCTTCAGGCAATGGTTCCTTTGAAAAAGGCGCGGCTGATTTTCTTTCCCATCTTTGACACAATTCGAGCTTGGGCTCCGTTGTTGAAGACCTGGATGTGGACGGAACGTTAAACCCAATCTTCCTTCCTTCGCTCCTTGAAGCAATGCCAACCAAACATGCACGAGCAGACTCTCAGGAAACATACCTCACACGTAGAGGAATAAAACTGATCCGGAACGCTGTATTTCCTAGTTAGAGCGCATTTTCTGCTTCTCTTTTTAATCACTTTAATCATGGGAAACACACAGAAACAGAATGTACAAGCATTACATGAACCCTTTTTTCCATCAAATGTTCAAAATACCCTCTTGGTTACGTTTGGTTAGAATATACAGTAAGTTGTAATTCTTACGTTCAGGGCCAGTGTTTATTGTTGCAAGTGAACGAAAATAATATTGACATGCGACTCACTCCATTGCTTCTGTTGACATGCGACTAACTTCATTGCTCTAGTAGCATAAGGCATGTAGCATCAACTGTGTTGTGTTCATCACGGACTGTTCAACTGCGTAACGTCGACTGTTTAGTGTTAATCGCGAACGTTGTTTCGGTTATAGTTCAGGGGAACTGCACTCAAATGCGGAGTTGGCAGACTCCCATTTGCTGTACGGATCACCAGAGGTGGTGCTCACTGTTTGTATCTGGAGACATTTCCAGAACCATGGTGCCCCTAGAGGAGGACGTTTGAAGCAACTGGTGGTGGTGTTAGGGAGCACGGGACGTTTAAGCCTACTATTCGCGACTGGGGAAGGCCCAGAAGGACGACAACACCTCAGCCGGAGGAGGAACTTCTACGTGCAATTCACGACGGTCGTAATGTCAGCGTAAGGCAATTAGCTGCAGTATGACTGTCTGGACAGATCTGCATGAGAACCTGCTGTATCCGTACTATGTACGGTGTATGCAAGCACTATAATCAGCTGATTTTCCTGCACGGTTATACCTGTACGAGTCTCACCAATTGCGGCATAATCGCGTATACAAACAGTGATCCAATACTGTAAAATGCTTTTCTATTTCAGTCTCTGATCACTAATCAATTCTTTAGACGATGACTGGTTTCAGTCTGTAATGTTCATCCTCAGATCTGAGGATGGTCATTACAGACTGAAACCAGTCATCGTCTAAAGAATTCATTTGTGATCAGAGACTAGAATAAAAAAGCATTTTACCTGTATGAGTGGTTCACTCAACAATGTGTCAACCCTCACTTTAGTGCAGATGTGCCGTTAACTATGAGACTTCGTTTCAACGTGATCAGATTATAAAATTTTCACAAGCAGCACATACGGGCTATCGAAAATGCTCACAAAATTGTGCAATCACTTCACCAACAAACATTTTCTGTCAACGTTTGGGCCGGTGTCGTTGGTGACACACTGTCGTTGCCTCTTGTTGTTCCACCCAGCCTCAACGGAGGAACTTAACCATGGATTCTTAGGTTAACGACCCCGCGTGCGTTTTTCCAGCGGGCTTTGGGCTGAAAGAGGGGTGGTAGGAATTCCAGCAAGTGAGGCGGCGACACAGAGCAGGAAAAACTGTCGGGTAGTGGCAGTCAGACGGGCAAATAGAAGTTTCTCTTCCTGTATTTCAGTTATTAAAACTAATGGAACATACAACGTAAATTTTAATACGTCTCAATAACTTACTCGCTTAATTGAAAACATGACTGGAGAATGGTCATTTGCTTGCTACACAGATAAGGCTTTTTGTTCTTTACTACATCTCTATTTCTGCCTTTCTGCTGTTTTAAGGTTCTCATATCGCTGTCCTTCATGCTTTCCAACGTTACTGTAACTCCTTACCTAAAATAATATTTATATGCAGTATAACTCGCTGATTATAATTTTCCGGTATCTAGGATCGGGGAACTCATACTATTCACTACACATTGAGGTTCTACGTCGTCGTCCTTCGATTGTACGCATTATTCGTGATGATGGTGTTGCTTATGGGAAGCGCTCAGAAAAGAGTTCATGGAACATCCAAAAACTGAGGACTGTGTGGAAATCAGTCTGAGCCAGTTCTCCTCATCGTGTAGGAACCGTTGGTCGGAAACACGTTATGATTACAAAACCATTCCGATTGGCATGTGAATTTTTCAACCATAAGAAGTTTCGATTGTCTTAGTTGCTGTGGCAGATAACAATTACTGTTCCACATACAGTGATGTAGGAGGCTATGGGCATCAAGGACATTCATATTTGTGTGAAGCAAATGATCTGTGGAACAAAATCTACACGCAGGCATTAAATTTTCCACAATCTAAACTTCTTCCAAGCTATCCTGGGATACACCTCTTCCATTTGTATTTGTGTCTGGCGAGGCTGTTACCCCGTGTGAAAACTTCGTAAGACACTATCCAGCAGAAAAGTGACACCTGGATATGAATTATTGATTTTGTTGAGAGTGCAGTTCAAACATGTTGTCTACTTCACATCTGTTTGAGAATTGTTAACGGTTACAACCTTGAGGGCACACTGCCACGTCTATTGACGATTATGTCTGCATGCGGGATTAGAAGAAACACAAACAGAAAATTTCTGACACCACTTTGCAGACTGCTGTTGTTCTAGTCTTCGCAAAACTGCTGCACAGAGTAAATCTTAAAACTGTGTTCTAACTGGAATTTTAAGAGGAACGGGCTTGTAAATATAAATAAATATAAGTAAAAAATGCAAGTTTTGTAAAGTTTTCGTACTTGCCAACTATTTTTTTCTTCCGGTTCCATTTTCTTCCACTCTCTCCCAATAAGGTCCATGGTACTTGTTTGCCAGTACTCCATGTTCATACTTCCGTCTTTATTCTCTGGGACCTTATAATTACACGAATATTTTTGCACTTCCAGAATTAGGAAATCAGTTTCTACACGCTCCACGTTGCACACCGTAACTGCGTCCTGCTTGGGAGCGCAGGTTCGAATCCTGCCTCGGGCATGGCTGTGTGTGATGTCCTTAGGTTAGTTAGGTTTAAGTAGTTCTAAGTTCTAGAGGACTGATGACCACAGCTGTTAAGTCCCATAGTGCTCAGAGCCATTTTTTTGCTTGGGAGCGCGACAGACTTAACGCTGCGTGAGAAGCTGGTCTTGTGGCCGCTCGCTCAGCCAGCTTGAGTTCCAGCAGAAAAACCGGCCGCACTGCGAATAGCTGCTTGCGACCGAGGAAATTGGGCCGTAGGCTTTGAGAATACTCGATCTGTTGTGTCAGAACACATAGTTTTACTAGTGCGACAAAACCTGTAATTCATGCGCGATGGGGCTCCTCATTTCAGTATTAATATTTTTTTGGCTTCCAAATAACAGATTCCGTGACAGACGATAGGTGGAGGTGGACCAGTGCCTTGGCTTCCACGATCGCCGGACTTACACCCTCTAAACTTTCGTTTGTGGGGGCATTTGATAGCTCTTGTGCACCGAACCCTGGTAAAAGATGTCTTGTTGCCCGTATTGTGAACGACAGTGAAACACTTCGCAGTTCTCCAGGGATAAATCACGGATCAAGCATTCAGAGCGATGGCAGGTTGATGCATGTACCCTTATTAACCAAGGGCATTTTCAGTATTTCATTAGGAAAGTGTTTGTTACTGTGCTGGAACGTCCTTTTTTTTACCTGTGTTTCCCATGATATGTTAAAGAGTTATAGAAAGTCAGGTGTAACATGGATTAAAGCATTTCTAGACCCTTGTCCATACAGCGTATTCTCTCACTATACGTGTGAGGAACGTTTCCTGAAAATCTTGCCATACTTTTTTTGATACACCTTGTATACACTGGGGTGACAAAAGTAACGGGATAGTGCTATGCACATATCGCGATAGAATTGTGAACATGTGGTATAAAACGGCAGTACATTGGCGGAGCTGTCATTTGTACTCCTGTGATTCATGTGAAATACTTTCTGACGCGATTATAGTCGTGCAACGGGAATTAAGAGACTTTGAACGCGGAATGATAGTTGGAGCTAGACGCATGGAACATTCCATTTCGGAAAACGTTAGGGATTTCAATATTCCAAGATCCACACTGTCAAGAGTGTGCCGAAAATACCAAGTTTCAGGCGTTAACTCTCACCGCGGACAGCGCAGTGGCCGTAACAACCGAGAGCAGTGGCGTTCGTATAGAGTTGTCAGTGCTAACAGACGAGCAACAATGCGCAAAATAACCGCAGAAATCAATGTGGGACGTACGACGAATATATCGGTTAGGACAGTGTATAATGCGAGCCGCAGTTCCCTTGCAAGTGAACCTTAAGTTCTGATCCGTAAAAGCCACGTATAACACTATATAGCAAGCTAGCGTTACCCTCTGGGAGGAATTTATAAGTGTTTTGACCGTGTGTTTACCTAATGGGTGGAGGGTATCGAACAGTAATTTCGTATCTATGTCAATTAATTGAAAACTGAAAGGCTTTATTTTGGAAGTAATGAAAGTAGTGAAGATCACGTGAATGAAACAACAAATGGTCGTCAGCCTTATTAGGCATAATAATTTGAAACATTAAGTATAAATAAAAATGAAACTTGAGTTGCTCAAGTGACTTTCATTAATACTCCTTTTAAATAGGGCAATGAATACACACGACTACCGGACTAACTGAGTAGTGGGTAGCAATAGTTACTATTTCCACAAATCAGCAATCATAGGAAGTTAAATGATAGCAATAATAGTTACTATCTCAGTCGTTAACCAATTCAGCACTAAGATGTTACTCAAGACATCACCATACTAAAATTGGGCATGACAAGAGCCCTGGTTTAACTAACATACAAACACCACAAATGAAGTTAAATAACACTACATAAACACTTTTTATACTCACACTATTATGGAAATGTGTCGGATTTCTTCAGCAAGTGCAATATTCCGTACATCTTTCTTACAATAGAAAATAATATAGTGGGGACCCATAAACTGAAACTGTCTTTACAGGCAAATTCTGTGACTATTTCAGAAACAAACTGCAATTTGTCAATATTGATTTCTAACCCCACTTGAAACAATTTATATGTTCATACTTAAAACAAGTAATTCAAATATTAAGTTCTATTAACTTCAGAAAATAGCTCATAGTAATAATCAAAGCAAAATTACTTTTGTATAAGTTCAATTTGTGTGTCTTTCTCACTACCTGTGAAGCAGGTAATTTAACTAGCAACATTTAGACACTTGGGCACTGAACTTTGCCGCATTTAATGCAGACACAAATAAATAGTTATTCAGAAACAGGATACTCGGTCTTCTGCACGTTTAGGATGGGCCCCTACCTTGGTTTCATGATCAGGACAATTTTAAGGTTCACACACATGTTTATATCACTGGAATTATTATTGAAAACCACTCACAGAAACGTACTGGTCCATACTATGAGGCACATCTGAGTTCATGTAGCAGACGGAGCAGTGGAGCAAGTGGTGGCAAGCACGTGGCGGCTATTTGGTCTCACACTCTTGCTGTTGAATGCTCTTTGTAAATTCTTCTTGGCAACGTATTATCCTCGTTTTAGAGCCATTCCATAATAACGAGAGCTTTACGACAACCGAAACCATATTCGAGGCAATTTCAATATAAATTGGCTTTCAAATGCCTCATTTGGCACCTTCGATGTTAATCGTACAACGAATAGCCACTGACAGCGTAGCGTACTTCCCCAGTAGCCGCCCAGATCGACCGCCAAATCCACCTCTCAGCGCGCGCCAGGCCACTTTCGTAGCGGAGGGGGTTCCCTACACCTTTTTTACTATACAATACAAGATCCCTAAGCATTAACCAGTTTTTTAGGTACACATTTCTCTTTCTTAACATTCATATTTTATAAAGTTTCATTACTTTTAAACATTACTTAAGTTTTTTTTTTTACGATAAGTACATTACAAACTTCAACTTCCCTCTGAGGTGGCGGTGTAAATTCCTATGGGACCAAACTGATGAGGTCATCGGTCCCTAGGCTTACACACTACTTAATCTAACCTGAACTAATCTACGCTGAGGACAACACACACACACACACACACACCCGTCCAAGGGAGGACTCGAACCTCCGACGGGGGCAGCAGCGCGAACCGTGGCAAGGTGCCCGCAGACCGCGCGGCTACCCCGCGCGGCAACTTCCCTCTGACAATTCAAAGATCTTAACTAGTAAATAACAACTACTTCATAGTTACATACACACAATTACACTGTCTAAACTACTTACAATCGATGTTGGTGTTAGAAGTGCGGGGAAATTTGGTGTTATGGGCTGTGGCAGCAGACGAACGACGCGAATGCCTTTGCCAACAGCACATCACCTGCAGCGCCTCTTCCGGGCTCGTCATCATATGTGTTGGGCCCTAGACGACTGGAAAACGTTGGCCAAGTCAAATGGACCCCGATTTCAGCTAGTAAGAGTTGCTGGTAGGGTTTGAGTGTGGCACAAACCGCACGAAGCCATGTGCCCAAATTGTCAGCAGGGCACTGTGCAAGCTGGTGGAGGCTTCATAATGGTGTGAGCTGTGTTTAGATGGAATGGAGTAGATCCTCTAGTGCAACTGATCCTATCATTGACTGGAAATTGTTATGTTCGGCTACTTGCAGACCATTTGCAACCATTCAACGATGGAATTTTTGTGGGTCACAATGCGCCATTTCAGCGGGCCACATTTGTTCATGATTGGTTTGAACAACAGTCTGGACAGTTCGACCGAATGATTTGACTACCCAGACCGCCCAACACGAATCCCATAGAACATTCATGGGACGTAATCGAGAGGTCAGTTCGTGCACAAAATCCTGCACCGGCAAGAGTTTCGCAATTATGGACGGCTATAGGGACAGCATGGCTCAGTATTCACGTAGGCGACTTCGAACGATTTGTTGAGTGCACGCCACGCCGAGTTGCTGCACTACGCCGGTCTGACACAAGATTAGAAGGTATCCCATGACTTTTGTCCCCCCCAGCGTAAAATTGTAAGTGACCGGCAACGCCGCGTAATCAGCGATTTATTAAATGTGTGGTGGCTGTTGAGTCGTGATGAAATGAATCGGTATCTACCCCTCTGCAGAGGATATCTTCAGCAGGAGTCCGTAACTCGTTATGCGGGGCGCTGCAGCGCGGCGCTTCGCATTCTCGCACGTGTTAGCGCCAGCCTCCATGTTGAGGGTGCGTGCGCGCAGTGCGTGTCAGAGCGTGCTCACGGTGCTGCCAACATTGCATAAACTCTGCTCTCGGAAAGCGCATCGCACCGAAAACGCTGTACTCTTCAGGTCCCTGGTATGTCCCGACTACGATAGCGTTGAGTTTAGGAATGCGAGGCGTGCGCCTACTCGATTTCAAATGGTTCAAATGGCTCTGAGCACAATGGGACTTAACATCTGAGGTCATCAGTCCCCTAGAACTTAGAATTACTTAAACCTAACTAACCTAAGTACGTCACACACATCCATGCCCGAGGCAGGATTCGAACCTGCGACCGTAGCGGTCGCGCGGTTCCAGACTGACGCGCCTGGAATCGCTCGGCCACAAGTCGAGTGAGTAATCTTATTTAAACTGGAAGCCAAACACGAATTAAATTACAGGAGAATTTTCATACCCGAAACACTGGATGCATTTGAAAGAAAGGTACATAGACGAATTATCGGCCCAATCTGTGAAAGAGGAAGATGGAGAAGGAGATACAACCATGAGTTGTATACAATATACAAAGACCAGCTCATCAGAAGGATAGTGAAATCATCCATACTGAGGTGGGCGGGACATGTGGCTCGCATGAATGATACAGAAGTGCCAAAAAGAATATTACAAGGAAAGCCAGGACGTGGTCGACCAATAGCCAGATGGGAAGATGGAGTAATCGAAGATCTTAAGAAGATGGGCTATAGAAACTGGAGAGTATTGGCAAAGGACCGAGAGAGATGGAAGGAAATTGTAGAAGAGGCCAAGGCTCATCATGAGCTGTAGAGCCAAGAAAGAAGAGAAGCTCGTGATAGACTGGTCATGCTTGATGGGCGTTTAATTTCAGCTTCATTGTGAACTGTCTACGTCTGCATACGTACTCCTCAAGCCGCGTGGCGGAGGCTGCTACTCATTCGCTTTCCTCTTCCGTTCGCAAGTAGAGCGAGGAGGAACCCCAACCGTGGACATGCTTCCGTACGATCCCTGAGTTTTCTTATTTTGTCTTCGCAGACCTTACGCGAAATGTACATTGGTATCGGTAGAATCGTTCTACAGTCGGTTTCCTATGCCGGTTGCTTGAATTTTCTCAGTAGTGTTCGCTCGCGAAAACAACATGGTGTCCGTAAGACTCTCGTGTTGATCGAGCCTACCGGGAAGAAAGCTAACAGCACACCCCTGAACGTGCTGCGGCAGCTGCAGCCATCATTACGTGGCACGTGAGTTCTGGACGCGCCTGCTAACGGCGGCGTCGCGTGCACTGGTCGCATGTGGCCTGTGGCGCCGCGCCGCACGAGACACGTGGCTGCCCTTGGGGTAGTGCCGGCGCTGGCGCTGGGGCTGGGGCTGGCTGTCGAGCTGCAGGGAGTAACAGTCAACTGCTATGTACACCGACACGTCGCTCCTAACGCAGGCCCAGTTCTCACAGATTTGCTAACAGTAGCAGATAACACCGGCAAGCAACATACAGGAGTCGGATAAATTTGTGGAAGCACTGCGAGGAATGCTTGCGTGAACATTAATGCATACGCTAACCGAGCGTGCAGGTTACAAGTTGTACTTGAGCGCGAACGCCACCTGCGCAATGTCCTCAACATGTTGCAAGTGTCACTGGTGATCACGATGTTGTGGATGCGTTATGTCGGAGCAAAGTCGCACAGCCGGCCGGTGTGGCCATGCGGTTCTAGGCGCTGCAGTCTGGAACCGCGTGACCGCTACGGTCGCAGGTTCGAATTCTGCTTCCGGCATGGATGTGTGTGATGCCCTTAGGTTAGTTAGGTTTAAGTAGTTCTAAGTTCTAGGGGACTGATGACCACAGATGTTAAGTCCCATAGTGCTCAGAGCCATTTGAAATTTGAAAGTCGCACATTGTTGATGCTCTTGTGGTGTGTGCTTCCATAACCGAAGTGTTTGGTGTTTCGAGAGCCACTCTATCGAACATCTCCAAAGCCACTGCATATAGGGAAAGCGGGAAACCAACATCTCCCAAGTCACAGCGTGGAAGAAAGCGTGCCCGCATCTCGTGGTCGTGCGGTAGCGTTCTCGCTTCCCACGCCCGGGTTCCCGGGTTCGATTCCCGGCGGGGTCAGGGATTTTCTCTGCCTCGTGATGGCTGGGTGTTGTGTGCTGTCAGGTTAGTTAGGTTTAAGTAGTTCTAAGTTCTAGGGGACTTATGACCACAGCAGTTGAGTCCCATAGTGCTCAGAGCCATTTGAACCATTTTTTTGAAGAAAGCGTATGTCGAGTGAACGTGACGGACGCTCGCTGAAGAGGATTGTGGCGAAAAATAAAGGGACAACAGCTGCAAAATTCTTTGCAGAACTAAATGTTGCCTTCGCGAAACCTGTCAGCATCAGCAGTCGGATGAAACTCGTTTCCGATTCTTTCCAGCTTCTGCCCGATTCTCGTCACGAGAATGAAACATGGCGGGGGTTCGGTGGCGATTTGGGCAACCGTATCGTGGTTTTCCAAGGGCCCCACGATTACTCGGTAAGACTTATTATTTGGCCATTTTGGCTTATCCAGTGCATCACATAGTATCGTGTTCATTCGCGATGTTGAAGCTGTGTTCCAAGACGACAAGGTGCTTGTTGACAGAGTCACACCGCCCGGAATTCGTTTTCTGAGTCATCACAGACATCAAATCTCAGTATTATAGAGCCTTTGAGGTCTTTTTTGGAGAGAAGGGTGCGTGGTCGTTATCCGTCTGCATCGCCGTTACCAGACCATGGTAATATCTGCAGGAACGGCGGTACAAGATTCCCTTGAAAACCGTGCAAGATCTGTGTGTATCCATTCCGAGACGACTGGAAGTCGTTTGAATGTCTTCGGGTCGTCTTCACCTTATATATTGTGTATCTAGTACTTCTATATTTTTGTCCAACTCTGTGAATGACTTGCGGGTTATGTATTTAGATTAATCATAGATAATTGCGTAGTTGTCTCTGCACGAAGACGCCTAGACTTTTTAGATGGAACATATTTAGATAGAGACTGACACTGTAAACTGGAAAAAAGAACGGGAAAGAAGACAGAAAACGATAGGAATAAAGAAAAGGAAACGGACGGATGTGGAAGAGAGAGAAACAGAGTACGTCAGCACGCTCTACACAGTTCGTCATTCTTTCAGATATTGAAGCACGGGGAGAGAGGGGCTGCGCTCATTCTAGACTATTTGTCAATCAATTGACATCTGTGCCAAATAGGAGTACCTGAGGTTACTGAACAAAGGGAGGCTGCACGGATAGTGACAGGTTCGTTTGGAGCACGGGAGAGGGCGCCAGTGCTGCCGTGAGACCGCAACCGGCGGACGAGCGCCGGCTGTGCCGCGAAAGCCTAGTTGATACAGTTTCGGGGACTAGTGTTTTGTGGGGAGCCTAGGAATATACTGCAGCCCGCCACGTATTGTGCGCGCAGGGACGGCGAAGACGGGATCAGACCAGGTACAGCATACACAGAGGAACTGTAGCTGGCGTTTCTCCCGCGCTCTATACGCGTGTGGAATGAGCGTGTGCTTCAGTAGTTGGTGCAGTGGGAAGTGCCCTCTGTCACGCACTTCAGTGACTCGCAGAGTATGGATGTAGATGTAGGCATACGTCGTTTGAAATGTGGGGTAACGATTGATAATTTTTTTCTTCTTCCTAAGTTGTTTTGAAGGCGGAGGAGAACAGTGTTTCGGCTTTCAGCTGACGCTGTTCACGCCGAATCGTGTGAGACGAATCCAGCGCGGTTTCCGCGGATAGTATTGACCGAGATCTCGCAGCCTGTGTGTGGAGCGACTGCCGCCGCTGTTCCCGCACACAGTGCCGGCTGACCACACCAGCCGAAGCCGACACCGGCAGTAAGCAGCCGATGGTGCTGACGAGACGCTTTTTCAGTCACAGCGTCAGGAAGTACCTGAGAGCTAAATTCCTGTCACCTCCGAATGAGCAGCTGGACGAAGCCGAGATTGACGCGTCGGGATTTTTGTCATCATGGTGGACTTACTCCATTTTTTTTCAAACACTTTGTTACACCTATGCAGAGCTCAGCGTAGACGGTGACTGCTCTCATTTCAAATCCAGTAACACTTCTTCTGAATAGCCCTCGAGCTGAAGCATATACTACTTCGCGAAACTGATCGGTTGTAGAAACGCTATTCTAGCTTTATTAATTTGCAAACCAGTATTTATATGTGTACGACATTCAGTGGAGTACGATACTAGATGGTCTTACAAAACATAAACTTTTCCTGGTGGCATTTTTAACGTCATTCACACACTTTCATCGAACTTACTGTACTGTAATGAGTAGCTTCCCAGTAAGAGAAACAGCAAGTCGAAAATTTGTATCCTACTTCGTCAGACTAGTTGATAGTAGTTGCTTCAAAAAGTGGAAAATATCTGTACTCGTGCTGTACAATTCGCAAAATTTGTGTTCGCGATGAGAGAGCACACGAAAAACCACAGCCGAACTACATTTGATATTTACAGCAATGCATAGGTGCCTCCAGTACCTCCTTTATATAATGACACGCTAAAATTACGCCCGCCCTCTTCAGAGAAGCTCACGATTGCAACTGAAACTGAAACAGAAACGTGATTCGTGCTGTCTCCTGTATTGTGCGAGTGGCATCGTGAATCGTGTCGCATATTGTACCGTCCCAAGCGGGACATGGATGTCACATCGGTAAACGTCGCTTCCCGCCACCTTCACATTGCAGTGTGTCGTATTATTTCAGAGTGAGCAGCGTTCAAAAGAATCCAAAGACAAGCGTCCCTGAAAAAGATGAGTACACATTTGTGTGTTAGGAAGTGTTTTGGGAAAGTATTCTTCTGGAGTGTAGGATTATGCAGAAGTGAAACAAGGATGATAAGTAGTGGAGACAAAAAGAGACCGTAAGCTTTTAATTTGTGACGTTACATACGAATGCTGAATGTTACGATTAGTAATAAAGATGTATTGAAGCGAACTGCGTTGATAAAACTTGATCTAAAGATGGGATCGCTTTACGGGACACATCCTGAGACATTAAGGAATAGTTACTTTGGTAATGGAGGGAAACGTAGGGGCCAAAAATTGTGGAGGGTGACACAGGCTTGTATACGCTAAGCGTGTTCAGATAGGTTGTCGGGGCGAAAGTTATCCAGAGATGAAGAGACCCGTACAGGGCGTGGAGAGCTGCATCGAACCGTTCCTCCGACCGAAGACGACAATTACAACAGCCAGACAGTCTACTGAAAGTTGGTAACAAATAGCCCTGCGGTGAATGGGAGGCGAGCGGTACGACTACTTCGGCACGAACCGTCGCCGTCGGACGGTGTTTATTTCGGTAGCACAAAGTGGTGTGACGCGCCTTATGAACGCGCGCGGCAGCAGGTGCGCCATTCATCCCGGACCTGGCCGTGACGTCACGGGGCGCAGCCGCAGCCTCACAAATAGCGCCGTCACCAGCTGCGGCAGAGCGAGCCGTCACGCGGCTGCACTTCGCGGCCCCTGGGGTAGCGGAAGCGTCGGCGTCGGCGAGCGAGCTGGCGCAGCGACTGCGCCGTGATCAGAGTCGCGTCCGGATTTAGATTTTCGTTAATTTCCCTAAATCGCTCGAGGCAGATGTCGGGACGCTTCCTTTGTAAAGGACACGGCCTCGTCATTAACGGCACTTTAACCTTGTGCTTCATTTAATGTTTAACGCGCAGATGTCTTGTAAATCTGCACCAACTCTGTAGCATCTGGATGTCCTGTGAGCCACAGCACCAAACACTGTGTAGTGCAGACAGGACGCTATTTCGTAGCAATATAAGCCATCCTGTAATATGTTGGAGCTAGGGGACAATAACTCCCTTTTATGCTTCGGTATGAAGTCCTGATTTTAGCCATCCCAACGCGAAATACAGCGTGGTCCAAACCTTTAAGGTAAAAATTGTGCACACTAAACTGCGTATTTGGGAACCAATGGCCGAAAATATTTCCGCTGGCACCAAATATTCAGTTAACAGTGAGAGTGAAGACGTGACCTCTTCAAAAAATATGTTTTCAGCCGTCGCAGTAGTTTCGCCGGCATCGTGTCGGCTGTGGTATTCCTCAAGCCACGCTCGTCTGAAATCATTAGCAACGATTCTCTGCTCAGTTGAACCCAATATGAATTGCTCCCGTTTCCTGACGTTATGCATGGTAAGGTGGTGTCGACGCCTCGGTAGTATGTCAAATCCACACTTGCAGTGAATTTATTCATACGTGCCTAAAGGTCGTTGGTTTGTCCAAGGTTACAAATGGTTCAAATGGCTCTGCGCACTATGGGACTTAACATCTGAGGTCATCATTCCCGTAGAACTTAGAACTACTTAAACCTAGCCGGCTGCTGTGGCCGAGCGGCTCTAGGCGCTTCAGTCCGGAACCGCGCTGCTGCTACAGTCGCAGGTTCGAATCCTGCCTCGGGCATGGATGTGTGTGATGTCTTTTAGGTTAGTTAGGTTAAGATAGTTCTAAGTCTAGGGGACTGATACCTCAGATGTTAAGTCCCATAGTGCTTAGATCCATTTTTTGAACTTAAACCTAACTAACCTAAGTACATCACACACATCCATGCCCGAGGCAGGATTCGCACCTGCGACCGTAACAGTCGTGCGATTCCAGACTGAAGCGCCTAGAACCGCAGGGCCACCGCGGCCGTCTCCAAGGTTACAGGTCGACTACTTCTTACGATGTCTGAGATGATTTTAAGTGGTTGAAAAAACACAGCTGACCTGCACCAGCCATTACCATGGACCCTACTTTAGCTGACGACGTGATGCTGGCAACAGAAAACAAGCTTGATCTGCAAAGCCTAACTCAAAACTGGAGTGACCGGTTAGCGCAACACGGTTTTTCCTTAATTTGAAGACAACCGAGTACATGACATCAGACAGACTTGAAATGGGAACCATCACGATTAATGGTGAAGATCTGACTCGTCTGAGTAAGTTTACGTACCTTGGTCCCATGATCACCGTTGAGGGCCGACTCACCGAAGAGGTTAACACCAGAACTCAGGCAGCCTGGATGAAGTGGCGAACAACAACCGGAGTCACTTTGGACCGCAGGATGAAAGATAATTTAAAATAAAAAATCCATCGCACTGTCATCCGACCAGTCACCTTGTATGGTTGTGAGTGCTGGCCGACTGCTGCAGTTGAGACAGAACGCCGCCTAAGTGTAATGGAAATGAAGATGCTAAGGTGGACAGCGGGCCTCACTAAGTTAGATCACGTTTCTAATGACAGCATTAGGAAACAGTTTGGTGTTACACCGATCCAAGAGAAGATGCCTGAGAGTCGCCTTCGATGGTTTGGGCATGTTTTACGGGCCGGTGATGACTCTATTGCCAAGGCGGGTGACACGCTTGAAGTCGTCGGCAGTAAACCCAACGGACGACCTAAGTAACGTTGGGCCAATGCAATTCATAAAGACCTTAAATGTGTGAACATCTACTCAGATGCAGCCCGTGATAGAGCGAAATGGAGACAACGAACCCATGTAGCGGACCCCGCGGGCACGCGGGACAAACGCTGAAGGAAAAGAAGAAGAAAAACAAAATCTTTCCGTAATGTTTGTTTATAATCGTTCAGCGCAGAACAAAGAATATCGTCTCTCAACTCTCTTCAGAACTGCACACAGCTGCCCTCCTTCGGCCGAGCGGCTTCTCTTACTATGGAGTCCTGTGACGTAATTTCTGCGCCATCCAACAAGCTCCACGCAAGAATTGTAAAATGTCTGTGAGAGAAATGTGTATCTCCATAATGTCTAATAACGACGAAAGCAAATTCAGTGGATCAAAACGGTATTCAGGGACCCTGACACATAGGTGATGTATTCCATTTTAATCATCAATTATAAATATGACCTTGTATCTTTCTTTCTTTTGCTTGTGCCTTTTTCTTGTAATGACGCAGGGTCGGTATGGTTAACCAGAACTTCCTAGGATTTTCTGTACAGACTTGACAGAAAATCCTAGGAAGTTCTGGTCTTACGTTAAATCAGTAAGTGGCTCGAAACAGCATATCCAGACACTCCGGGATGATGATGGCATTGAAACAGAGGATGACACGCGTAAAGCTGAAATACTAAACACCTTTTTCCAAAGCTGTTTCACAGAGGAAGACCGCACTGCAGTTCCTTCTCTAAATCCTCGCACAAACGAAAAAATGGCTGACATCGAAATAAGTGTCCAAGGAATAGAAAAGCAACTGGAATCACTCAACAGAGGAAAGTCCACTGGACCTGACGGGATACCAATTCGATTCTACACAGAGTACGCGAAAGAACTTGCCCCCCTTCTAACAGCCGTGTACCGCAAGTCTCTAGAGGAACGGAGGGTTCCAAATGATTGGAAAAGAGCACAGGTAGTCCCAGTCTTCAAGAAGGGTCGTCGAGCAGATGCGCAAAACTATAGACCTATATCTCTGACGTCGATCTGTTGTAGAATTTTAGAACATGTTTTTTGCTCGAGTATCATGTTCTTTTTGGAAACCCAGAATCTACTATGTAGGAATCAACATGGATTCCGGAAACAGCGATCGTGTGAGACCCAACTCGCGTTATTTGTTCATGAGACCCAGAAAATATTAGATACAGGCTCCCAGGTAGATGCTATTTTTCTTGACTTCCGGAAGGCGTTCGATACAGTTCCGCACTGTCGCCTGATAAACAAAGTAAGAGCCTACGGAATATCAGACCAGCTGTGTGGCTGGATTGAAGAGTTTCTAGCACACAGAACACAGCATGTTGTTATCAATGGAGAGACGTCTACAGACGTTAAGGTAACCTCTGGCGTGCCACAGGGGAGTGTTATGGGACCATTGCTTTTCAGAATATATATAAATGACCTAGTAGATAGTGTCGGAAGTTCCATGCGGCTTTTCGCGGATGATGCTGTAGTATACAGAGAAGTTGCAGCATTAGAAAATTGTAGCGAAATGCAGGAAGATCTGCAGCGGATAGGCACTTGGTGCAGGGAGTGGCAACTGTCCCTTAACATAGACAAATGTAATGTATTGCGAATACATAGAAAGAAGGATCCTTTATTGTATGATTATATGATAGCGGAACAAACACTGGTAGCAGTTACTTCTGTAAAATATCTGGGAGTATGCGTGCGGAACGATTTGAAGTGGAATGATCATATAAAATTAATTGTTGGTAAGGCGGGTACCAGGTTGAGATTCATTGGGAGAGTGCTTAGAAAATGTAGTCCAGCAACAAAGGAGGTGGCTTACAAAACACTCGTTCGACCTATACTTGAGTATTGCTCATCAGTGTGGGATCCGTACCAGATCGGGTTGACGGAGGAGATAGAGAAGATCCAAAGAAGATCGGCGCGTTTCGTCACAGGGTTATTTGGTAACCGTGATAGCGTTACGGAGATGTTTAATAAACTCAAGTGGCAGACTCTGCAAGAGAGGCGCTCTGCATCGCGGTGTAGCTTGCTCGCCAGGTTTCGAGAGGGTGCGTTTCTGGATGAGGTATCGAGTATATTGCTTCCCCCTACTTATACCTCCCGAGGAGATCACGAATGTAAAATTAGAGAGATTAGAGCGCGCACGGAGGCTTTCAGACAGTCGTTCTTCCCGCGAACCATACGCGACTGGAACAGGAAAGGGAGGTAATGACAGTGGCACGTAAGGTGCCCTCCGCCACACACCGTTGGGTGGCTTGCGGAGTATGAATGTAGATGTAGATGAATCGGATTTGGCAAGGTTAATTGAAGGGGTTGCCGGATGCCCCTCCTGCCGCCATCCCGCACCCCCTGGGATGGGATGAGTGTACCCCAACTGTCAGCGTCGAGTGTAGTCCATGTAATAGTGCGAATGTGATCAGATGTCTGCGAGGCGTGTAACTGAGGCGGGACGTGGGGACCAGCCCGGTATTCACGTAGGGGGATGTGGGAAACCGCCTTAAAAACCACATCCAGACTGGCCGGCACACCGGTCTCCGTCGTTAAGCCGCGGGGCGGATTCAATTCGGGGCCGGCGCGCCTACCAGAGTCCAGGAAGCAGCGCATTAGCGCTCTCGGCTAACCAGGCGGAAATCTGACCTTGTATATTCTAGGGCATATCATCTCTTACGTTATGGGTGCATTAGTATCAGTGTTTCGGTCGGTTACAACATTGTCGTTTAAATGAAACGAATCGCCATTATCGACGTATTTCGATCTTGTGCATTCACTTTGATACTTCAAATACTTGAGAATACTTTTCAATGAAACTGCCATAGATTACTGAATGTGAGCTATCCCCCGCAAACCTTTCATGTTGCTGCTAATAAGAGGCTGTTCTAACTTGAAGTAGGTATTAGTAATGACGGTGGTAATTTCCTAAATACTAACCAAGTATGAAAACTCGAGTCAGATGAAGAAAGTTTCAAGTAACAAGATCGATACTCAAAGAGACGGATAATTTCAAGTAATTTTATGTTGTTGCCGAAAGTATCTTACGTTTCACCAGAATCAAGTTTTGTCACGCGAAAATTTAGGTTATGATGAACAAAGCGCCTTCTTCCAAAAGTATTCAATTAGAAATTGTCAAAATCGATCTTTGATTTATGAAAAGATGTATAATTCAATAAAATTATGTCCCCACTAGAAACTATAGAAGAACGAATTAGTTCCTTTCTTCAAAGTGAGTAGCTTAGGATAGCGGACAGTCTTTATGCGACGGAGGCCACGTGACAGCAGGATTTCGCCAGAACTACCTTATGCGTCGCTTCTTGAGAGGGGGACGACGACGGGGTCGACACCCCTCTAGGCTGTAATAGAGGGTGCTGTTCGCCGCTCTTGCATTGTACGGCGTGGGGATTGCCGTCACTCCGTTCGTGTCGTTCCACGTTCGTTTTCCATATGATCGAGCCTTTTGTGGCACCAGCGCAACATTTTCACTTACATTCCACACATATGTTTCGTGATTTGTTGTTACTGTCACATAGAGCTACTGGTCGGGTAACTGCTGTAGAAATCTATCCCTTAAGACGGTTGCGAAATTTCTAGCCACAGGACACAATAGTGGCTCGGCGCCGTTTATTTTCTGTGATGACGGTGCCACATGTCCACGGTACAGTTTCCATACACTCAGTTTTCTTAGGTTTAGCCTCTAGGCGCTATTGTGTAAATGACTTTTCCTGCTCAGCGTCAAATTCTTTACGTGTTGGCGGGTTGTGAGGCGAAAAAGATACCGTTCGAGGATAGGAAGCCTGAATATCCGAGGACGGGACGTGCGTACACAGAATAAGAGACAGGCGAGTGCGCAGACACCCGACGCTCACCAGCATCGAGTGCTTTGCAAATCGTAACAACTTGTGACGTAACACTAATCTTGCAAGTTACCACAAGAACTCGATGCCCTCTGGTGCACTCGTACTGGCGAAGGGCTGTGATCAGACCTCATTCTGCCAGCCCGATTTACATTTACCGTGTTCCCGTGACGCACGTTCTGTCGCCCTTGTCCGGTCCGATCTCTCGCACTGTCTCTTATTACGCTGGTGGCACCGAGGTAAAAAAAAAAATCTTGCCGAGTCGAGAACAAATGGTCACGCCCGAATTGGGACTTTGTAATGAAGCCGTCACAGCTATCGTTTCAGCTCTTCGCTCAGCTTACCGCTCTATGCTCACAGGCTTTGATGACAGCTTTACTCACTTTGCCAATGTTTGTATCACAGTTATCAAAACACTTTTCTTTTTAACTGCTACATGTATCGAGATGATCAATGCCTTTCATTATGGACCAAGTTGGCCCACATTGCCTTCAACTGCAAACTGAAGAGCGAGCAGGTGATTCTACAGTACCTGACAAGTAGCAGTTGCAGGGTATCCGACCCCTCCACAGCTCGCTTTATGAATCACTGGCGACGTAGTGCGCGGACACTCCTGGGGAAGACTGGCTTTCTACAAAGTAGGTTAACACTACGTTGAATACAAAAAAATGGTTCAAATGGCTCTGAGCACTATGGGACTTAACTTCTGTGGTCATCAGTCCCCTAGAACTTAGAACTACTTAAACCTAACTAACCTAAAGACATCACACACATCCATGCCCGAGGCAGGATTCGAACCTGCGACCGTAGCGGTCACGCGGTTCCAGACTGAAGCGCCTTTAACCGCACGGCCACACCGGCCGGCCGTTGAATACAGATATGAGTTGTTAATAATACTAACAAAGAAACGCACGTTGACGGAAACTACGTAAATCTCTGTAGATTGCTCTACACTGATAGAGGGGAAATTCGTAGTCATCCTGTCCTGCAGTTGTAGCATTCATACGGGAAAGTTCATTTTCCCCCAGCACGTGTGCATTGGTTGAGAACGGCTTGAGAAGTGTGTAATTTGTAACTGTGATACCAGTGACTTTTGTAGTAAAGGGATTTAATTGGTAAAGTGGCACCCTGCTGTTGTCTATCGTTAAAAGCGTATTTGAAGCCCTGTAATTGTGTTGTAGTCACCTGGTGGTGAATTAATGAATGACCAGAAAGTTATTGCACTTCCGTCGCTTTTAATTGTGTTACTGGTAGACTGCATATCTCTCTTCCGTTCTGGCATTCCTGTGACTTGTAAGAGTGGGCTGCAATGAGTGGAACCACTTTACCACACATCCACAGTATATCTTCCAGGGTGGGTGTCAGTATGTGTGATGATAGGACTGATCATTTTTAAATCTAAAACAGTAATCTGCTGCAATGCATTGCTTGACTTGGGTTGAAATATCTCAAGTTCCGTAACACCTAGGCGACCTCCTGCTGTTACAGTGGAAGCCAATTTAAGCCTCCCAGTTTTTCGAAGAGCTGAGGCTGAGGTGATGCATTTGACACCTCAAGCCGTGGAAACCATTACAGCCAGCGATTGTGAAGGCAATCAAATCAACATTGTGAATATATACTGCTAGCATGTTGCACCTGGCACAGGCCCTTCAACTTGGTTGACAGTTGACAGCACCAGCTTTTCTACATAGCAAGTTACTTAACAATTGTAAATAAATACCCACTTCATAAACTGAAAATAACTCCACTATATAAACACTAGCCCGGTGAAGTTATTTTGTCTACTCACACGAGAGAACTGGTGGGGAGGTGCAGTCTTGTCTATTAACTGAAAAACGAACAGCGCTTCTGGTGGGGAATGATGATGATGATGATGGTTTCTTTTGGGCGCTCAATATAGAGGTCATCAGCTCCCGTACAAGTACCCAATCTTTCCAGTTCCAATCTCGCCACTTCCTGAATGATGATGAGGACAACACAAGCACCCAGTCCCCAGGTGGAGAAAATCCCCGACCCGGCCGGAAATCGAACCCGAGACACGGTGATCCAGAGGTAGTAACGCTAGCCACTAGACCACGAGCTGCGGACTCCTGGTGGGGGAAGTCGCCTATCCCGGAAGAGCACTACGGCTGCCCTACAGTATACTTAGAATCAGTTTCCCTCTAGCCTTGAGGAATAGTGTGCAGAGATTATCGTAGAACCTGTCTGTATGCTTTTTCTTGCATTAGTATTACTGTATTAGTAATTCATATCTGTATTCCATTTAGTGTTATCGCGCTTTCTGGAAAATAATCACCCCCGGCGATGTCTGCACACGGCGTCCCCAGTGATTCATCAGGCGTGCTGTACAGCGTCGGCATAACAGTGAAACGTCCTTAGTTGCTTCTTGTGACGCAGAGTGGTACTTAGAGTGGGTATGACCTGGTCCCTCTTCACTTTGCAGACCTATGCAGGCGGGTTCGAATAGTTCAAATGGCTCTGAGCACTATGGGACTCAACTGCTGTGGTTATCAGTCCCCTAGAACTTAGAACTACTTAAACCTAACTAACCTAAGGACATCACACACATCCATGCCCGAGGCAGGATTCGAACCTGCGACCGTAGCAGTCGCACGGTTCCGGACTGCGCGCCTAGAACCGCGAGACCACCGCGGCCGGCTATGCAGGCGGGGGGAAGTGCACGAGCACCAGCGTCGTACCCCTGCGCTTCTATCCCCCCCCCCCCAAACCCTCACCTCCGCCGTGTTACAGCCCCAGAACACGGTGTATCCAGTCATTTAACAATAAACAACAGTTTCAAACAATTAAAATGTTATTTTTAATAATTAGCGGTTTTTCCATCGCCCGCAACGCGATAAGTATTAGTATAGCGGGAAATTTGACATAGTTCAATTTTGTACTGGGAAATATTTTCGCAAGAGGCCGCGGTTTTCGAGTTATTGAAGAGAATCGTAAAACAGTGATCTTTAAATGTCCCCACCTACACGCCACGCCCACACCTCACCGGTCGGAATTTTTTGGTATGTTATTCATCAGACTCACCCGTACACTACAAAATTTTGCGACTACACGAATTTTTTCCCGTTTTCGACCTTTTTGGTCTTCGTTGACTGGAACAATTTACACCTCATTGTGAGGAGTGTTTTAATTACAACCTACAGTAGTTATAGCTCCGTGATGTGGATCGTGGATCTTTGTTAGGTTTCCCTCAAGGTACTTGAGAGTCCGCCCGTTAACGACTCCGCAGCGTTTCTGTGATTGTTCCACCAATTTCACGCACCTGTGAAGATTCGCGCCGTACTCCCTCGTACACGAGACATGTACTTGGACATGACTAGGCGATACTTATCACACACGTTGACAGCGGTCGAACAAGTCGTGCTGGGCCGATTATAATACGAGAGCGCTGCATGTGTCAACATTACGGCTATAAAGTATCCCGTCGTTTCCGGTCGCTAATTCAGTTGGCCGCACGGCCACCGCGGCGCTGCGGTCGCGTTCGCGCAGCGTGGGGCGGCGCCCGGGTCCGCGCCGCTGCGAGGTATCGATTGTGGGTGAGCGCCGCTATTCCTGGCCGCGGCGCGCTATTTCAGTGGCGGAGCTAAATATAGCCGGCCGGCGCAGGGAGGGGCGGGTGGGGGCGGGCGGCGGTACTGCGCCTCTGCCTCTGCCGCCGCGGCGCTCAGCCGCCGACCTTGGCAGCTATTTTTAGCGCGGCGAGGCGCGCGCGCCATTGTAAACTGACATCCAGAGCAGCGGGCGGGGCGGGGGCGGGCGGGCGGGCACCTGCCGCGGCGGCGGGCAGCGCGGCGCTAAAAATTGCGCGTCCGCTCCTCGGCGCCGCCGCTGCCGCCTCCACCGAGGTTGTTTTTAGTGGAGGCCGGCGTCGTAAAGCGGATTTATCGGGGCTCGCCCCCACGGCGCAACCTCTGGCATGTGCGTGCACGCGTGACGGGCGCCTAAAAAATCAGTCACCCCACCCCGTCTCTGCCGCCTCCCGCGCGGTCTGACGAATTCTCAACGGCGGCACCTCTGACGCGTGACTGTGTTGACGGTCTCGGACAAGTTCGGTTCCGAATTCTCTTCTTCGTCTTTCGAGAGAAATAGGCAGATATCTAATTGTCGATCCACCCTCTTGCAAGTCACCTTAAGGTGTGCGATGGATGGTACTTCTTGCACCATTATCAATTCACCCCTTTCTGTTCAAGAATAATGCCTGCGAAGAATGTCCTGTGCTGAGGCTCCGTATTCGCTTTAATTTCCTGGGCTTCCCCTTCGCGGGCCTTTCAACGAGGTGTCGTCGCAGGGAGCTCATCATCTGACGTCAGCGGGTGTTGGAGGCGACCTCACCCTGGTAGTCGGCCATTGTGGCCGAGCGGTTGTAGACGCTTCAGTCTGGAGCCGCGTGACCGCTACGGTCGCAGGTTCAAATTCTGCCTCTGGCATGGATGTGTGTGATGTCGTTAGGTTAGTTAGGTTTAAGTAGTTCTAAGTTCTAGGGGACTGATGACCTCAGATGTTAAGTCCCGTAGTGCTCAGAGCCATTTTTTTTTTCACCCTGATAGCTGGTCAGAAAGCTGATACTGGGACTAATTCTGGCCTTCTCTCGATGCTAGGCAATACGTATCTAAAGTTAAAACCCCAAGTTACCGCAAGAGATGTCAAATTTCTTCAAGTATTACTCTCACGTGCGGGAGATACTCTGTTTCGTACGTCGGCAGACACTGTAAAAAGGCTTTCCTGGATCGCTTTGCTTTTAAGTGCCTTAAACTCGAATCTGTGCTTCTCAGTAGATCTGGAAAATAAGGAAGAAAGAGACACAAAAAGGAAAAAAGCAGAGACAGAAATAAGAACGCTGTTATTGCAATTACTGTCCGGATGGCTGCTGCTGATGGGTTTCTCCAATGAATTTGGCGCTCTTGCCGCTATTAGTGGACATAGTATCTGCATCTACGTTATTAATCTGATATTCACAATTAATTGCCTGGCAGAGGGTTCAATGAACCACCTTCAAGCTGTCTCTGTAGCTTTCCACTCTCGAACGGCGCGCGGGAAAACGAGCACTTAACATTTTCCTTTGCGAGCCCTGATTTCTCTTATTTTATCGTGATGATCATTTCTCCCTATGTAGGCGGGTGCCAACAGAATGATTTCGCAATCGGAGGAGAAAACTGGTGATTGAAATTTCATGAGAAGATCCCGTCGCAACGAAAACCGCCTTTGTTTTAATGATTGCCACTCCAATTCACGTATCATGTCTGTGCCACTATCTCCCCTATTTCGCGATAATACAAAAAGTGCGGCCCTTCTTTGAACTTTTTCAGTATCATCAGTGAGTCCCACCTAGTACGGATCCCACACCGCACAACAATACTCCAGAATAGGGCGGACAAGTGTAGTATAAGCAGTCTCTTTAGTAGATCTGTTGCACCTTCTAAGTGTTCTGCCAATGAATCACAGTCTTTGGTTTGCTCTACCCACAACATTATCTATGTGATCGTTCCAATTTAGGTTATTTGTAATTGTAATCCCTAAATATTTAGTGGAAAATACAGCCTTCAGATTTATGTGACTTATCACCTAATCGAAATTTAGCTGATTTCTTTTAGTAATCATGTGAATAACTTCACACTCTTCTTTATTCAGGGTCAAAAAATGATTCAAATGGCTCTGAGCACTATGGGACTCAACTGCTGTGGTCATCAGTCCCCTAGAACTTAGAACTACTTAAACCTAACGAACCTAAGGACATCACACACATCCATGCCCGAGGCAGGATTCGAACCTGCGACTGCTACGGTTCCGGACTGCGCGCCTAGAACCGCGAGACCACCGCGGCCGGCGCCTATAACACTTCCTTGGTGAAAGTCGGATATTACTTCTGTTTTACTCGATGACTTTCCTTCTATTACTACGAGCTGTGACCTTTCCGACAGGAAATCACGAATCCAGTCGCACAACTGAGACAATATTCCGCAGGCACACAGTTTGGTAAGAGGACGCTTGTGAGGAACGGTGTCGAAAGCCTTCTGAAAATCTAAAAATATGGAGTCAATTTGACATCCCCTGTCGATAGCACTCATTACTTCATGAGTATAAAGAACTAGTTGTGTTTCACAAGAATGATGTTTTTCTGAATCTGTGCTATGTGCCAATAATCGTTTTCTTCGAGATACTACATTATGTTCGAACACAGTATTTGTTCTAAAACCGAAGTGCAAATCGACGTTATTGATATGGGCCTGTAATTCAGCGGATTATTCCTACTTTCCTTATTGGGTATTGGTGTGACTTGAGCAATTTTCCAGTCTTTAGGTATGGATCTTTCTGTGAGTGAGCGGTTATATATAATTACAAAATATGAAGCTATTGTATCAGCATACTCTTAGAGAAACCTGACTGGTATGCAACCTGGACCAGAGGCCTTGCCTTTATTAAGCGATTTAAGCTGCTTTGTTACACCGAGTATATCTATTTCTATGTTTCCCATCTTGGCAGTTGTTCTTGATCGGAATTCGGAAATATTTACTTCATATTCTTTGGTGAAGGAGTTTCGAAAAACCGTGTTTAATAACTGTGCTTTGGTGGCACTGTCATCAGTGACTTCACCGTTGTTATCGCTCAGTGAAGGTACTGATTGCGTCTTCCCATTGGTGTGCTTTATATATGACCCTGCCAGATTCCGAGACAGAGTTTCATTGTGGAAATTATTAAAAGCATTTCGCATTGAAACACACGCTATATTTCGAACTTCTGCAAAACTTTGCCAATATTCGGGATTTTGCGTTCTTTTAAATTTGGCATGCTTTTTTCGTTGTTTCTGCAACAGCGATCTGACCCATTTTTTGTGTACCATGGGGGATCAGTACCATCACATTATGTGGTATATTATCTCTCAATTGCCGTCGATACTATCTCTTTGAAATCATTCCACATCTTTTCTACGCTTACGTGATCAGATTGGAAGGAGTGCAGACTGTCTATTAAAAAGGCGTTAAGAGCATTTTTAACAGCTTTTTTAAATATATGTAACTTGCGTTTCTTTTTGATGGTTGTGGGTGTTACGGTATTCAGCCTAGCAGCAACTGCCTTGTGGTCGCTAATCCTTGTATCCGTCATGAAACTCCCTATTTGCCCAGGAGTATTTGTTGCTAAGAGGTCAAGTATGCTTTCGCAACCATTTACGCTTCGAGTAGGCTCATGAACTAATTGTTCAAAATAATTTTCTGAGAAAGCATTCAGTACAATTTCGGGTGACGTTTTATGCCTACCGCCGGCTTTAAATATAAACTCGTAATTTTTCCACCATATCGAGGGCAGATTGAAGTCGCCACCGACTATAATGGTATTAGTGGGGTACCTATATGAAATGAGACTCAAGTTTTCTTTGAACTGTTCTGCAACTGTATCTTCTGAGTCGGGGGGTCGGTAAAACGATCCAATTAATAGTTTAGACTGATTGTCAAGTATAACCTCTACCCATACTATTTCGCAGGAACTACACTACAGGCCATTAAAATTGCTACACCAAAAAGAAATGCTGATGATAAACGGGTATTCATTGGACAAATATATTATACTAGAACTGACATGTGATTACATTTTCACGCAATTTGGGTGCATAGATCCTGAGAAATCAGTACCCGGAACAACCACCTCTGGCCGTAATAACGGCCTTGATACGCCTGGGCATTGAGTCAAACAGAGCTTGGATGGCGTGTACAGGTACAGCTGCCCACGCAGCTTCAACACGATACCACAGTTCATCAAGAGTATTGACTGGCGTATTGTGACGAGCCAGTTGCTGGGCCACCATTAACCAGACATTTTCAATTGGTGAGAGATGTGGAGAATGTGCTGGCCACGGCAGCAGTCGAACATTTTCTGTATCCAGAAAGGCACGTACAGGACCTGCAACATGCAGTGGTGCATTATCCTGCTGAAATGTAGGGTTTTGCAGGGATCGAATGAATGGTAGAGCCACGGGTCGTAACACATCTGAAATGTAACGTCCACTGTTCAAAGTGCCGTCTGCGAACAAGAGGTGACCGAGACGTGTAACCAATGGCACCCCATACCATCACGCCAGGTGATATGCCAGTACGGCGATGACGAATACACGCTTCCAATGTGCGTTCACCGCGATGTCGCCAAACACGGATGCTACCATCATGATGCTGTAAACAGAACCTGAATTCATCCGAAAAAATGACGTTTTGCCATTCGTACACCCAGGTTCGTCGTTGAGTACACCATCGCAGGCGCTCCTGTCTGTGATGCAGCGTCAAGGGTAGCCGCAGCCATGGTCTCCGAGCTGTATTTAATCTATCTTTTCTGAACACTGTTAGGTCGTTTGAAATTTCGTTTGAACGTATTTACAGCTTTAGCCAGCTTTCCGTACCTATAACTGTGCTTTTTATTAGGGCTTGGAGCTCTGGTTCTTTCTCATGACAGCAACGATAATTTACAACTACAATACTGATCGTTTTACAAATACCTACTGTGTTTTACCTGCCCCCTGTTAGACGGACGACTTTTCTGTGGTTTCCTGAGAACCTCTAACCTAAAAAACTGCCCAGTCCCTTCCACACAGCCCCCGCTACCCGTGTAGCCGCTTCCTGTGTGTAGTGGACTCCTGACCTATTAAGCAGAACCCAGAAACCCACCAAGCGATTGCGCAAGTCAAGGAATCTGCAGCCTATATGGTCACAGAACCGCCTGAGCCTTTGATTCAGACACTCCTCTTGGTTCTGCATCAAAGGACGACAGTCGGTTTGTCGACGGTGCTGCAGATGGTGAGCTCCACCTTAATATTGGAAGCAAAATTGGTAGTTTTTACCATTTCCGCTAGCCGCCCGAAACCAGAGAGAATCTCCTCCGATCCAAAGCGACACACGTCATTGGTACCAACATGGGCTACCACCTGCACTTGACTGCACCTGTACTCTTTTTGGCATCTGAAAGCACCCTTTCCATATCCGGAATGACTCCCCCCAGTATGCACACGGAGTGCACAATGGCTTCCTTCCCTTCCTTGGCGGCCATGTTCCTAAGGGCCCCATTACGCACCTAATTTAGGAGTTCCCAACTACCAGCAAACCCACCCTCTGTGAATGCCCGGACCTTGCGGGCCGAGAAGCTTCCTCTGGAACAGGGTGGACGACTGCATCCGGCTCAGAGACTTCGTCAGCCACAGATAACGCCCGAAACCTGTTCGTCAAACGAACCGGGGAGGCCCTACGATCGATCCACGGAATGCCTGCCAGAATTTGGAATGATCTTCCACTCGACCATGGGTGAGGGGTCAACCTCAGTGCAGGCAATACCCGTGGTGGCCACAGCAGTGGATCGATCGGGGTGACACGTGGATCGTGCTCGACGTCCCTCGTGTCCGACCCCCCGCAGTGATGCCCCTTGGCAGCAGCCTCAGGTTGTCTGATTGAAGCCAACACTGCCTGGAGCTGTGAGTGAAGGGTCACCAACTCACCTTGCATCTGTACACAACAGTCACAGTGCCTATCCGTTTCTGAACCCTCTCCTGTTTGAAACTCATAAATATATGTAATAAACAAACAATGTACTGCCTTATTAGCAGCAGGAACTCAAGGTGCTCTCTCACTGACGGTCTGACACACTATTTTTAAAATGAAATGAAACGTTGCTCCTAGTAAGCACTCAGATGCGCAAGAAATTACAAAAATATACTAATAACTACAAAGGTAACTGAGAAGAAGTCCCTCCTGTTTGAAGCTCGTAAAAATATGTAATAAACAAACGGCATACTGGCCTCATAAGCAGCAGGAACTCGCGGTGCTCTCTCACTGATGGTCTAACCGACACTGAGACAAGGACATGTTGAATGGGAAATCAAATCAAACATCTGACGAAGTAGCTTCGCCTGGTCACTTTGCTAAGTTAATGTATTTTGTCGTTACCCAGTGTCACTCATACTGAGCAGCCATTTACCGAAATTGGGAAGAAGTCGAGTTATTGCTTTTAAACGTACGTGTTGATCGGAGAAAAACTAGAAGCAAACGCCGAGAGGAAGAAACTGATGACTCAAGCACAGCAGAACAGTGAAGCGGTCGAGAGTAAAATTCAGTTCGGACACTTGTCATCAAAAAAAGGTGCCAGTTTGAGTGGTCGTGTTATATTTGTCACTGATTTTTGAGTAATTTATACGACTGAAGACAGCTGCGATTTTGTAAATACTCGTGAATTTTGAAGCTGCTACATTATTTTTCGAAAAAGGAGCAGGGTTCTTGCCATACCTGGTCCAAAAGAACCTTGGTTCACGTGGCTCCGGGTGATAATACCTCGTACGGCCCCTTTCCACTGTTACGACGAAGACCTCAACAGCGGCGACGGCGGAGTAGATGGAAGCTAGCGGAAGAGCTAGGTCAGGAAGGAGGCTAGACGCGGGTCCGCTTGTCTCACACTGGTTGGCTGCCCGAATTCCCTGACGGCGCACTGAGCGTACCGTTACCCCAGTCTTTGCACAGGTGGATCCAACCCAAACATTATTTCGGGATGTACCACAGGCTGAATCCAGTCCTAACAATACTCCTCGATATACCGCATACTGGGCCCAGCCCGAATCATATTCCCAGGCGTAGTGCTGGTGGATCCATCATTCGGAAGATACCTCTGAACATATCTGGATGGGTCCATACTGAACATTATCCCAGTGGTGTTTTTTACACATGGACCAACCACAACTGTTATTCCGGTCTTTGTACAGGTAGATCCACTTTAAGCAATAACCTGCATGTGTCACAGCTGGCTCCATCTTTCGGATGGCACCCCGCAATGCTGCAGCCACTGCTTCCCACGGCACCGCCGCCTCCAATATCTGTGGAGGGAGGGACTACGGAACCCTGTGGGAAGTCATCACACATAATAGCATACCTCTACTATGCGTGTGTTGACCGTAGAAGAACGTCAACTCTCTGTCTCCACGACAACAATTCATGTACAAAGGGCGTTCAAAAATTTTTGCACAGTCGTCTCTAATTTTTTTATTTTTTGCGGGAGGAGAATGAAATTGTTTGTGAATATACTTGGAATATTCAGCTATACATTGGGCCTATTCAATGTAGCCTCCATCAGCTGTGACGCATCTGGCCCAACGTTCTTCCCATGATGTAAATGCACTTTGGTAATATTCTCGGGATTGACGTTTGCACCATCGCTTGACACAGGAAATAGGTTCTCTCTCACACAATCAAATGTTTTACCGCGCAGGTAGGCCTTCAGACGACCAAAGAGGTAAAACTCAGACAGAGCCAAATCCGGACAGTAAGGAGGATGAGGAACAAATTTCCAACCAATTTTCCTGATATCCTCCTGCGCCAAAATGGCTGTATGGGGTTTGGCCTTGTCATGGTGCAGTAACGGTCACGGTTAATTGTGGAGCCAGGTTCCAAAAAGTCAATGAAAATATGACCCGAAAAGAAGGATTCCATCACCTTTCGGGCTGCTGTTCGTGAAAGTCTTGGTTTCTTCTTCCGAGGGAACCCGGATAACGCCACTCCATGGATCGGGTTTTGCTCTCAGGTTCGGACAAAAACAACCACGTTTCATCCTGGGTAATGACGCCATCAAAACAGTTTCCACTCTTCAGTATAGGTCTTCATGAGACCCTCGCACACATTCTTCCTCATCGTTTTCATTTCTCTTGTCAATAATCTAGGCATCCTACGTGGACAGATTTTTCTATACCCTAGTGACTGTACCAGTGATACCACACTACCCAATGACAAACGAGTCATTTCAGCAAGCTATCGTGTCGTCACACATCTGTCATTTTGGATGATTTGATCATTGGTCTTCGTATTCACATCACTCACTGCCGTCGATGGTCTGCCGCATCGTGGATTGTCCAGTAGGGAGATATGATCTTCTTTAAACCTCTGCAACCACCGCCGGATACTGCTGCGATCCATTGTGTCCTCCCATAAACAGGGAGCAACTTCCTGTCAATGGATGTGGCAGAGTCATCGCCGGTCTTGAAGAGGAACTCCATTACCGACCGTTGTCGCAACCTGACATCTACTTCACGATCCATTATGACTCACCCGTAAATAAAAGAAAATACTTTTATATACCAAATTATAGCTAAATGTTCCAAGTATGTTCACAAAATATTTCATTCTCCTCCTGCAAAAAAATAAAAGAAAATTAGAGACGACTGTGCAAAACTTTTGAACGCTCTTTGTATGTGTGCGAGTGTGTTTCAGCGTTCGCTTTGGGACTTAGTTCTGATATTTGGACAAATACGGAAATACCCTGGCTGGGTGGGATTCTACACCAAAGTTGATGGTATAAAAAGTAAGCAATAAGGCCATATTTAAACATGTACATTTACATATGCAACACAGAAAAACTGAAGAAATACCGAAAAATGTGAAAAATGTCAAAAAATCGGAAAATACGGATACGACACGGTCACACAAGATATCGGTATGGTATACAGTATAGTCAAAATTTTCTTATGACATAAGCACTAGATCAATGTGTTCAAGCTACAAGAGAGACTATTTGAACCACAGTTCTGTGTTTAAGACTGGGAGAAGGACCATGATACAGATTAGCACCTAATACTACCTCTTGTACTTTGTTAATATTTAAGACCATTTTTCGTACATTTAACCATTTTTCAATTGTTTTCTCTGGTAGTATCACTTATGACAAATTTGCTCCTTTAATGCACGTTGGCGATGGATGATCGAATTTACGGTCAGTGCAGATACTGCTTCATATCTCCACAAGTCGAAACAAGGCCCTGGGAGTAGACAATGTTTCATTAAAACTACTGATAGCTTTGGGTCAGCCAGCCTTGACAAAACTCTTTCATTTGGTGAGCAAGATGTATGAGACAGGCTAAATACCCACAGACTTCAAGAAGAATATAACAATTCCAATCACAAAGAAAGGAGTTGTTGACAGGTGTGAAAATTACCGATCAGTTTAATATGTCACGGTTGCAAAATACTAACACGAATTCTGTACAGAGGAATGGAAAACTGGTAGAAGCTGACCTCGGGGAAGATCAATTTGCATTCCGTAGAAATGTTGGAACACGTGAGGCAATATTGACCCTACGACTTACCCCGTTTCCAGCATTTGCAGACTTAGAGAAAGTTTTGACAATGTTGACTGGAATATTCTTATATTCTGAAGGTGGCAGGAGTAAAACAGAGGAAGCGAAAGCCTAAATAATTTGCACAGAAACCAGTTTGGAATTACAAGAGTCGAGGGGTACGAAAGGGACGAAGTGGTTGAGAAGGGAGTGAGACAGAGTTGTAGCCTATCCCCGATGTTGTTCAATGTGTGTATTGAGCAAGCAGTAAAGGAAACAATAGAAAATTTTGGAGTAGGAATTAAAATCCATGGAAAAGAAATAAAAAACTAAGGAAATTAAACAGTTAAAATAGTAAACGAGTTTTATTATTTGGGAAACAAAATAACTGATGATGTCGAAGTAGAGAGGATATAAAATGTAGGTTGGCTATGACAAGGAAAGTGTTTCTGAAGGAGAGAAAATTTAACATCGAGTATGTCTGAAAGTATTTGTATGGAGTGTAGCCATGTACGGAAGTGAAACATGGACGATAAATGGTTTTGACAAGAAGAGGTTAGAACCTTTCGAAATTTGGTGCTACAGAAGAATGCTGAAGATTAGATGGGTGGATCACGTAACTAATGTGAAGGTACTGAACGGAATTGGGGAGAAGAGGAATTTGTGGCACAACCTGACTAGAAGAAGGGACCGTTTGGTAGGACACGTTCTGAGGTATTAACAGATCACCAATGTGATATTGGAGGGAAGAGTGGAGGGTAAAAATCGTAGAGGGAGACCAAGAGGCGAATAGAGTAAGCAGATTGCGAGGGATGTAGGTTGCAGTAGTTACTCGGAAATGAAGACGTTTGTACAGGATAGAGTAGCATGGAGAGCTGCATCAAACCGGTCTCTGGACTGAAGACCACAACAACAACAATAACAACAGCGATAACATCTCCTAATTATGGCAGTGTATGGTAGATTAATCTCATCTTAATGATCAGTGTCATGCAGATAATTATAGGTGCCTGCGTGCGACCTCATGTGTCCATCCTGCGTTTACTGTCATCTGTTATTATAAATTAAAAATATAAGTAATTACTCTCTTGCTATAAATTGGTTTGCGTGTCTTTTAAAGGAACTTCCTACAGTTGTATGCCATGACCCATACAGAAAGGAAACCACGTCTTCCCTACCACCACTGGCCCTGGAGCATTCACATCACATGTTCATAAAATAGCGTAATTATAGCCAAATTTAGAAGTTATAACCAGGAAGTGTTGTCATCTTGCGCCTTTACCGGGATGTTTTGCACGATACTACGTTTGACATGTGAAAGTCTTATACAAAAAGTTACCTAAGTGTCTACAATGATTAATTATTTATCATGGAACTCGGTTACGCAAACTTGTGATGTTGATGTGTGCTAGTATAAAGAAAAATATATGTATTTTGAGTCCTTTACTATTACAGAAGGTGCATCTGCATTGGAAAGAGGACCTAAATATAGGCAACGCATGTTATTTTATCAGAATACACGTTACTTCTCCTTAAAAAGATATCAAAGTCGTCCGCATTATCACATCCTTCCACATGGTTGTCGGGCTTGGGGGCTGCGTCTCAAATATTTTACAGACATTTGGGTTGATACTTTCATAAATACACACCGATAAGCATGCGCTTTTTGTGTGCGGGGTAGCACTGTGCACGTTTCTTGCCTTTGCTGGTCTCCTCGCCTACACGCCGTGGCCCTGGGGTATCCACTTCACGGCACGTATTAGACGGTAGTGGTAGTATGCAATACCACACATCAACAAGATTCTACCTTTAAAAAAGAAGAGACAATCAGGACCTAAAAAAATCACCATGAAGCGTTATTCAAATTGGTTCCAAATTGATATTCATACAGGTATCAACGAAAAATGCAAAATTGTCAACTTGGGGCCGGCCGGTGTGGCCGTGCGGTTCTAGGCGCTTCAGTCTGGAACCGCGTGACCGCTACGGTCGCAGGTTCGAATCCTGCCTCTGGCATGGATGTGTGTGATGTCCTTAGGTTAGTTAGGTTTAAGTAGTTCTAAGTTCTAGATGACTGATGACCACAGATGTTAATTCCCATAGTGCTCAGAGCCATTTGAACCATTTTTTGTCAGCTTTGGCGACCGATGGATGAATTTGTGATATTGCAGCGCAATTCCACCGCGCAGTTGGCAAGCATGGTAAACAGGGGATAAGTCGGTACCAGAGCATAAAGTCTCTGCGAACTTTGTTCTGTGTACTCAATTGGATAGTAACGGCGACTCGCAGAGAAGTGCATGAAGTACATACGCATTTAAGACAGGACCTGTAGTTGGGCTCGTAGAAGCCAGTTGGAGTAATCATTAAATTGTTCGACACTGAAAAGGAGCGATGCCACCATTCGACGATGTTGGCCGGAATGGATGAACCATGGCCGAGCACAGCGTCAAGAGGAAAGCAGTCGACCTAGACGGACGACAGACCTTGTGGACCGAGCAGTCGTCAGAGAGGCACCCGGAATCTCGGATTCATCGTTATCATAGATCCGATGGGCAATGGGTGCTGCAGTGACCATAAGAGCCACTAATAGGTGGCTCACTGAAAGGGGGCACATCTTACGGCGCTGACTACCCCTGACCTCACTACACCAACAAGCCAGTTTGCCGGTTGTGCCAGGTACATTCGGCCTTGGAATCTCATTGACTGGAGTAGATTTGTCTCCACTGATGAGTCCCGACTCGAACTGAACCCCGATGACCAGCGAAGACGTGTCTGGAGAACGTCAGGAGAGCGGTTGGATACCGCCCTGAAAGTCGCCCGCCACACGGTCCGACAACCATTAGTGATGGCCTGGGGTACCATTTCATTTCATAGCAGGACCCCTTAGGTTGTTATCTGCGGCACCCTTACAGCACAGCGGTCCGTCGACAATATTGTACGCCCCGTTTTGTTGCCCTCCGCGGCAAACCATATTGGGCATTACAGTTGAGCACGATAATGCCCACCAGCACAGGCCAAGAGTTTCTACGGCTTGTCTTCGTTCTTGGCAAGCCCTACCTTGGCCAGCAACGTCGCCGGATCCCTCCCCAGTTGAGGACGTTTGGAGCTTTACGGCAGCAGGGCTCTCCAGCCAGCTCGGGATTTTGACGATCTAACGCGGCAGTAGGACAGAATTCGGCAAGATGTCAAGCAGAAGGACATCTAATAACCTATCGATCAATGCAAAACCATGTAACTGCTTGCATAAGGGGCAGGTATGGACAAAGGCGTTGTTAAATTGCTCAATTTGTGAAGTACAAATGGCTCTAAGTCAAGATGGATGCTACACTTGTCTTTCGTCAGAAGCAACGTGCTGTCATAGAATTCCTGTGCTGTGAAAACGAGGCAGTGGGAAACATCCACAAGAGGTTGAGAAATGTGTATGGAGACGCTGCTGTTGATCGCAGTACAGTTAGTCGGTGGGTAAGCACGTTACGTGATGAAAGCGGGCACGGCAATATTGGGGATTGTCCTCGCAGCGGCAGGCCTCGTACCGCACACATTCCAGACAATGTGCAGAGAGTTAACAAATTGGTGACTGCTGACAGACGCATCGCAGTGAACGAATTGTCACGCTACGTTGGGATAGGGGAATGAAGTGTTTGCAGAATAATGAAAGTGTTGGCGTTAAAAAAGGTTTGTGCCAGGTGGGTTCCCGGGATGTTGATAGTTGGTCACAAAGAAACAAGAAAACGGTATGCAGCGAACTTTTGGAACAGCACGAGAATGGTGGAGATGAATTTCTTGGAAGAATTGTGACGGGTGATGCAACATGGGGCCATCATTTTTCAGCAGAGACGAAGAGGCAATCAATGGAGTGGCATCATGCAAATTCATCCAAGAAAAAAAAAGAAATCAAAACCACATCTTCTGCTGGAAATGTTATGGCTACGGTGTTTTTCGATTCCGAAGGACTCTTGTTTGTGGACATCATGCCAAGTGGAACCACCATAAATTCTGGTGCATATGTGACGACACTGAAGAAACTTCAAGCTCGACTGAGTTGTGTTCGACCACATCGGCAAAAACAGGATGTTTTGCTGTTGCACGACAATGCACGGCCACATGTCAGTCAAAAAACAATGGAAGCGATCACAAAACTCGGATGGACAACACTGAAACACCCGCCTTACAGTCCTGACCTGGCTCCATGTGACTATCATCTCTTTGGGAAACTGAAAGACTCTCTTCATGGAACAAGGTTTGAAGATGATGACTCCCTTGTGCACGCTGCCAAACAGTGGCTCCAACAGGTTGGTCCAGAATTTTACCGTGCGGGTATACAGGCGCTGGTTCCAAGATAGCGTAAGGCAGTTGAATGGATGTAAATTATGTGGAGAAATGAAAATGTTGTTCCTAAAGGATGTATTTACACACTGTAAAACTTTCAAACATGTAGAATAAAGATGGATTTTTAAAAAAATTGTGTGCATTTCTTTTGGAGTGACCCTCGTACTATGTAGTGTTGGTATATCCAACGAAGTGTTTGAATCTGTTTACCATTAGTACTGTGGGAGGGAGATCCCTCGGCCACAGGCCCATCAGGCCACAGAGGATTGCACTGCAACTTTCTCACCCTGTGGTGGAGTGGTTCGAAGAGAGAGAGAGAGAGGGGGGGGGGGGCTCTGTGTGCGGCTACAACCTACACGTTGGAGTCCGAGGGGTGGGTTATCCCACAGGCGGCACGCTTCTGGCTGGGGTTGTTACAGACTGCTCCCCTCTGCAGAGACGCTGTACTACACATACAGTGTCTTTGGCTGAAGGCATCAGACGTCGCAAAATCTGGTAATGCAATGAGGTTTTTATCTGTCTGTTGTACTGTGGTATTTCTTATACGTACACTATCTTTTAGTTAGAAACTGGTAGTGCTTGTATAACTTGATATTACATCATTAATATGTCATGTCATTTCTACTAATGTGGTCACTTCTAACTCACAGATGAGGATAAAGCACCCTCTCCTCCTCCTCTCCCTCTCTGTCTCCCCGTCTTCATCTTTTCTAATTGGGGGGCATACTCACGAGCTGGGCGGCATAGGGAGAGGATCAGGCTCTACCTGACACACTAGTAGTGTAGTGGTGGCTTAACAATAATACATAAATCGGGACCATGCTGCATTCCGCCTACCTGAGAGCATCATTGACTCCGACGCGACGTGATTCTGCGAGACGACGTGACGCGATGCAATGCGATGTTCACGTGATGTAGAGAGCATTGGGTTGGAACTCGCATAATTGGGTAAGTGCGTAAAATAGTGGAAAATCTGGAAAAATACGAACATTAGTGAAAAATAAGTAAAGATGGGGGAAACATGAAAATATGTGGAAGACAAGAAAAAATACGTAAAATTTGGGAATTGTGAGAGTACTTTATATCAGTCTGGGTGTGGTCTATGCTGGTGCACCTCAAATTATGTAATATTAAATTGTTATCAACAAATAGCCGTAGCTATACGACTCAAGCGACGAGACTCTGTGATTTGCTACTAACAAAAATAGGTAAAGCCTGATCCTCTCCCTATGCCGCCCAGCTCGTGAGTATGCCCCCCAATTATAAAAGATGAAGACGGGGAGACAGAGAGGGGGAAGAGGAGGGGAGGGTGCTTTATCCTCATTGATCCAGGGGTGGGGAGCGGTTTCCCACGACTTAATTCGCTCCCAGTGGCTGACAGGGATTCCTGACAATTTCATGTCACACTACTTCTATAAAGTTACAT